>NC_069503.1:1156942009-1157275712 GCF_027579735.1 Bombina bombina | reverse complement strand
GGAATAACAGACATAGCCTTCTTAATGGATTTAGACACAAAATCTCTTATGTTAACAGGAACACTAGTATTAGATGTTGATGGAACAGCAACAGGTAATGTAACATTACTAAAGGAAATATTATCTGCATTAACAAGTTTGTCATGACATTCATTACAAACAACAGCTGGAGGAACAGATACCACAAGTTTACAGCAGATACACTTCACTTTGGTAGATCCAGCACCAGGCAGCGATTTTCCAGTAGTATCTTCTGACTCAGGGTCAATCTGGGACATCTTGCAATATGTAATAGAAAAAACAACATATAAAGCAAAATTGATCAAATTCCTTAAATGACAGTTTCAGGAATGGGAAAAAATGCCAGTGAACAAGCTTCTAGCAACCAGAAGCAATAAATAATGAGACTTAAATAATGTGGAGACAATAGTGACGCCCATATTTTTTAGCGCCAAAAAATACGCCCACATTATTTGGCACCGAAATGCTTTTGGTGCCAAAAATGACGCCACATCCGGAACGCCAACACTTTTGGCGCAAAAAAACGTCAAAAATGACGCAACTTCCGGCGACACATATGACGCCGGAAACAGAAAAAAAAAATTTTGCGCCAAAAAAGTCTGCGCCAAAAATGACGCAATAAAATGAAGCATTTTCAGCCCCCGCGAGCCTAACAGCCTACAGGGAAAAAAGTAAAATTTTAAGGTAAGAAAAAAATTGATTAATTCATATGCATTATCCCAAATATGAAACTGACTGTCTGAAATAAGGAATGTTGAACATCCTGAGTCAAGGCAAATAAATGTTTGAACACATATATTTAGAACTTTATAAAAAAGTGCCCAACCATAGCTTAGAGTGTCACAGAAAATAAGACTTACTTACCCCAGGACACTCATCTACATGTAGTAGAAAGCCAAACCAGTACTGAAACGAGAATCAGTAGAGGTAATGGTATATATAAGAGTATATCGTCGATCTGAAAAGGGAGGTAAAGAGATGAATCTCTACGACCGATAACAGAGAACCTATGAAATAGACCCCGTAGAAGGAGATCATTGAATTCAAATAGGCAATACTCTCCTCACATCCCTCTGACATTCACTGCACGCTGAGAGGAAAACCGGGCTCCAACCTGCTGCGGAGCGCATATCAACGTAGAATCTAGCACAAACTTACTTCACCACCTCCATAGGAGGCAAAGTTTGTAAAACTGATTTGTGGGTGTGGTGAGGGGTGTATTTATAGGCATTTTGAGGTTTGGGAAACTTTGCCCCTCCTGGTAGGAATGTATATCCCATACGTCACTAGCTCATGGACTCTTGCTAATTACATGAAAGAAATTATGTTTTTCTGACCTTCGTTCCTAATTGTTCCAAAGAAACACACCCAGGTGTCTGGCACCAGGGAACGCTTCTCCAGACACACTTTCCACCCGTGTGAACGTAGAATAGACGATAACATTTTACAAAAAGAAAAGAAGGCACCTGAACCAAGATATAGTCCAGGACAGATGCCACGTAATTCCTTAACATCTGGCTAGTGCCAGAAGGAGTACCATCAAACCCCCCGTAAGATTCGAGGAGTAGAGGACAAGTCCAAAATTTAGGGATACAAATCGGAAGTGTTTGTCCAAAAGACAAAACAGAGAATGGCACAATTAAAAAGAGAGAGTAGAAGAATATATAAAATAAGCAGGGAAACG
Source organism: Bombina bombina (assembly GCF_027579735.1). Classification (NCBI taxonomy): domain Eukaryota; kingdom Metazoa; phylum Chordata; class Amphibia; order Anura; family Bombinatoridae; genus Bombina; species Bombina bombina. Next base: position 1,157,274,007 of record NC_069503.1, on the reverse strand, counting down.
CTTATAACATAAATTCTAATCATCTACAGTAGGAAAGGGACAAAAAAAAGGTTAAAAATCCCTAGAGCAAACATTTAAAATGTATCAAGCAAATTAAGCAATTATGATGCTTATAACAATAACAGTATATACCTATACTGAATCATAATGAATCAGGATAGAGATAAATCAAATACATGTTGATAATCCCTAAACCCATACTATAAATGAGATAGACATAATGACTCACTTATATACTATAGCCTACTTTACGCAGACTTCCCTTAAATGCCATAGCATTGCTGAATACACAGCTGTAAGGATAGCTAGGGTTAAAACAGGAATCCAGCTGGTAGATTGGATACTTACCCACTGAATCACAAGTGGTCAGATTAATACCAATCTCCTGTATATATTTTTCTACCGCAACCTGCCCCCCCCCCCAAAAAAAAAGAAAAAAAACATGAACATGGATAATCCGTTAGACATCTAAAACATATATATAATATGTTCAACAGGAAAGATAAACCGACAAAAGACAATATCCAGAAGATATTTCCATGGTAGGAGGGAAGAAAATAATGTAAATATTAATATTTCCCTACTTATGTCTTAAATATGCACAGCAGACACAAGATAAGATAAGCATTTCTAGTGCTTATAACATAGTAATCATATATTCTACTGTAGAAAAGAAGGATAATATAAGTAGACCTAATGTTTATAACATAGTTTAATTAAACCATACTGTAGAAAGATAGGGATAAACCATGAAGATAAAACATACAGGAATGTGAGACAGGATAATTGGGCATCATATTGATAAAAATGCCCAGTATATAATTATACTTAAAAAGGAAAGGGATAAACCCTGAATATAGTGACAGTTACAATGCACAAACTGCAGACATTTGTAATCACCAGTAGGTGAGTCCCTGCTAAATAGAACAGAGAAAGAGATAAATCATATCAGAGACCCTCAAGATTTATCCACTGAATGAGAGGGAAATGTAATGCACCTTAAAGGGACACTGAACCCAAATGTTTTTCTTTCGTGATTCAGATAGAGCATGCAATTTTTTATTTTTATTTTAAATTCTTTTTTTTTTTATTAGATAAATCTCCATAAGATGTACATTAAACAATAAGATCGCAAGACATCCAGTATATATACATATACATGAAACAAACAATAACTAAAATTTTATGCCATTTGCAAAAACATCTTAATCTTGTTGGAGTTTCTTCAATATGATAAAACAAAAACCAAAAAAACAGAAAAGGAAGAAGAAAGGGGAAAAAAAAAAATCAATAAATAATAAATACTTTTTTAAGACCCCCCACCGCTGTACCCGCGCCTAACACCCTTAACATCCTGGGCACTGTATTCCTACACTAACCAGGAGGCCGGAAATTTATTCAATAGAACTAATTCTGCAAAGCTTATGGACAGGCGAAATGGATAAAGAATCTGTCTCTGCACCGGGAGAGAATAAGACTTAATAATTGGAAGCCATCCAATAAGAAAATCCTCAATCCTATTCTCTGAAGCATCTTGTAGATGAAATGATTCAAAGATAATTTGTTCTTGTATTTCTTTTTGGACTGTTGAAAAGCTCGGCGCTCTACTCGCCTTCCAATTCTTAAGGATAAGGTGGCGAACTGCAAGAATAATTGTATTAAATATACGAATCAAACGAGGAGAACTATTATTAGCTGAGGGAAACAATAGAACTACATTTTGTAATGTGATAGAAACATTTACACTATAGAGAGCACCAAGCCAAAAACAAATTTTAAGCCATAGTTGATTTAATTTGGGACACCTCCAGAACATATGGAATAAATCCGCTCTAGACTTAGAGCACAGTGGACAGTTCCCTGAACTAGTAGGGAAAAACTTTTGAATTTTAGATGGATATAAGTAATAATTATTCAGCAACTTCACGTGTGACTCTTTCCAGCTCATAGATAATCTACATTGATTCAACATCTTAAAACTCAGGATGATCCTGTCATTATCAGTTCCCGGAATAGATGGGCACAAACACTTACTTATCCCATCCAAATACTTTTCACTTTGCTTTGAAAGCATGATATCATACATCAAAGAGATAGATGTATTTCCTGACTTAAATTTTTGAATTAAACTTTTGATATCCGACCACACTATCATATTCCCAACCTGCCAGTTCTGACTATATATATATATATATAATGTCGTATCTGAAAATAGGCATACATATCTGATCTAGGTAACGCATGAGCTTGAAATAGATATTCCGATGTATGCACCTGACAATCTTCATCCATCACTTGTTTTACAAAAAGTAAACCTTTATCTGCCCAAGATTTAAATATCTTTTGATGAATACCCGGGGTAAATTGCGGATTACCCTGGATGGGAAGAAAATCTGAAAAGGCAGAATCAATACCTAAACAGCCACAGAACTTATACCACGCTATAACAATGTTTTTAAATGACATCATTCTACAGATATTAGACGGAAGTTGTTTCGGTTTACAATGTAAGATGGCTTTTAATGAAAAAGGGAGTATATAAAAAGCCTCTTCCTGTCCTACCGCAATAAGATTAGTTTCAGTGATCCAGTCTAAAGCAAACTTTACCATGGCCACGATATTATATAACTTAATATTGGGCAAAGCCAGGCCCCCCACATTTTTCAAATTTTGCACCATATATAGAAGTCGTGGGAAAATAATCATTTTTATTAAGTTTACCTTAGCAGAGATAGACAATGGATAGGATGCCCAGAGCTGAAGATCCAATTTAATTTTTTCAAATAAAGATGAATAATTTGCTGCGTACCATAACTTCGGATTTCTATGTAACTCTAACCCTAAATATTTAACTACATTCACAACTTTGAATGGGATAATCCCCGTATAGGGAAGCCTTTCGCCCACATACATGAGTTCGCTTTTATCTAGATTAACTAGATAGCCCGAAAATGAGCTAAATTCAGCAAGTATTTGTACAATTACTGGAATGGTCAGATGAACGTTATCCACAAAAAGCAGAATATCATCTGCATATAGCAGCGACTTCAAACGATTAGCGCCAAGTGATATACCAGTTAGTATATCTCGGAATCGAATTGCCAAGGGTTCTATCGCTAGATTAAAGAGAAGGGGGGACAGCGGACAGCCCTGCCTAGTGCCACGTTGCAAGATAATCTCTTGTGACCGGATACCATTTACCAGCAAAAATTATCTAGGTTTTGAGTAAACTTTGCTGATATATTGAATAAAATTACCAGCAAATCCAAAATTAGTTAATGATCGAAATAGATGCTCCCAGACGATAGAATCAAACGCCTTAACAGCGTCTAGAGTCAGAACTGCCGAGTCACAAGTTACCGAATTATTAATATTCTGCTCTGAATTCCACACATAATCAAGAAATGCAATTACCTTGCGAATATTCTTAGATGAACTTCTAGATGACATAAATCCTGTCTGATCTGGGTGGATCACATTCTGTAGACATCGGCCAAGCCTAGCTGCAATAATACCGGCCATTATTTTATAATCAGTGTTAAGCACTGATATAGGCCTATAAGAAGCCGGATCTTCAGGGTTTTTTCCTTTTTTAAGTATGAGTGAAATGTTTGCCTCTACAAACCCTCCCGATATAATATTATCGGACAGATAATAATTATTAAATAATTCCACTAGAAACGGAACTAATTCATCTTTTAGCGATTTATAAAATTCAGCTGGCAGCCCGTCTGGGCCAGCCGCTTTATTTAATTTAAGACCATCAATTGCTTTACAAATCTCCTCTTTATTTACAGGTTGATTTAGCGCTGCCAACTCTTCCGTTTGAATCTTGGGAGTACTAACCTTCGACCAAAAAATATCTTGATTATACTGGCTTACAGAAACCGATGCATACAATTGCTGGTAATAGCTATGGAACACTTGGCTGATATCTGATTATTTAAAAAAACGATTTTCCCCATTCTTAATAACTGCAATAAAGTTTTTTTTTTTCCTGTTCTTAACTATACGCGCCAGGTGTTTTGCGGAACAACCATGGTAACTCTTATACTTTAAGCTAAGCCTCATCTCTTCTTCTTGAGATTTTTGCTTTAAAAGCACGTCCCTTTCCTTTCTGGCCTCCAAATATGCAGACCAGTTCATCGGAGAGGGATCAAGATTAACCTTGCTATAGGCCATCTTAACATTATTAGCTAATAGAAGTTCCTGCTCCTTCCTCTTTTTAGAGCATCTACTCATATAGGCAATAATCTCTCCACGCATTACTGCCTTAGCTGCCTCCCAATAAATCTCTAATTTATTCTTATAGTCAGAATTACAAAACACATAGTCATTCCATATAATTCTCATCCTGGATATAAACCTAGGACTAGTATATAAGAATCGGGGAAAAGAAAAGAATGGTACACTAACCCTAGCCTCTCCTACTCCTGTGTAAGTCAACGAAATGATAGCGTGATCGGATACCACAAACTCACCAATCCCAGCGCTAACTGGATATACCGACAATGATTCTGATATTAAAAAAAGATCAATCCTTGAGAATGTCCTGTGAGCCTTTGACTCACACGTGAAAGCTCGTGTTTGTGGATTCTGTATTCGCCAAATATCAATCAAGCTACATTTATTACAGAATTTTTTAAAATACTTCGCATTTCTCTTGTATTCTGCAGTATTCTTATTTGAGAAACGATCTAATTCTGGACATATCGTCATATTAAAATCTCCACATAAAATAAGATTTTCCCTTTGATATGGAAATATTTTGTTCTGGATCAGCTCCCAAAATTGAGATGAAAACTTATTAGGGGCATATATATTACAAAAAATATATTTTACACTATTGATCATTACTTGAAGCAAAATATATCTAGCTGCGGGATCTATCTCTACATTAATAATTTTGTATACTAAATCTTTATGCAATAAAACTGCAACTCCTCGTTGTTTATGGGGGCTGGAGGAAGAGATTACTTTATCAACCCATTTTATTCTAAGCTTAGCTGCTTCTGCCCCATCTAGGTGGGTTTCTTGTAGGAATACTAACCCCGGTTTCTCTTTAGCTAGTGTTTTAATAACTAGTTTACGTTTACTCAGGGAAGAGATCCCTCCCACATTCCAAGATAAGACTTTAAATCCTACTTCCCTCATCCAGACTTAAAATATATATAGCCCTGAAAAAATACGGGCGGGCAGCAGTGGGGGGGGAGAGAAAAAGGAAAAAAAAAAAGAAAACCAGACTTTAAAACATAATTCTTAACACAGATTACAATAGCTCTCTCTAGAGACTAATTCCTGACTCTTTGTGAATTAACACACAACAAAAAACATAGACTAAACATATCTGTGCTAAAAATCAAATAATATTTGATAAGAAATAAAAAAAACAAGCATATTATACAAATCTCATATACATGCGCTATCTTCCGCACCTCCATACTAGCTACTGTCTTTCTAGATTAGCTTAAATTTCTAAGCTTTTCATAAATTCTTGGATTTCTGAGACTTCGTTGAATATAAATTTAGACCCTTTATTTTCAACTATAATTTTAGCCGGATAGAATAAACTTGCTCTTATCCCTTTACCGATTAACTGTGAGCAAAAACAGAATTTATGTTTACCTGATAAATTACTTTCTCCAACGGTGTGTCTGGTCCACGGCGTCATCCTTACTTGTGGGATATTCTCTTCCCCAACAGGAAATGGCAAAGAGCCCAGCAAAGCTGGTCACATGATCCCTCCTAGGCTCCGCCTTCCCCAGTCATTCGACCGACGTAAAGGAGGAATATTTGCATAGGAGAAATCATATGATACCGTGGTGACTGTAGTTAAAGAAAATAAATTATCAGACCTGATTAAAAAACCAGGGCGGGCCGTGGACCGGACACACCGTTGGAGAAAGTAATTTATCAGGTAAACATAAATTCTGTTTTCTCCAACATAGGTGTGTCCGGTCCACGGCGTCATCCTTACTTGTGGGAACCAATACCAAAGCTTTAGGACACGGATGAAGGGAGGGAGCAAATCAGGTCACCTAGATGGAAGGCACCACGGCTTGCAAAACCTTTCTCCCAAAAATAGCCTCAGAAGAAGCAAAAGTATCAAATTTGTAAAATTTAGTAAAAGTATGCAGTGAAGACCAAGTCGCTGCCTTACATATCTGATCAACAGAAGCCTCGTTCTTGAAGGCCCATGTGGAAGCCACAGCCCTAGTGGAATGAGCTGTGATTCTTTCAGGAGGCTGCCGTCCGGCAGTCTCGTAAGCCAATCTGATGATGCTTTTAATCCAAAAAGAGAGAGAGGTAGAAGTTGCTTTTTGACCTCTCCTTTTACCAGAATAAACAACAAACAAGGAAGATGTTTGTCTAAAATCCTTTGTAGCATCTAAATAGAATTTTAGAGCACGAACTACATCCAAATTGTGCAACAAACGTTCCTTCTTTGAAACTGGATTCGGACACAAAGAAGGCACGACTATCTCCTGGTTAATGTTTTTGTTAGAAACAACTTTCGGAAGAAAACCAGGTTTAGTACGCAAAACCACCTTATCTGCATGGAACACCAGATAAGGAGGAGAACACTGCAGAGCAGATAATTCTGAAACTCTTCTAGCAGAAGAAATTGCAACCAAAAACAAAACTTTCCAAGATAATAACTTAATATCAACGGAATGTAAGGGTTCAAACGGAACCCCCTGAAGAACTGAAAGAACTAAATTGAGACTCCAAGGAGGAGTCAAAGGTTTGTAAACAGGCTTGATTCTAACCAGAGCCTGAACAAAGGCTTGAACATCTGGCACAGCTGCCAGCTTTTTGTGAAGTAACACAGACAAGGCAGAAATCTGTCCCTTCAAAGAACTTGCAGATAATCCTTTCTCCAAACCTTCTTGAAGAAAGGATAGAATCTTAGGAATTTTTACCTTGTCCCAAGGGAATCCTTTAGATTCACACCAACAGATATATTTTTTCCATATTTTGTGGTAGATTTTTCTAGTTACAGGCTTTCTGGCCTGAACAAGAGTATCAATGACAGAATCTGAGAACCCTCGCTTTGATAAGATCAAGCGTTCAATCTCCAAGCAGTCAGTTGGAGTGAGACCAGATTCGGATGTTCGAACGGACCTTGAACAAGAAGGTCTCGTCTCAAAGGTAGCTTCCATGGTGGAGCCGATGACATATTCACCAGGTCTGCATACCAAGTCCTGCGTGGCCACGCAGGAGCTATCAAGATCACCGATGCCCTCTCCTGATTGATCCTGGCTCCCAGCCTGGGGATGAGAGGAAACGGCGGGAATACATAAGCTAGTTTGAAGGTCCAAGGTGCTACTAGTGCATCTACTAGAGTCGCCTTGGGATCCCTGGATCTGGACCCATAGCAAAGAACCTTGAAGTTCTGACGAGAGGCCATCAGATCCATGTCTGGAATGCCCCACAATTGAGTAATTTGGGCAAAGATTTCCGGATGGAGTTCCCACTCCCCCGGATGAAATGTCTGACGACTCAGAAAATCCGCTTCCAAATTTTCCACTCCTGGGATGTGGATTGCAGACAAGTGGCAGGAGTGAGTCTCCGCCCATTGAATGATTTTGGTCACTTCTTCCATCGCCAGGGAACTCCTTGTTCCCCCCTGATGGTTGATGTACGCAACAGTCGTCATGTTGTCTGATTGAAACCGTATGAACTTGGCCTTTGCTAGCTGAGGCCAAGCCTTGAGAGCATTGAATATCGCTCTCAGTTCCAGAATATTTATCGGGAGAAGAGATTCTTCCCGAGACCAAAGACCCTGAGCTTTCAGGGGTCCCCAGACCGCGCCCCAGCCCACCAGACTGGCGTCGGTCGTGACAATGACCCACTCTGGTCTGCGGAAGCTCATCCCCTGTGACAGGTTGTCCAGGGACAGCCACCAACGGAGTGAATCTCTGGTCCTCTGATCTACTTGTATCGTCGGAGACAAGTCTGTATAGTCCCCATTCCACTGACTGAGCATGCACAGTTGTAATAGTCTGAGATGAATTCGCGCAAAAGGAACTCTAAGCCATCTCCGTGGAGATGTTGCCTGTACAACGGCAAAGAGAATGACTGGGGAAGGCGGAGCCTAGGAGGGATCATGTGACCAGCTTTGCTGGGCTCTTTGCCATTTCCTGTTGGGGAAGAGAATATCCCACAAGTAAGGATGACGCCGTGGACCGGACACACCTATGTTGGAGAAAAGGTGCCATCATTCTTCTCCGCGCAGATGTCTCGGGGGAGAAGTCTTGAAACAGCAAAATCTTGCTGTTCCCAAATCTCAGGGTATCAGCTTTTTTAAAAAAGCTTCAGAATCTCCAACTTATCCTGAAATTTGAATATCTTAAAGACACACATCCTAGGTTTAACCGACCCTGAAGTAGAGTTTCTCTTAGGGCCGACTCTGTGCGCCCTTTCAATTGCTAAGGGGAGGATGTGAGCTGGTAAACCATTAGCCTGAGGGAGCGTGATAGAAGTAAATTTAATGAGGTTGTCAAACTTTGGAGATTCCGGTAAACCAATAATCCTTATGTTATTCCGCCTGGAGCGATCTTCGAGATCCTCCAGGCGCAATTGCATACTATTTAGTTTGACCTGCTGTGATTGAATTACATTTTCTTGAGTAGTCAGTCTGTCTTCAACTGAGGAGATTCTACTCTCCGCTTCCCCCATTCTTACAGAAAATAACTTAACCTCAGCAGACAGTGTCATCATCTCTGTAGAGATAGTTCCTAATTCTTTTTTAATTTCCTCAAATTGAGGGGAAAAATAGCAGTAAGTTGCCCGATTAATACCTGGGTATCAATAAGAGCTGGTACACTGTCTGCTGACATATCTGGATTGGAGTCACCCAATTTATTATTTTTTTTTTCCCTAGTTTTCGCTGGCATTTTGGGCGAATTATTTTTCCCAAGTATTACAAATTTTTCCATGTAGTGAACTTAATAAAAAAAAAAAAAAAAAACCCTCGTGTTGAGTGAACTAAAAAATAAACTCCTGTGCAAAAAATGAAAATAATAAAAAAAAACTAATTTTAAATTTGTGATATATAAATGTATATATTTTTTTTTTCCCTTCTCTCCCCCTTTTTAGAGCATTCAATTTTAAGCAACTTTCTAATTTACTCCTATTAGCAAATTTCATTCATTCTCTTGGTATCTTTATTTGAAAAGCAATAGTGTAAGTTTAGATGCCAGCCCATTTTTGGTGAACAACCTGTGTTGTTCTTGCTGATTGGTGGATAAATTCACCCACCAATACACAAGTGCTGTCCAGGGACTGAACCAAAAATTGGCTGGCTCCTTAGCTTAGATGCTTTTTTTTTTTTAAATAAAGATTGCAAGAGAACGAAGCAAAATTTATAATAGGAGTAAATTAGAAAGCTACTTAAAATTGCTGCTCTATATGAATCACAAAAGATTTTTTTGGGGTTCAGTGTCCCTTTAATACATAACAATATAATAAAGGAGCATGCATTAGCAATAAGTTGCCACCAGATGGCGACAAATACTAGTAAAAAACAGAATTTATGCTTACCTGATAAATTACTTTCTCCAACGGTGTGTCCGGTCCATGGCGTCATCTATTACTTGTGGGAAATGTTCTCCCCCACAGGGAAAGGCAAGGAGAGCACACAGCAAGAGCTGTCCATATAGCTCCCCCTCTGGCTCCGCCCCCCAGTCATTCGACCGACGGTTAGGAGAAAAAGGAGAAACTAAAGGGTGCCATGGTGACTGTAGTGTATAAAGAAATTTTTTTCAACCTGATTAAAAAAAAAAAAAACCAGGGCGGGCCGTGGACCGGACACACCGTTGAAGAAAGTAATTTATCAGGTAAGCATAAATTCTGTTTTCTCCAACATTGGTGTGTCCGGTCCACGGCGTCATCCATTACTTGTGGGAACCAATACCAAAGCTTTAGGACACGGATGAAGGGAGGGAGCAAATCAGGTTACCTAAACAGAAGGCACCACGGCTTGCAAAACCTTTCTCCCAAAAACAGCCTCCGAAGAAGCAAAAAACATAATTTATATAAGAACTTACCTGATAAATTCATTTCTTTCATATTAGCAAGAGTCCATGAGCTAGTGACGTATGGGATATACATTCCTACCAGGAGGGGCAAAGTTTCCCAAACCTCAAAATGCCTATAAATACACCCCTCACCACACCCACAATTCAGTTTAATGAATAGCCAATAAGTGGGGTGATAAAAAAGTGCGAAAGCATATAAAATAAGGAATTGGAATAATTGTGCTTTATACAAAAATCATAACCACCCCAACAAAAGGGCGGGCCTCATGGACTCTTGCTAATATGAAAGAAATGAATTTATCTGTTAAGTTCTTACATAAATTATGTTTTCTTTCATGTAATTAGCAAGAGTCCATGAGCTAGTGACGTATGGGATAATGATTACCCAAGATGTGGATCTTTCCACGCAAGAGTCACTAGAGAGGGAGGGATAAAATAAAGACAGCCAATTCCTGCTGAAAATAATCCACACCCAAAATAAAGTTTAATGAAAAACATAAGCAGAAGATTCAAACTGAAACCGCTGCCTGAAGTACTTTTCTACCAAAAACTGCTTCAGAAGAAGAAAATACATCAAAATGGTAGAATTTAGTAAAAGTATGCAAAGAGGACCAAGTTGCTGCTTTGCAAATCTGATCAATCGAAGCTTCATTCCTAAACGCCCAGGAAGTAGAAACTGACCTAGTAGAATGAGCTGTAATCCTTTGAGGCAGAGATTTACCAGACTCAACATAGACAAGATGAATTAAAGATTTCAACCAAGATGCCAAAGAAATGGCAGAAGCTCTCTGGCCTTTTCTAGAACCAGAAAAGATAACAAATAAACTAGAAGTCTTTCGGAAAGACTTAGTAGCTTCAACATAATATTTCAAAGCTCTAACAACATCCAAAGAATGCAATGATTTCTCCTTAGAATTCTTAGGATTAGGACATAATGAAGGAACCACAATTTCCCTACTAATGTTGTTAGAATCCACAACTTTAGGTAAAAATTCAAAAGAAGTTCGCAACACTGCCTTATCCTGATGAAAAATCAGAAAAGGAGACTCACAAGAAAGAGCAGATAATTCAGAAACTCTTCTGGCAGAAGAGATTGCCAAAAGGAACAAAACTTTCCAAGAAAGTAATTTAATGTCCAATGAATGCATAGGTTCAAACGGAGGAGCTTGAAGAGCCCCCAGAACCAAATTCAAACTCCAAGGAGGAGAAATTGACTTAATGACAGGTTTTATACGAACCAAAGCTTGTACAAAACAATGAATATCAGGAAGATTAGCAATCTTTCTGTGAAAAAGAACAGAAAGAGCAGAGATTTGTCCTTTCAAAGAACTTGCGGATAAACCTTTATCTAAACCATCCTGAAGAAACTGTAAAATTCTCCGAATTCTAAAAGAATGCCAAGAAAAATGATGAGAAAGACACCAAGAAATATAAGTCTTCCAGACTCTATAATATATCTCTCTGGATACAGATTTACGAGCCTGTAACATAGTATTAATCACAGAGTCAGAGAAACCTCTTTGACCAAGAATCAAGCGTTCAATCTCCATACCTTTAAATTTAAGGATTTGAGATCCTGATGGAAAAAAAGGACCTTGCGACAGAAGGTCTGGTCGTAGCGGAAGAGTCCACAGATGGCAAGAGGCCATCCGGACAAGATCCGCATACCAAAACCTGTGAGGCCATGCCGGAGCTACCAGCAGAACAAACGAGCATTCCTTCAGAATCTTGGAGATTACTCTTGGAAGAAGAACTAGAGGCGGAAAGATATAAGCAGGATGATACTTCCAAGGAAGTGATAATGCATCCACTGCTTCCGCCTGAGGATCCCGGGATCTGGACAGATACCTGGGAAGTTTCTTGTTTAGATGAGACGCCATCAGATCTATTTCTGGAAGCTCCCACATTTGAACAATCTGAAGAAATACCTCTGGGTGAAGAGACCATTCGCCCGGATGCAACGTTTGGCGACTGAGATAATCCGCTTCCCAATTGTCTATACCTGGGATATGAACCGCAGAGATTAGACAGGAGCTGGATTCCGCCCAAACCAGAATTTGAGATACTTCTTTCATAGCCAGAGGACTGTGAGTCCCTCCTTGATGATTGATGTATGCCACAGTAGTGACATTGTCTGTCTGAAAACAAATGAACGATTCTCTCTTCAGAAGAGGCCAAGACTGAGGAGCTCTGAAAATTGCACGGAGTTCCAAAATATTGATCGGTAATCTCACCTCCTGAGATTCCCAAACTCCTTGTGCCGTCAGAGATCCCCACACAGCTCCCCAACCTGTGAGACTTGCATCTGTTGAAATTACAGTCCAGGTCGGAAGCACAAAAGAAGCCCCCTGAATTAAACGATGGTGATCTGTCCACCACGTTAGAGAGTGTCGTACAATCGGTTTTAAAGATATTAATTGAGATATCTTTGTGTAATCCTTGCACCATTGATTCAGCATACAGAGCTGAAGAGGTCGCATGTGAAAACGAGCAAAGGGGATCGCGTCCGATGCAGCAGTCATAAGACCTAGAATTTCCATGCATAAGGCTACCGAAGGGAATGATTGTGACTGAAGGTTTCGACAAGCTGAAATCAATTTTAGACGTCTCTTGTCTGTTAAAGACAGAGTCATGGACACTGAATCTATCTGGAAACCCAGAAAGGTTACCCTTGTCTGAGGAATCAATAAACTTTTTGGTGAATTGATCCTCCAACCATGATCTTGAAGAAACAACACAAGTCGATTCGTATGAGATTCTGCTAAATGTAAAGACTGAGCAAGTACCAAGATATCGTCCAAATAAGGAAATACCACAATACCCTGTTCTCTGATTACAGACAGAAGGGCACCGAGAACCTTTGTAAAAATTCTTGGAGATGTAGCTAGGCCAAACGGCAGAGCCACAAACTGGTAATGCTTGTCCAGAAAAGAGAATCTCAGGAACTGATAATGATCTGGATGAATCGGAATATGCAGATATGCATCCTGTAAATCTATTGTGGACATAAAATGCCCTTGCTGAACAAAAGGCAAGATAGTCCTTACAGTTACCATTTTGAACGTTGGTATCCTTACATAACGATTCAATATTTTTAGATCCAGAACTGGTCTGAAGGAATTCTCCTTCTTTGGTACAATGAAGAGATTTGAATAAAACCCCATCCCCTGTTCCAGAACTGGAACTGGCATAATTACTCCAGCCAACTCTAGATCTGAAACACAATTCAGAAATGCTTGAGCTTTCACTGGATTTACTGGGACACGGGAAAGAAAAAATCTCTTTGCAGGAGGTCTCATCTTGAAACCAATTCTGTACCCTTCTGAAACAATGTTCTGAATCCAAAGATTGTGAACAGAATTGATCCAAATTTCTTTGAAAAAACGTAACCTGCCCCCTACCAGCTGAGCTGGAATGAGGGCCGCACCTTCATGTGGACTTAGAAGCAGGCTTTGCCTTTCTAGAAGGCTTGGATTTATTCCAGACTGGAGATGGTTTCCAAACTGAAACTGCTCCTGAGGATGAAGGATCAGGCTTTTGTTCTTTGTTGAAACGAAAGGAACGAAAATGATTATTAGCCCTGTTTTTACCCTTAGATTTTTTATCCTGTGGTAAAAAAGTTCCTTTCCCACCAGTAACAGTTGAGATAATGGAATCCAACTGAGAACCAAATAATTTGTTACCCTGGTAAGAAATGGAAAGTAGAGTTGATTTAGAAGCCATATCAGCATTCCAAGTTTTAAGCCATAAAGCTCTTCTAGCTAAAATAGCTAGAGACATAAACCTGACATCAACTCTGATAATATCAAAAATGGCATCACAGATAAAATTATTAGCATGCTGAAGAAGAATAATAATATTATGAGAATCATGATCTGTTACTTGTTATGCTAAAGTCTCCAACCAAAAAGTTGAAGCTGCAGCAACATCAGCCAAAGATATAGCAGGTCTAAGAAGATTACCTGAACACAGATAAGCTTTTCTTAGAAAGGATTCAATTTTCCTATCTAAAGGATCTTTAAACGAAGTACCATCTGACGTAGGAATAGTAGTACGTTTAGCAAGGGTAGAAATAGCCCCATCGACTTTAGGGATTTTGTCCCAAAATTCTAATCTGTCAGACGGCACAGGATATAATTGCTTAAAACGTTTAGAAGGAGTAAATGAATTACCCAATTTATCCCATTCTCTGGAAATTACTTCAGAAATAGCATTAGGAACAGGAAAAACTTCTGGAATAACCACAGGAGATTTAAATACCTTATCTAAACGTTTAGAATTAGTATCAAGAGGACCAGAATCCTCTATTTCTAAAGCAATTAGTACTTCTTTAAGTAAAGAACGAATAAATTCCATTTTAAATAAATATGAAGATTTATCAGCATCAATCTCTGAGACAGAATCCTCTGAACCAGAAGAGTCATCAGAATCAGAATGATGATGTTCATTTAAAAATTCATCTGTAGAGAGAGAAGTTTTAAAAGATTTTTTATGTTTACTAGAAGGAGAAATAACAGACATAGCCTTCTTGATGGATTCAGAAACAAAATCTCTTATGTTATCAGGAACATTCTGCACCTTAGATGTTGAGGGAACTGCAACAGGCAATGGTACATTACTAAAGGAAATATTATCTGCTTTAACAAGTTTGTCATGACAATTAATACAAACAACAGCCGGAGGAATAGCTACCAAAAGTTTACAGCAGATACACTTAGCTTTGGTAGTTCCAGCACTAGACAGCGATTTTCCTGAAGTATCTTCTGACTCAGATGCAACGTGAGACATCTTGCAATATGTAAGAGAAAAAACAACATATAAAGCAAAATTGATCAAATTCCTTAAATGACAGTTTCAGGAATGGGAAAAAATGCCAATAAACAAGCTTCTAGTAACCAGAAGCAAAGAAAAAATGAGACTGAAATAATGTGGAGACAAAAGCGACGCCCATATTTTTTGGCGCCAAATAATACGCCCACATTGTTTGGCGCCTAAATGCTTTTTGACGCCACATCCGGAACGCCGACATTTTTGGCGCAAAAGGACGTCAAAAAATGACGCAACTTCCGGCGACACGTATGACGCCGGAAACAGAAAAGATTTTTTGCGCCAAAAAAGTCCGCGCCAAGAATGACGCAATAAAATGAAGCATTTTCAGTCCCCGCGAGCCTAACAGCCCACAGGGAAAAAAAGTCAAATTTTTAAGGTAAGAAAAAATGATTGATTCAAATGCATTATCCCAAATATGAAACTGACTGTCTGAAAATAAGGAATGTTGAACATTCTGAGTCAAGGCAAATAAATGTTTGAATACATATATTTAGAACTTTATAAATAAAGTGCCCAACCATAGCTTAGAGTGTCACAGAAAATAAGATTTACTTACCCCAGGACACTCATCTACATGTTTGTAGAAAGCCAAACCAGTACTGAAACGAAAATCAGCAGAGGTAATGGTATA
This sequence comes from Bombina bombina, assembly GCF_027579735.1. NCBI lineage: Eukaryota > Metazoa > Chordata > Amphibia > Anura > Bombinatoridae > Bombina > Bombina bombina. The sequence continues at coordinate 1,157,258,503 of NC_069503.1, read as the reverse complement.
TAAATAAGAGTATATCGTCGATCTGAAAAGGGAGGTAAGAGATGAATCTCTACGACCGATAACAGAGAACCTATGAAATAGACCCCGTAGAAGGAGATCACTGCATTCAAATAGGCAATACTCTCCTCACATCCCTCTGACATTCACTGCACGCTGAGAGGAAAACCGGGCTTCAACTTGCTGCGGAGCGCATATCAACGTAGAATCTAGCACAAACTTACTTCACCACCTCCATAGGAGGCAAAGTTTGTAAAACTGAATTGTGGGTGTGGTGAGGGGTGTATTTATAGGCATTTTGAGGTTTGGGAAACTTTGCCCCTCCTGGTAGGAATGTATATCCCATACGTCACTAGCTCATGGACTCTTGCTAATTACATGAAAGAAATATCAAATTTGTAGAATTTGGCAAAAGTGTGCAGAGAAGACCAAGTCGCTGCCTTACATATCTGGTCAACAGAAGCCTCGTTCTTATAGGCCCATGTGGAAGCCACAGCCCTAGTAGAGTGAGCTGTGATACGGTCAGGAGGCTGCCGTCCGGCAGTCTCATAAGCCAAGCGGATAATGCTTTTCAGCCAGAAAGAGAGAGAGGTAGCAGTAGCTTTTTGACCTCTCCTCTTACCAGAGTAAACGACAAACAAGGATGAGGTTTGTCTAAAATCTTTTGTTGCTTCTAAATAGAACTTTAAAGCACGAACAACATCTAAATTGTGTAATAAACGTTCCTTCTTTGAAACTGGATTCGGACACAAAGAAGGAACAACTATTTCCTGGTTGATGTTCTTGTCGGAAACAACTTTTGGAAGAAAACCAGGCTTAGTACGCAAAACAACCTTATCTGAATGGAACACCAGATAGGGTGGATCACACTGCAAAGCAGATAATTCAGAAACTCTTCTAGCAGAAGAAATAGCAAACAAAAACAGAACTTTCCAAGATAGTAACTTAATATCTATGGAATGTAAAGGTTCAAACGGAACCCCTTGAAGAACTGAAAGAACTAAATTTAGACTCCAAGGAGGAGTCATGGGTCTGTAAACAGGCTTGATTCTAACCAAAGCCTGAACAAAAGCTTGTACATCTGGCAAAGCTGCCAGTCGTTTGCGCAAGAAGACGGATAATGCAGAAATCTGTCCTTTTAGAGAACTAGCTGACAATCCTTTATCCAAACCTTCTTGGAGAAAGGAGAGAATCTTTGGAATTTTAATCTTACTCCAGGAGAATCCTTTGAATTCACACCAACAGATATATTTTTTCCATATTTTATGGTAAATCTTTCTAGTCACAGGTTTTCTGGCTTGGACCAGAGTATCAATCAAAGAATTTGAAAACCCACGCTTGGATAAAATCAAGCGTTCAATTTCCAAGCAGTCAGCTGCAGAGAAACTAGATTGGGATGTTCGAATGGACCTTGTACTAGAAGGTCCTGTCTCAAAGGTAGCTTCCATGGTGGAGCCGATGACATATTCACCAGGTCTGCATACCAAGTCCTGTGTGGCCACGCAGGAGCTATCAGAATCACCGAGGCCTTCTCCTGTTTGATCCTGGCTATGAGCCTGGGGAGGAGAGGAAACGGTGGAAACACATATGCTAGGTTGAACGACCAAGGCGCCACTAATGCATCCACTAGAGTCGCCTTGGGATCCCTGGATCTGGACCCGTAGCAAGGAATCTTGAAGTTCTGACGGGACGCCATTAGATCCATGTCTGGAATGCCCCATAATTGGGTTAACTGAGCAAAGACCTCCGGATGGAGTTCCCACTCCACCGGATGGAAAGTCTGACGACTCAAATAGTCCGCCTCCCAGTTGTCTACTCCTGGGATGTGACTAGCAGATAGATGGCAGGAGTGATTCTCTGCCCATTGGATTATCTTGGTTACTTCCTTCATCGCTAGGGAACTCTTTGTTCCCCCCTGATGATTGATGTACGCAACAGTCGTTATGTTGTCCGACTGAAATCTTATGAACCTGGCTTCCGCTAGCTGAGGCCAAGCCAGGAGCGCATTGAATATAGCTCTTAGTTCCAAAATGTTTATCGGGAGAAGAGACTCTTCCCGCGACCATAGGCCCTGAGCTTTCAGAGAGTCCCAGACCGCGCCCCACCCCAAGAGGCTGGCGTCGGTCGTGACGATGACCCACTCCGGTCTGCGGAAACTCATTCCCTGAGACAGGTGATCCTGGGTCAACCACCAGAGAAGTGAGTCCCTGATTACCTGGTCTACTTGAATTTGGGGAGACAAGACTGTATAGTCCCCATTCCACTGATTGAGCATGCACAGCTGTAATGGTCTTAGATGAATTCGAGCAAAAGGAACTACATCCATTGCTGCGACCATTAGTCCTATTACTTCCATGCATTGAGCTATGGAGGGTTGAGGAATAGAGTGAAGAACTCGACAAGCTTTTAGAAGCTTTGTCTTTCTGACGTCTGTGAGAAAGATCTTCATTTCCACAGAATCTATTATTGTTCCCAGAAAAGGAACCCTTGTGGACGGTGACAGTGAACTTTTTTCTATGTTCACTTTCCACCCGTGAGATCTGAGAAAAGCCAACACAATGTCTGTATGAGCCCTCGCTTTGGAAAGGGAGGACGCTTGGATTAGGATGTAGTCTAGATAAGGTGCTACAGCGATGCCCCTCGGTCTTAGGACCGCTAGAAGGGACCCTAGCACCTTTGTGAAAATTCTGGGAGCGGTGGCTAAACCGAATGGAAGAGCCACAAACTGGTAATGTTTGTCCAGAAAGGCGAACCTCAGGAACTGATGATGAGATTTGTGGATTGGGATATGCAGATACGCATCCTTTAGATCCACGGTAGTCAAAAATTGACCCTGCTGGATTGTTGGTAAGATTGTCCGAATGGTTTCCATCTTGAAGGATGGAACTCTGAGGAACTTGTTTAATATCTTTAAATCCAGAATTGGCCTGAAAGTTCCCTCTTTTTTGGGAACCACAAACAGGTTTGAGTAAAACCCTAGATCTGAAGATAAGCGAGACAGGTGGAACCTTCCCTTTGGAGGAAGTCCCTTGAATTCTAACAGGTATCCCTTGGAAACTATCTCTAGTGCCCAGGGATCCAGAACATCTCTTGCACAAGCCTGAGCGAAGAGAGATAGTCTGCCCCCTACCAGATCCGGTCCCGGATCGGGGGCTACCCCTTCATGCTGTCTTGGTAGCAGCAGCAGGTTTCTTGGTTTGTTTACCCTTGTTCCAGCCTTGCATAGGCTTCCAAGCGGGTTTGGGCTGGGCCGCGTTACCTTCTTGTCTAGCGGCAGTGGAGTTATTAGCCGGTCCGTTCCTGAAATTGCGAAAGGAACGAAAATTAGACTTGTTCTTAGCCTTAAAAGGCCTATCTATCCTGTGGGAGGGCATGGCCCTTACCCCCAGTGATGTCTGAAATAATTTCCTTCAATTCCTGCCCAAAAAGGGTCTTACCCTTGAAAGGAATATTCAGTAACTTAGTCTTGGACGACACATCTGCCGACCAGGATTTTAGCCAAAGCGCCCTCCGCGCTACTATAGCAAAACCTAAGTTTTTTGCCGCCAATTTCGTTATTTGAAAGGTGGCATCCAATATAAAGGAATTAGCTAACTTTAATGCGTGAATTCTGTCCATGACTTCTTCATAGGAAGTCTCTTTCTGGAGCGACCTTTCTAGTTCTTCGAACCAAAAGGACGCCGCTGAAGTGACAGTAATAACACACGTAGCTGGTTGAAGGATGAACCCTTGCTGAACAAAAATCTTTTTAAGCAATCCTTCCAATTTTTTATCCATAGGATCTTTGAAAGCGCAGCTGTCCTCTATAGGAATAGTTGTGCGCTTCGCTAGTGTTGAAACAGCTCCCTCAACCTTCGGGACCGTTTGCCATGCGTCCCTTCTAGGGTCTACTATGGGAAACATTTTCTTAAATATAGGAGGTGGGGCAAAGGGTACACCTGGCTTCTCCCACTCCTTTTCCACTATGTTCGCTACCCTCTTAGGTATTGGAAAAGTGTCGTCGTGCACTGGGACCTCTAAAAATTTTTCCAATTTGCACAACTTCTCTGGTACTACCATGGAATCACAGTCATCCAGAGTAGCTAATACCTCCTTAAGCAAAGCGCGGAGATGTTCTAGCTTAAACTTAAATGCCACTAGATCAGGTTCTGCCTGTTGAGAAATTTTTCCTGAGTCTGAAATTTCACCCTCAGACAGCCCTTCCCTCACAGCCAATTCAGATTGATGTGAGGGTAAAATAGGTAAGGCATCGTCAGCGTCTGATTGTTCATCCTTTTTATCTGTATTTAAAACTGAACAATCTCTCTGAAAAACTGGCAGTTTGGATAAAAGATTTGCTATAGAATTATCCACTACTGCTGATAATTGTTGCATAGAAATAAGCACTGGCGCGCTAGGTGTCGCCTGCGCGGGCAAAGCTGGTGTAGACACAGAAGGAGAGGATGTAGAGCTATCCCCACTACCTTCATTAAATAAATCATCTTGGGTAACATTATGAAAAATAACAGAGCTGTCCTGATTTTGTTTGGACGCTATGGCGCAATTATCACAAACACTCGAAGGGGGAACCACATTTGTCTCTATACACACAGAACATAGGTTATCTGATGGAACAGACATGTTAAACAGATTTAGGCAGGCAAACAATGCAATAAAAACGATTTTAAACAAAAACGTTACTGTCTCTTTAAATAATAAAATTACATTTATTTCTGAATGTTCAAAAAACTATGAAGGCAATATCCGATTTTTCTGAAATTTGGACCCCAGTGTCTTAATGCTTAGAAAGTATTGCACAGCAAATATGGAGACTCTAGCTCTTAAAACAAGCAAACCGGAGCTAATTGTTGGATTTAACCGTTTTTACACACCACAATCCCAGCTACAGCCTTGCTGCAGCTTTTTACCTTCCTTAGGGGTCACCATTCACAGAAAAAACATAATTTATGTAAGAACTTACCTGATAAATTCATTTCTTTCATATTAGCAAGAGTCCATGAGCTAGTGACGTATGGGATATACATTCCTACCAGGAGGGGCAAAGTTTCCCAAACCTCAAAATGCCTATAAATACACCCCTCACCACACCCACAATTCAGTTTAACGAATAGCCAAGAAGTGGGGTGATAAAAAAGTGCGAAAGCATATAAAATAAGGAATTGGAATAATTGTGCTTTATACAAAAATCATAACCACCACAAAAAAAGGGCGGGCCTCATGGACTCTTGCTAATATGAAAGAAATGAATTTATCAGGTAAGTTCTTACATAAATTATGTTTTCTTTCATGTAATTAGCAAGAGTCCATGAGCTAGTGACGTATGGGATAATGACTACCCAAGATGTGGATCTTTCCACACAAGAGTCACTAGAGAGGGAGGGATAAAATAAAGACAGCCAATTCCTGCTGAAAATAATCCACACCCAAAAATAAAGTTTAATGAAAAACATAAGCAGAAGATTCAAACTGAAACCGCTGCCTGAAGTACTTTTCTACCAAAAACTGCTTCAGAAGAAGAAAATACATCAAAATGGTAGAATTTAGTAAAAGTATGCAAAGAGGACCAAGTTGCTGCTTTGCAAATCTGGTCAACCGAAGCTTCATTCCTAAACGCCCAGGAAGTAGAAACTGACCTAGTAGAATGAGCTGTAATTCTTTGAGGCGGAGTTTTACCCGACTCAACATAGGCAAGATGAATTAAAGATTTCAACCAAGATGCCAAAGAAATGGCAGAAGCTTTCAGGCCTTTTCTAGAACCGGAAAAGATAACAAATAAACTAGAATTCTTACGGAAAGATTTCGTAGCTTCAACATAATATTTCAAAGCTCTAACAACATCCAAAGAATGCAACGATTTCTCCTTAGAATTCTTAGGATTAGGACATAATGAAGGAACCACAATTTCTCTACTAATGTTGTTGGAATTCACAACTTTAGGAAAAAATTCAAAAGAAGTTCGCAACACCGCCTTATCCTGATGAAAAATCAGAAAAGGAGACTCACAAGAAAGAGCAGATAATTCAGAAACTCTTCTGGCAGAAGAGATGGCCAAAAGGAACAAAACTTTCCAAGAAAGTAATTTAATGTCCAATGAATGCATAGGTTCAAACGGAGGAGCTTGAAGAGCTCCCAGAACCAAATTCAAACTCCAAGGAGGAGAAATTGACTTAATAACAGGTTTTATACGAACCAAAGCTTGTACAAAACAATGAATATCAGGAAGAATAGCAATCTTTCTGTGAAAAAGAACAGAAAGAGCAGAGATTTGTCCTTTCAAAGAACTTGCGGACAAACCCTTATCTAAACCATCCTGAAGAAACTGTAAAATTCTCGGTATTCTAAAAGAATGCCAAGAAAAATGATGAGAAAGACACCAAGAAATATAAGTCTTCCAGACTCTATAATATATCTCTCGAGATACAGATTTACGAGCCTGTAACATAGTATTAATCACAGAGTCAGAGAAACCTCTTTGACCAAGAATCAAGCGTTCAATCTCCATACCTTTAAATTTAAGGATTTCAGATCCTGATGGAAAAAACATAATTTATGCTTACCTGATAAATTCCTTTCTTCTGTAGTGTGATCAGTCCACGGGTCATCATTACTTGTGGGATATTATCTGCTCCCCTACAGGAAGTGCAAGAGGATTCACCCAGCAGAGTTGCTATATAGCTCCTCCCCTCTACGTCACCTCCAGTCATTCGACCAAGGACCAACGAGAAAGGAGAAGCCAAGGGTGTAGTGGTGACTGGAGTATAATTTAAAAAATATTTACCTGCCTTAAAAAACAGGGCGGGCCGTGGACTGATCACACTACAGAAGAAAGGAATTTATCAGGTAAGCATAAATTATGTTTTCTTCTGTTAAGTGTGATCAGTCCACGGGTCATCATTACTTGTGGGATACCAATACCAAAGCAAAAGTACACGGATGACGGGAGGGATAGGCAGGCTCTTTATACAGAAGGAACCACTGCCTGAAGAACCTTTCTCCCAAAAATAGCCTCCGAGGAAGCAAAAGTGTCAAATTTGTAAAATTTGGAAAAAGTATGAAGCGAAGACCAAGTTGCAGCCTTGCAAATCTGTTCAACAGAGGCCTCATTCTTAAAGGCCCAAGTGGAAGCCACAGCTCTAGTGGAATGAGCTGTAATTCTTTCAGGAGGCTGCTGTCCAGCAGTCTCATAAGCTAAACGAATTATGCTACGAAGCCAAAAAGAGAGAGAGGTAGCAGAAGCTTTTTGACCTCTCCTCTGACCAGAGTAAACGACAAACAGGGAAGACGTTTGTCGAAAATCTTTAGTTGCCTGTAAATAAAATTTAAGGGCACGAACTACATCCAGATTGTGCAAAAGACGTTCCTTCCTCGAAGAAGGATTTGGGCACAAGGATGGAACAACAATCTCCTGATTGATATTCCTGTTAGTGACTACCTTAGGTAAGAACCCAGGTTTAGTACGCAGAACTACCTTATCCGAGTGAAAAATCAAATAAGGAGAATCACAATGTAAGGCTGATAACTCAGAGACTCTTCGAGCCGAGGAAATAGCCATTAAAAATAGAACTTTCCAAGATAACAACTTTATAACAATGGAATGAAGGGGTTCAAACGGAACACCCTGTAAAACGTTAAGAACAAGGTTTAAACTCCATGGTGGAGCCACAGCTTTAAACACAGGTTTAATCCTGGCCAAAGCCTGACAAAAAGCCTGAATGTCTGGAACTTCTGACAGACGCTTGTGTAACAGAATGGACAGAGCTGAGATCTGTCCCTTTAAGGAACTAGCGGATAACCCCTTTTCTAAACCTTCTTGTAGAAAAGACAATATCCTAGGAATCCTAACCTTACTCCAAGAGTAACCTTTGGATTCGCACCAATATAGGTATTTACGCCATATTTTATGGTAAATCTTTCTGGTAACAGGCTTCCTAGCCTGTATTAAGGTATCAATAACTGACTCAGAAAAACCACGCTTTGATAAGATCAAGCGTTCAATTTCCAAGCAGTCAGCTTCAGAGAAGTTAGATTTTGATGTTTGAAAGGACCCTGAATCAGAAGGTCCTGTTTCAGAGGTAACGACCCAGGTGGACAGAATGACATGTCCACCAGATCTGTATACCAAGTCCTGCGTGGCCATGCAGGCGCTATTAGAATCACTGATGCTTTCTCCTGTTTGATTCTGGCAATCAATCGAGGAAGCATCGGGAAAGGTGGAAACACATAAGCCATCCTGAAGGTCCATGGTGCTGTCAAGGCATCTATCAGGACCGCTCCCGGATCCCTGGATCTGGACCCGTAGCGCGGAAGCTTGGCGTTCTGTCGAGACGCCATGAGATCTATCTCTGTTTTGCCCCAACGTCGAAGTATTTGGGCAAAGACCTCTGGATGAAGTTCCCACTCCCCCGGATGAAAAGTCTGACGACTTAAGAAATCCGCCTCCCAGTTCTCCACTCCCGGGATGTGGATTGCAGACAGGTGGCAAGAGTGAGACTCTGCCCAGCGAATTATCTTTGATACTTCCATCATTGCTAGGGAGCTTCTTGTCCCTCCCTGATGGTTGATATAAGCTACAGTCGTGATGTTGTCCGACTGGAACCTGATGAACCCCCGAGTTGTTAACTGGGGCCAAGCCAGAAGAGCATTGAGGACTGCTCTCAATTCCAGAATGTTTATTGGAAGAAGACTCTCCTCCTGATTCCATAGTCCCTGAGCCTTCAGAGAATTCCAGACAGCGCCCCAACCTAGTAGGCTGGCGTCTGTTGTTACAATTGACCAGTCTGGCCTGCTGAATGGCATTCCCCTGGACAGATGTGGCCGATAAAGCCACCATAGAAGAGAATTTCTGGTCTCTTGATTCAGATTTAGAGTGGGGGACAAATCTGAGTAATCCCCATTCCACTGACTTAGCATGCACAGTTGCAGTGGTCTGAGATGTAGGCGTGCAAAAGGAACTATGTCCATTGCTGCTACCATTAGTCCGATTACCTCCATGCATTGAGCTACTGACGGGTGTTGAATAGAATGAAGGACACGGCATGCACTTTGAAGTTTTGTTAACCTGTCTTCTGTCAGGTAAATCTTCATTTCTACAGAATCTATCGGAGTCCCCAGGAAGGGAACTCTTGTGAGTGGAAAGAGAGAACTTTTCTCTTCGTTCACTTTCCATCCATGCGACCTTAGAAATGCCAGTACTATCTCTGTATGAGATTTGGCAGTTTGAAGGCTTGAAGCTTGTATCAGTATGTCGTCTAAGTACGGAGCTACTGAAATTCCTCGCGGTCTTAGTACCGCCAGAAGAGTGCCCAGAACCTTTGTGAAGATTCTTGGAGCCGTAGCCAGTCCGAATGGAAGAGCTACAAACTGGTAATGCCTGTCTAAAAAGGCAAACCTTAGATACCGGTAATGGCTTTTGTGAATCGGTATGTGAAGGTAAGTATCCTTTAAATCCACTGTGGTCATGTACTGACCCTCTTGGATCATGGGCAAAATTGTTCGAATAGTTTCCATCTTGAACGATGGAACTCTTAGGAATTTGTTTAGGATCTTTAAATTCAAGATTGACCTGAAGGTTCCCTCTTTTTTGGGAACTACAAACAGATTTGAGTAAAACCCTTGTCCTTGTTCCAACCGCGGAACTGGATGGATCACTCCCATTAATAAAAGATCTTGTATGCAGCGTAGAAACGCTTCCTTCTTTGTTAGGTTTGTTGACAACCTTGACAGATGAAATCTCCCTCTTGGGGGAGAGGATTTGAAGTCCAGAAGGTATCCCTGAGATATGATCTCTAACGCCCAGGGATCCTGAACATCTCTTGCCCAAGCCTGGGCGAAGAGGGAAAGTCTGCCCCCCACTAGATCCGGTCCCGGATCGGGGGCCCTCAATTCATGCTGTCTTAGGGGCAGCAGCAGGTTTTCTGGCCTGTTTGCCCCTGTTCCAGGACTGGTTAGGTTTCCAGCCTTGTCTGTAGCGAGCAACAGCTCCTTCCTGTTTTGGTGCAGAGGAAGTTGATGCTGCTCCTGCTTTGAAATTACGAAAGGAACGAAAATTGGACTGTCTAGCCTTGGCTTTGGCCTTGTCCTGAGGCAGGGCATGACCTTTACCTCCTGTAATGTCAGCAATAATCTCTTTCAAGCCGGGCCCGAATAAGGTCTGCCCTTTGAAAGGAATATTAAGCAATTTAGATTTAGACGTAACATCAGCTGACCAGGATTTCAGCCACAGAGCTCTGCGTGCCTGAATGGCGAATCCTGAATTTTTAGCCGCAAGTTTAGTTAAATGTACTACGGCATCTGAAATAAATGAATTAGCTAACTTAAGGAATTTAAGTTTGTGTGTGATGTCATCTAGTGTGGATGATTGAAGTGTCTCTTCCAGAGACTCAAACCAAAATGCTGCTGCAGCCGTGACAGGCGCAATACATGCAAGAGGTTGCAATATAAACCCTTGTTGAACAAACATTTTCTTAAGGTAACCCTCTAATTTTTTATCCATTGGATCTGAAAAAGCACAGCTATCCTCCACTGGGATAGTGGTACGCTTAGCTAAAGTAGAAACTGCTCCCTCCACCTTAGGGGCCATTTGCCATAAGTCCCGTGTGGCGGCGTCTATTGGAAACATCTTTCTGAATATAGGAGGGGGTGAGAAAGGCACACCGGGTCTATCCCACTCCTTAGTAACAATGTCAGTAAGTCTCTTAGGTATAGGAAAAACGTCAGTACTCGTCGGTACCGCAAAATATTTATCCAACCTACACATTTTCTCTGGGATTGCAACTGTGTTACAATCATTCAGAGCCGCTAATACCTCCCCTAGTAACACACGGAGGTTCTCAAGCTTAAATTTAAAATTTGAAATGTCTGAGTCCAGTTTATTTGGATCAGAACCGTCACCCACAGAATGAAGCTCTCCGTCTTCACGTTCTGCAAACTGTGACGCAGTATCAGACATGGCCCTTGCATTATCAGCGCACTCTGTTCTCACCCCAGAGTGATCACGTTTACCTCTTAGTTCTGGTAGTTTAGCCAAAACTTCAGTCATAACAGTAGCCATATCTTGTAATGTGATTTGTAATGGCCGCCCAGATGTACTCGGCGCTACAATATCACGCACCTCCTGAGCGGGAGATGCAGGTACTGACACGTGAGGCGAGTTAGTCGGCATAACTCTCCCCTCGTTGTTTGGTGAAATATGTTCAATTTGTACAGATTGACTGTTTTTTAAAGTAGCATCAATACATTTAGTACATAAATTTCTATTGGGCTCCACTTTGGCATTAACACATATAGCACAGAGATATTCCTCTGAATCAGACATGTTTAACACACTAGCAAATAAACAGCAACTTGAAAATACTTTTCAAAGTAATTTACAAATAATATGAAAACGAACTGTGCCTTTAAGAAGCACAGAAAAAAATTATAACAGTTAAAATAATTAAGTTATAGCATCAATCTTTGTCAGAATATACAGTTTTAGCAAAGGATTGTTCCCCTCAGCAATTAAACAACACAACTTTAGCAAAGGTTTAATCCCATTAGCAAAGATAACAATTTCTGAAAGCAGGAAACAAATTACAGAATAAACGTTTTTATCTCAGTCAAACTATAATTCTCACAGCTCTGCTGTGCTGACTGAAATATTTGATGCATAGTAAAAGCGCCCCTCCCCCACACACACAGCAGTGAGGGAGAACAGAAACTGACAGAAAAAAACAGATTTAAGCAACTGCCAAGTGGAAAAATAGTGCCCAAACATTTATTCACTCAGTACCTCAGTAAATGAAAACGATTTTACATTCCAGCAAAAACGTTAAACATAATCTCTAGTTATTAAACAGCTTTATGTCTTTCTTACAGTGTAATTCTAGTGAATTACCATTCTCCCAGAATACTGAAGTGTAAAGTATACATACATAACATTATATCGGTATGGCAGGATTTTCTCATCAATTCCATTGTCAGAAAATAAAAACTGCTACATACCTCTATGCAGATTCATCTGCCCGCTGTCCCCTGATCTGAAGTTTACCTCACTCCTCAGATGGCCGAGAACAGCAATATGATCTTAACTACTCCGGCTAAAATCATAGCAAAACTCTGGTAGATTCTTCCTCAAACTCTGCCAGAGAGGTAATAACACACTCCGGTGTTATTTTAAAATAACAAACTTTTGATTGAAGATATAAAACTAAGTATAATCACCATAGTCCTCTCACACAACCTATCTAGTTGCTGGGTGCAAGAGAATGACTGGAGGTGACGTAGAGGGGAGGAGCTATATAGCAACTCTGCTGGGTGAATCCTCTTGCACTTCCTGTAGGGGAGCAGATAATATCCCACAAGTAATGATGACCCGTGGACTGATCACACTTAACAGAAGAAAAGGACCTTGTGACAGAAGGTCTGGTCTTAACGGAAGAGTCCACGGATGGCAAGAGGCCATCCGGACAAGATCCGCATACCAAAACCTGTGAGGCCATGCCGGAGCTACCAGCAGAACAAACGAGCATTCCTTCAGAATCTTGGAGATTACTCTTGGAAGAAGAACTAGAGGCGGAAAGATATAGGCAGGATGATACTTCCAAGGAAGTGATAATGCATCCACTGCCTCCGCCTGAGGATCCCGGGATCTGGGCAGATACCTGGGAAGTTTCTTGTTTAGATGGGACGCCATCAGATCTATTTCTGGAAGTTCCCACATTTGAACAATCTGAAGAAATACCTCTGGGTGAAGAGACCATTCGCCCGGATGCAACGTTTGGCGACTGAGATAATCCGCTTCCCAATTGTCTATACCTGGGATATGAACCGCAGAGATTAGACAGGAGCTGGATTCCGCCCAAACCAAAATTCGAGATACTTCTTTCATAGCCAGAGGACTGTGAGTCCCTCCTTGATGATTGATGTATGCCACAGTTGTGACATTGTCTGTCTGAAAACAAATGAACGATTCTCTCTTCAGAAGAGGCCAAAACTGAAGAGCTCTGAAAATTGCACGGAGTTCCAAAATATTGATCGGTAATCTCACCTCCTGAGATTCCCAAACTCCTTGTGCCGTCAGAGATCCCCACACAGCTCCCCAACCTGTGAGACTTGCATCTGTTGAAATTACAGTCCAGGTCGGAAGCACAAAAGAAGCCCCCTGAATTAAACGATGGTGATCTGTCCACCACGTTAGAGAGTGTCGAACAATCGGTTTTAAAGATATTAATTGAGATATCTTCGTGTAATCCTTGCACCATTGCTTCAGCATACAGAGCTGAAGAGGTCGCATGTGAAAACGAGCAAAGGGGATCGCGTCCGATGCAGCAGTCATAAGACCTAGAATTTCCATGCATAAGGCTACCGAAGGAAATGATTGTGACTGAAGGTTTCGACAAGCTGCAATCAATTTTAGACGTCTCTTGTCTGTTAAAGACAGAGTCATGGACACTGAATCCATCTGGAAACCCAGAAAGGTTACCTTTGTCTGAGGAATCAAAGAACTTTTTGGTAAATTGATCCTCCAACCATGATCTTGAAGAAACAACACAAGTCGATTCGTATGAGATTCTGCTAAATGTAAAGACTGAGCAAGTACCAAGATATCGTCCAAATAAGGAAATACCACAATACCCTGTTCTCTGATTACAGACAGAAGGGCACCGAGAACCTTTGTAAAAATTCTTGGAGCTGTAGCTAGGCCAAACGGCAGAGCCACAAACTGGTAATGCTTGTCCAGAAAAGAGAATCTCAGGAACTGATAATGATCTGGATGAATCGGAATATGCAGATATGCATCCTGTAAATCTATTGTGGACATATAATTCCCTTGCTGAACAAAAGGCAAGATAGTCCTTACAGTTACCATCTTGAACGTTGGTATTCTTACATAACGATTCAATATTTTTAGATCCAGAACTGGTCTGAAGGAATTCTCCTTCTTTGGTACAATGAAGAGATTTGAATAAAACCCCATCCCCTGTTCCAGAACTGGAACTGGCATAATTACTCCAGTCAACTCTAGATCTGAAACACATTTCAGAAATGCTTGAGCTTTTACTGGATTTACTGGGACACGGGAAAGAAAAAATCTCTTTGCAGGAGGTCTCATCTTGAAACCAATTCTGTACCCTTCTGAAACAATGCTCTGAATCCAAAGATTGTGAACAGAATTGATCCAAATTTCCTTGAAAAAACGTAACCTGCCCCCTACCAGCTGAGCTGGAATGAGGGCCGCACCTTCATGTGGACTTAGAAGCAGGCTTTGCCTTTCTAGCTGGCTTGGATTTATTCCAGACTGGAGATGGTTTCCAAACTGAAACTGCTCCTGAGGATGAAGGATCAGGCTTTTGTTCTTTGTTGAAACGAAAGGAACGAAAACGATTATTAGCCCTGCTTTTACCTTTAGATTTTTTATCCTGTGGTAAAAAAGTTCCTTTCCCACCAGTAACAGTTGAAATAATGGAATCCAACTGTGAACCAAATAATTTGTTACCCTGGAAAGAAATGGAAAGTAAAGTTGATTTAGAAGCCATATCAGCATTCCAAGTTTTAAGCCATAAAGCTCTTCTAGCTAAAATAGCTAGAGACATAAACCTGACATCAACTCTGATAATATCAAAAATGGCATCACAGATAAAATTATTAGCATGCTGTAGAAGAATAATAATATCATGAGAATCATGATGTGTTACTTGTTGCGCTAAAGTTTCCAACCAGAAAGTTGAAGCTGCAGCAACATCAGCCAAAGATATAGCAGGTCTAAGAAGATTACCTGAACACAGATAAGCTTTTCTTAGAAAGGATTCAATTTTCCTATCTAAAGGATCCTTAAACGAAGTACCATCTGACGTAGGAATAGTAGTACGTTTAGCAAGGGTAGAAATAGCCCCATCAACTTTAGGGATTTTGTCCCAAAATTCTAATCTGTCAGACGGCACAGGATATAATCGCTTAAAACGTTTAGAAGGAGTAAATGAATTACCCAATTTATCCCATTCTTTGGAAATTACTGCAGAAATAGCATTAGGAACAGGAAAAACTTCTGGAATAACCACAGGAGCTTTAAATACCTTATCCAAACGTTTAGAATTAGTATCAAGAGGACCAGAATCCTCTATTTCTAAAGCAATTAGTACTTCTTTAAGTAAAGAACGAATAAATTCCATTTTAAATAAATATGAAGATTTATCAGCATCAACCTCTGAGACAGAATCCTCTGAACCAGAAGAGTCATCAGAATCAGAATGATGATGTCCATTTAAAAATTCATCTGTAGGGAGAGAAGTTTTAAAAGATTTTTTACGTTTACTAGAAGGAGAAATAACAGACATAGCCTTCTTTATGGATTCAGAAACAAAATCTCTTATATTATCAGGAACATTCTGCACCTTAGATGTTGAAGGAACTGCAACAGGCAATGGTACTTTACTAAAGGAAATATTATCTGCTTTAACAAGTTTGTCATGACAATCAATACAAACAACAGCTGGAGGAATAGCTACCAAAAGTTTACAGCAGATACACTTAGCTTTGGTAGATCCAGCACTAGACAGCGATTTTCCTGTAGTATCTTCTGACTCAGATGCAACGTGAGACATCTTGCAATATGTAAGAGAAAAAACAACATATATATAAAGCAAAATTGATCATTCCTTAAATGACAGTTTCAGGAATGGGAAAAAATGCCAAAGAACAAGCTTCTAGCAACCAGAAGCAATGAAAAATGAGACTTAAATAATGTGGAGACAAAAGCGACGCCCATATTTTTCGCGCCAATAAGACGCCCACATTATTTGGCGCCTAAATGCTTTTTGGCGCCAAAATGACGCCACATCCGGAACGCCGACATTTTTGGCGCAAAATAACGTCAAAAAATGACGCAACTTCCGGCGACACGTATGACGCCGGAAACGGAAACAAATTTTTTGCGCCAAAAAAGTCCGCGCCAAGAATGACGCAATAAAATGAAGCATTTTCAGCCCCCGCGAGCCTAACAGCCCACAGGGAAGAGTCAAATTTTTGAAGGTAAGAAAAAATGATTAAATCAAATGCATTATCCCAAATATGAAACTGACTGTCTGAAAATAAGGAAAGTTGAACATTCTGAGTCAAGGCAAATAAATGTTTGAATACATATATTTAGAACTTTATAAACAAAGTGCTAGAGAAACAGTTGGAGGGCAAACAGCGCCTATGACTATGTACCGGCTACACTATTAAGAAGACCCCCTATTAGGTCTGGTGAAGATAACTAAGAAAGATAAATAGGAGCGCCTATGGCTTAGGTACAATCAGGGATCACACTCAGGGTGGGTTATGTACTAAAATTGATTATTTATTATAATATATAAAATTAAAACCTCATAAAAAACAAAGGGTACTATTAAGTTACAACAGTTTCTTGTTTAAGAATCAATCACATGCAAAAAATTATGCAAAAAATAAGTAAACATAAGCAAACATATATGGCAGGATTTGTATCCTCAATTACAACAAGGTTTTTATACCAAACTATAGACCTTCACAACAACCAGACTCAACGACTGGTCAATGCTATTGTGCACCGTATGTGTCAATATAAATTCACACCATATACGTATATGTGCGTGAACAGGAGACAGTTGCGATCTATGTTTCAGAATATTAAGATACAAATAATTCTGAGTACTAAAAACGGTGATCTAATATGTAAATGTGACGATATAAAACGTGTAAAAATAGTGTTAATTTTAAAAATCACATGGAAAAAGATCAGAGACTCTGAAAAAAGTAAAATGAGACAAAACCGGTTTGTCAAAAATGTGAATTAGATAACAGGGTGATATAAGCAAAAATAACGACCAAAATGTGCAAAAGAGTGATCAATGTTGTGCAAAAAAGGTGCTTCTGTGCTTGACTCCTAATAAACAATAGTGTCTGACTCCAATGGATTGCTAACAATTGACAAATCCAATCAATATATCTTTGCAATAATAACACATAAAAACATAAAAAACATATCTAAAAAGCAAATGGCCAATAATAAAAGTCCTAAAATATTGTCCAGTTTAAAGTCCAATATTGTTGGTCCACACTGGTATGGGACTGGAGGGAGAAAAAAACCAAATCAACTTTGGATTGTATCCTGATCCAGAGTCCTAATACTTGCTGGATGAATCTGTGAAAAAACAGAAAGAATACCTCACATAAAGGGCCTCTAGGGTAAAGTTCAAATGGTATCAAACTTACCCCCAAAGCCAAAATTCCTGGTACTGGTGTAGCCTCACAAACCTCTACGCGTTTCGGCCCTGCAGCGGGGCCTTTTTCAAGACCTTTACCCTAGAGGCCCTTTATGTGAGGTATTCTTTCTGTTTTTTCACAGATTCATCCAGCAAGTATTAGGACTCTGGATCAGGATACAATCCAAAGTTGATTTGGTTTTTTTCTCCCTCCAGTCCCATACCAGTGTGGACCAACAATATTGGACTTTAAACTGGACAATATTTTAGGACTTTTATTATTGGCCATTTGCTTTTTAGATATGTTTTTTATGTTTTTATGTGTTATTATTGCAAAGATATATTGATTGGATTTGTCAATTGTTAGCAATCCATTGGAGTCAGACACTATTGTTTATTAGGAGTCAAGCACAGAAGCACCTTTTTTGCACAACATTGATCACTCTTTTGCACATTTTGGTCGTTATTTTTGCTTATATCACCCTGTTATCTAATTCACATTTTTGACAAACCGGTTTTGTCTCATTTTACTTTTTTCAGAGTCTCTGATCTTTTTCCATGTGATTTTTAAAATTAACACTATTTTTACACGTTTTATATCGTCACATTTACATATTAGATCACCGTTTTTAGTACTCAGAATTATTTGTATCTTAATATTCTGAAACATAGATCGCAACTGTCTCCTGTTCACGCACATATACGTATATGGTGTGAATTTATATTGACACATACGGTGCACAATAGCATTGACCAGTCGTTGAGTCTGGTTGTTGTGAAGGTCTATAGTTTGGTATAAAAACCTTGTTGTAATTGAGGATACAAATCCTGCCATATATGTTTGCTTATTTTTACTTATTTTTTGCATAATTTTTTGCATGTGATTGATTCTTAAACAAGAAACTGTTGTAACTTAATAGTACCCTTTGTTTTTTATGAGGTTTTAATTTTATATATTATAATAAATAATCAATTTTAGTACATAACCCACCCTGAGTGTGATCCCTGATTGTACCTAAGCCATAGGCGCTCCTATTTATCTTTCTTACTTATTTATAAACAAAGTGCCCAACCATAGCTTAGAGTGTCACAGAAAATAAGATTTACTTACCCCAGGACACTCATCTACATGTAGTAGAAAGCCAAACCAGTACTGAAACGAGAATCAGTAGAGGAAATGGTATATATAAGAGTATATCGTCGATCTGAAAAGGGAGGTAAGAGATGAATCTCTACGACCGATAACAGAGAACCTATGAAATAGACCCCGTAGAAGGAGATCACTGCATTCAAATAGGCAATACTCTCCTCACATCCCTCTGACATTCACTGCACGCTGAGAGGAAAACCGGGCTCCAACTTGCTGCGGAGCGCATATCAACGTAGAATCTAGCACAAACTTACTTCACCACCTCCATCGGAGGCAAAGTTTGTAAAACTGAATTGTGGGTGTGGTGAGGGGTGTATTTATAGGCATTTTGAGGTTTGGGAAACTTTGCCCCTCCTGGTAGGAATGTATATCCCATACGTCACTAGCTCATGGACTCTTGCTAATTACATGAAAGAAAAGCCTTTTGGAGTCACTTTCTCAACCACAGGACCCTCTCACATGAATCTGCATGCACTGCCTTGAAATTCAACTGCACAGCTGAAGTGCCAAAATGAGGCTTCCTCCCTCAGCACACTAGAGTGAAGGGGCCTTCCTGACTAGATTTAGGTGTCTAAAACAAGCCAGATCAATAAAAAACGTTCCCAAGTGTATGTGAGCTTTTAAAATATTTCAAATGGTATAATATTGTAATAAAAACCAATCAATTTAGCCCCTAACAGTGTCTACCAGCATAAAAAAACAAAAAGGGGAAGCCTGTTATCTTTTTTGCTGAGGTGAAAGAAAAATGGCTTACCGTTTCCCCTGAGGGGAAAAATGACTGTCATCTAGCATTAGCCTGTGTTGTTAGAAGGAGACTAGTCATACCTGAAGCAGATGAGTCTGCAAACTGTTACCCCCAACTGAAGTTCTCTTGTTTCAACAGTCCTGCGTGGTAACAGTAATGGATTTTAGTTACTTGTGCTAAAATCATAGCCCTCTTAAACAGAAATCTTCATCACTTTTCTGTTATAGAGTAAATAGTACAAGCCAGCACTATTTTAAAATAACAAACTCTTGATAGAAGAATAAAAAATTACAACTAACACCACAAACTCCTCGCCATCCCCGTGGTAGATGCTACTTGTTCAGAGCGGCAAGGAGAATGACTGGGGGGCGGAGCCAGAGGGGGAGCTATATGGACAGCTCTTGCTGTGTGCTCTCCTTGCCTTTCCCTGTGGGGGAGAACATTTCCCACAAGTAATGGATGACGCCGTGGACCGGACACACCAATGTTGGAGAAAACAGAATTTATGCTTACCTGATAAATTTCTTTCTCCTACGGTGTATCCGGTCCACGGCTTCATCCTTACTTGTGGGATATTCTCAATCCCTACAGGAAGTGGCAAAGAGAGCACACAGCAGAGCTGTCCATATAGTTCCCCTCAGGCTCCGCCCCCCAGTCATTCGACCGACGGTTGGGAGAAAAAGGAGAAACCATAGGGTGCAGTGGTGACTGTAGTTTTACAAAAAATTAAATTTGAACCTGACTTAATTGCCAGGGCGGGCCGTGGACTGGATACACCGTAAGAGAAAGTAATTTATCAGGTAAGCATAAATTCTGTTTTCTCTTGCAAGGTGTATCCAGTCCACGAATTCATCCTTACTTGTGGGATACCAATACCAATGCTTTAGGACACGGATGAAGGGAGGGAACAAGTCAGGTAACCTAAACGGAAGGCACCACTGCTTGCAAAACCTTTCTCCCAAAAATAGCCTCCGAAGAAGCAAAAGTATAGAATTTGTAAAATTTGGCAAATGTATGCAGTGAAGACCAAGTCGCTGCCTTACAAATCTGTTCAACAGAAGCCTCATTCTTGAAAGCCCATGTGGAAGCCACAGCTCTAGTGGAATGAGCTGTAATTCGTTCAGGAGGCTGCTGTCCAGCAGTCTCATAAGCCAATCGGATGATGCTTTTCAGCCAGAAGGAAAGAGAGGTAGCAGTTGCTCTCTGACCTCTCCTCTTACCAGAATAGACAACAAACAAGGATGACGTTTGTCTGAAATCTTTAGTTGCATTTAAATAGAATTTTAAAGCACGAACCACGTCAAGATTGTGTAAAAGTCGTTCCTTCCTAGAAACTGGATTAGGACACAGAGAAGGAACAATGATTTCCTGGTTAATATTCTTATTAGAAACCACTTTTGGAAGGAAACCAGGTTTGGTACGCAAAACAACCTTATCTGCATGGAACACCAGATAGGGTGAATTACACTGCAAAGCAGACAATTCAGAAACTCTTCGAGCAGAAGAAATACCTACCAAAAACAAAACTTTCCAAGATAATAACTTAATATCTATGGAATGCAAAGGTTCAAATGGAACCCCTTGAAGAACTGAAATAACTAAATTTAGACTCCATAGAGGAGCCACAGGTTTGTAGACAGGCTTGATTCTAACTAGGGCCTGTGCAAACACCTGAACGTCTGGTACGGCTTGTGTAACAGGATAGACAGAGCAGATATCTGTCCCTTTAAGGAACTAGCTGACAAACCTTTCTCCAATCCTTCTTGGAGAAAAGACAATATCCTTGGAATCCTAACCTTACTCCACGAGTAACCCTTGGATTCACACCATATCTTATGGTAAATTTTCCTGGTGACAGGCTTTCTGGCCTGGATCAGAGTATCTATAACTGATTCAAAGAACCCACGCTTAGCTAGAATTAAGCGTTCAATCTCCAAGCAGTCAGTTGCAGAGAAACTAGATTTGGATGCTTGAATGAAACTTGAATTAGAAGATCCTTCCTCGATGGCAGTTTCCATGGTGGAACCGATGACATGTCCACTAGGTCTGCATACCAAGTCCTGCGTGGCCACGCAGGCGCTATCAGAATTACCGAAGCCTTCTCCTGTTTGATTCTGGCTACTTGCCGGGGGAGAAGAGGAAACGGTGGAAAGACATAAGCTAGACTGAATGACCAAGGCGCTACTAAAGCATCTATCAATGCCGCCTTGGGATCCCTGGACCTGGATCCGTAAAGGGGAAGTTTGGTGTTCTGACGGGACGCCATCAGATCCAACTCTGGAATGCCCCATAGCTGGGTCAGCTGAGCAAAAACCTCCGGGTGGAGTTCCCACTCCCCCGGATGGAAAGTCTGATGACTCAGAAAATCCGCCTCCCAGTTGTCTACCCCTGGGATGTGAATTGCAGATAGATGGCAGGAGTGATCCTCCGCCCATTTGATGATCTTGGTTACTTCCTTCATCGCTAGGGAACTCTTTGTTCCTCCCTTATGATTGATGTACGCTACAGTTGTGATGTTGTCCGACTGAAATCTGATGAATTTTGCGTCCGCTAGTTGAGGCCATGCCTGGAGCGTATTGAATATCGCTCTCAGTTCCAAAATGTTTATCGGGAGAAGAGATTCTTCCAGAGACCATAGACCCTGAGCTTTCAGGGAGTCCCAGACCGCACCCCAGCCTAACAGACTGACGTCGGTCATGACAATGATCCACTCCGGTCTGCGGAAGCTCATTCCCTGAGACAGGTGATCCTGAGACAACCACCAGAGAAGAGAGTCTCTGGTTTTCTGGTCCATTTGTATTTGAGGAGACAAATCTGCATAATCCCCATTCCACTGTTTGAGCATGCACAGTTGCAGTGGTCTTAGATGAATTTGGGCAAAAGGGACAACGTCCATTGCCGCGACCATTAAACCGATTACCTCCATGCACTGAGCCACAGAAGGCCGAGGAATGGAATGAAGAACTCGGCAAGTATTAAACAGTTTTGACTTCCTGACCTCTGTCAGAAAGATTTTCATCTATTCTCGTCTATTAGTGTTCCCAGGAAGGGAACCCTTGTGAGCGGGGACAGAGAACTTTTTTCTACGTTCACCTTCCACCCGTGAGACCTTAGAAAGGCCAGAACAATGTCCGTATGAGCCTTGGCTCTGTGAAAAGACGACTCCTGTATTAAGATGTCGTCTAGGTAAGGTGCTACTGCAATGCCCCGCGGTCTTAGTACCGCTAGAAGGGACCCTAGCACCTTTGTGAAAATTCTGGGAGCGATGGCCAACCCGAAAGGAAGGGCCACGAACTGGTAATGCTTG
The DNA here is from genome assembly GCF_027579735.1 of Bombina bombina. Classification (NCBI taxonomy): domain Eukaryota; kingdom Metazoa; phylum Chordata; class Amphibia; order Anura; family Bombinatoridae; genus Bombina; species Bombina bombina. The sequence goes on along the minus strand of NC_069503.1, from coordinate 1,157,236,103 downwards.
TCCAGAAAGGCGAACCTTAGGAACTGATGATGATCTTTGTGGATAGGAATATGTAGGTACGCATCCTTTAGATCCACGGTAGTCATATATTGACCTTCCTGGATCATCGTCAAGATTGTCCGAATGGTTTCCATTTTGAAAGATGGAACTCTGAGGAATTTGTTTAGAATTTTTAGATCCAGGATTGGCCTGAAAGTTCCTTCCTTTTTGGGAACTACGAACAGGTTTGAGTAAAAGCCCAGTCCTTGTTCTGGAATTGGAACTGGGTGTATCACTCCCATCTTTAGAAGATCTTCTACACAGCGTAAGAACGCCTGTTTCTTTGTCTGGTCTGAAGACAAACGAGAAATGTGGAACCTTCCCCTTGGGGGAGAGTCCTTGAATTCTAGAAGATACCCCTGAGCAACAATTTCTAATGCCCAGGGATCTGGAACATCTCTTGCCCAAGCCTGAGCAAAGAGAGAGAGTCTGCCCCCTACTAGATCCGGTCCCGGATTGAGGGCTACCCCTTCATGCTGTCTTGGTAGCAGGCGCAGGCTTCTTGGCCTGTTTACCCTTATTCAAACCCTGCAAGGGTTTCCAGGTTGCTTTGGGCTATGAAGCGTTATCTTGCTTTGCGGCAGCAGAGGTTGCAGCAGGTCCGCTCCTGAAGTTGCGAAAGGAGCGAAAATTAGCCTTGTTTTTGGCCTTAAACGGTCTATCTTGTGGAAGGGCATGGCCCATTCCCCCAGTGATATCCGAAATAATTTCTTTCAACTCTGGGCCGAATAGGGTCTTCCCCTTGAAAGGAATATTTAATAGTTTTGTTTTGGACGACACGTCAGCCGACAACGATTTGAGCCAAAGCGCTCTTCGCGCCATAATGGCAAAACCTGAATTTTTCGCCGCTAACTTAGCTAATTGGAAAGCGGCATCAGTGATAAAAGAATTAGCCAACTTTAGAGCATGAATTCTATCCATGACCTTGTTGTATGAAGTCTCCCTCTGGAGCGACTCCTCCAGTGCCAAAAGGCCGCTGCAGTAGTTACCGGAATAATGCAGGCAATTGGTTGAAGAAGGAAACCTTGCTGAACAAACATTTTCTTCAGCAAACCTTCCAATTTTTTATCCATAGGATCTTTGAAAGCACAACTGTCCTCTATTGGTATAGTTGTACGCTTAGCAAGTGTTGAAACAGCTCCCTCTACCTTAGGGACCGTCTGCCACACGTCCCACCTGGGGTCGTTTATGGGGAACATTTTCTTAAAGATAGGGGGGGGAACAAAGAATACACCTGGTCTCTACCACTCCCTAGTCACAATATCCGCCACCCTCTTCGGGATCGGAAACGCCTCAGTGTATACAGGGACCTCTAAAAACCTGTCCATTTTACACAATTTTTCTGGGACCACCATGGGGTCACAATCATCCAGCGTAGCTAAAACCTCCTTAAGCAGGACGCGGAGGTGTTCCAGCTTAAATTTAAACGCTAAGGAATCTGACTCTGCCCGCTGAGAAACTTTTCCTGTGTCAGAAATTTCTCCCTCAGACAGACCGTCCCTCACTGCCACTTCAGAGTGTTGTGAGGGTACTACAGATAAATCATCCAAAGCTTCTGATTGCTCATCCTCTGTTCTTAAAACTGAGCTATCGCGCTTTTTTGGAAAAACTGGCAGTTTGATAAAAATGCTGCAAGGGAATTATCCATGACTGCTGCTAATTGTTGTAAGGTAATAGGGGCCAATGCGCTAGAGGTACTAGGCATCGCTTGCGCGGGCGTAACTGGTGTCGACACATGGGGAGAGGAAGAAGGACTATCCTCGTTACCTTCCGTTAAAGAATCATCTTGGGCTACATTTTTAAGTGTCATTGCATGGTCTTTAAAATGTTTAGATGCCTTAGCACACTTTAAACACAAATGCAATGGGGGTACCGCCATGGCTTTTAAACACATAGAACAGGGTCTATCTGAAGGCTCAGACTTGTTTGACAGACTTAGACAGCACTCAAATACAGTAAAAAACACTTTTTAAAAAAAACGTTACTGTGCCTTTAAATAATAAAAAGCACACACTTTTTTACCAAATCTCCAAAAAACATCCAATCTTTTTTTTTTCACCACATGATCCTAATGCTTTGAAATGATTGCACACAAATTTTCAAGACAATTAACCCCTTATTGCCCAAACCAGAGCAAATTGAAGCAGGCTACCGGTTTAACACACTACAGCACGGTGCCACAGTCTCTGCTGTGGCCCTACCTTCCTTGGGGATTACTTTTGGACAAAAATCAGCCTCCCTGGAGTCCTCCTGCAATCTCTGGACTCTACATGTGAAGCTGCATGAAGCTGTCTTGCAAAAGAACTGCGCAACTGAGGCGCGAAAATGAGGCCCCCTCCCTCTTCACTCCGGAGTTGTGGGGCCTTCCTGAGTCAAATTAGGTGTCTAAAAATATGCCAGGCGTATTAAAACCCCAAAAAATGTTCCAAACGTAAAAAACACTTGTACAAATATGAGATTATACTAATAAAATAATCGATTTAGCCCATAACAGTGTCCACCAGTATTTAAGCCCTTTAACTAAGCCATCCTTCTATACTGAGTCTCAGAATATGGCTTACCTTCCCACATGGGGATTTCTGTCAGTCTACTAGCATTACCAAGTCTTGTTAGAAAAAAGTGACTGAGCATACCTTAAGCAGTTAAGCCTGCAAACTGTTCCCCCCAACTGAAGTTCTCCGGTACTCAACAGTCCTGTGTGGGAAAAGCAATGGATTTTAGTTACAACATGCTAAAATCTTTTTCCTCTCAGCAGAAATCTTCATCACTTTCTGCCTCAGAGTAAATAGTACAAACCGGCACTATTTTAAAATAACAAACTCTTGATTGAAGAAATAAAAACTACAAATCTAACACCACATACTCTTTACCCTCCCGTGGAGATGCTACTTGTTAGAGCGGCAAAGAGAATGACTGGGGGGGCTGAGGGGAGCTATATGGACAGCTCTGCTGTGTGCTCTCTTTGCCACTTCCTGTAGGGATTGAGAATATCCCCCAAGTAAGGATGAATCCGTGGACTGGATACACCATGTAAGAGAAACACAGTATTTAGTATGAGAAAATAAATCATGAAGAATAAAATTGTAGGATATATGATTTATTATAATAAACATTCCTCATATCCTAGAGGCAGTATTATCAGTACACATAAAAAACCTTAGGCGGGTAATTAACCTCTATAAAGGTTTAGACTGAATAGATTTAATTGAGGCTCTCATAGAGATCGTACTTAACATTACATGATGAACACATCTAACATGCGCTCAAACCGCAAACCTCACTGCTCATAGTGGGAAATAGAAAAGCTATTTCCAAAATGGCGCCAACAGAAATGTATGTCCGCCGAAGCGGATCTCACTTACTATGTAGATGAGGTTGGAACAAAAGAAACACAATTATTCTGTATAGAGCCCAACTCTCACAGCTCTGAAAAAAACAACAGACCATACGTCTCATATCCAGCAGAGCGAACGCTCACGGCTCCTCCACCGCATAGCTGACTAGCTGCACCATAGTATCCGCCCACAATGGCGGTCTTCTATTATGAGGATAAAGGTCCATAGCCGCATATAACAAAACAGAGTTGACACAAAAGCTAAACACCTGACCCTTAGTGCACCAGCGAGACCCATCTAAATTATTAACTTGATAACAGATGAGGGGAGAAACCCTTCAAATGTGGTCATCACTATCTAGCATCTTACTAATAAAGAAGCATGCATTAGCCAGCGCCGTATTATGCAAGCGCCATAACTGAGTGCTGCGTCAGTAGCGTAATATGGGACTTGCAGGTTCATGGGGAAAACCTTTCAGTCAGTGTATTGGCGCTCATTGCGATTGCCTAAAATAGCACTGATCTCAGAGAATATCTTCTAAAAAACGCCGGTGGTAATCTCCCCTGTGAAAAAGCCGCCACGGCACCAGATAATGGTGTGCATTGATGTTATAAAAATATAAGCATAACACAGTGAGCGGTAGCCTCCTCGTGCCGCTACTGTAAATGAGGAACGTACCAGCTAAAGGAGCTAGAGTGCACCACACAAATAAATATCAGCATAACACAGTGAGCGGTAGCCTCCTCGTGCCGCTGCTGTAAATGAGGAACGTACCAGCTAAAGGAGCTAGAGTGTACCACACAAATAAATAAAAGCCTCAAACCCCTGAGTCATTTCTAACTGTAAACAAAACTATTGTCAGAGGGAAACACCCAATAAAGAGTGAACCGGAGTCTGTTTAATGGGACATGAAACCCCAACATTTTCTTTCATTATTTAGATAGATAATACAATTTTAAACAACTTTCTAATTTACTTCTATTATCTAATTTGTTTCATCCTCTTGGCATGCTTTGTTGAAGGAGCAGCAATGCACTACTGGTTTCTAACTGAACACATGGGTGAGCCAATCACATTCAATATATATATGCATCCACCAATCAGCAGCGAGAACCTAAGTTCTTTGCTGCTCCTTAGCTTGCCTAGATAATTATTTCAGCAAAGGATAACAAGAGAAGGAAGCAAATCAAAGAATAGAAGTAAACTGGTAAGTTGTTTAAAATTGCATCATCTATCCGAATCATGAAATAAAGTTTTTAGGTTTCATGTCCCTTTAAGGAGATGCTAATAGATCCAAGCTGCTGAAATAACTGACATCACCAAACAGGGATCTAACTAAGGTTTCCAGACCCATCTAGGGAGCAATGGAGGTGCCAGTAACAGTTATACCTGCCAAGGGAAGGGTTTAAATAAGGATATAAACAGACTTACCCTCCAAGATCGTCTGCTGTGAACTCCCAGTCTGTCAGCCTCAATCGACCGCTGGCAGGGAAATGGAGAAAAAACATAGTAACCAACCTCAGTTTTCTATATAGGGGTAGCATAAATGTTAGAAGTAAAGCAAAGACTACCTCGCCGTCTTCTAACTGCTAAAAGCCACCACTACTCTTACTAAAGAGATTGACGTGGACACAGCTAGACCCCAATCCTTGCTTGCAGGGAAAAGTACCAATTAAAAGGATTTAATTCTTCACACATAAACTTCGCACATCCTCAATTGACAGAGGCAAAGAGAGCGACTGGGGATTATGGGTAAGGAAAGTTAAACTTAACAGCTTTGCTGGGGTGCTCTTTGCCTCCTCCTGCTGACCAGGAGTTGAATATCCCACTAGCATTAAGCAATGTCGGACAGACAGGATTCGCTACGGTGAAGCATGTCCACCTGGCATTTAATAAATTATTTACAGAAGAAAACATTTGAGGCACATTAAGAATCAGAAGAGCCATAAAGTGGCACAGATGGGTTTTCTTACTTTTTAATAAGAGACTTAAAGGATTAAATGAGACCTTTTATAGAAGAATATTTAGACAGAAATTTCTCAAGGCCAGCATACCTTACCTGCTGTGAATACATCATACACCCTGCACCCTACTGACCTTACCTGCTGTGAATACACCATACACCCTGCACCCTACTGACCTTACCTGCTGTGAATACACCATACACCCTGTACCCTACTGACCTTACCTGCTGTGAATACACCATACACCCTGTACCCTACTGACCTTACCTGCTGTGAATACACCATACACCCTGCACCCTACTGACCTTACCTGCTGTGAATACACCATACACCCTGTACCCTACTGACCTTACCTGCTGTGAATACACCATACACCCTGTACCCTACTGACCTTACCTGCTGTGAATACACCATACACCCTGTACCCTACTGACCTTACCTGCTGTGAATACACCATACACCCTGCACCCTACTGACCTTACCTGCTGTGAATACACCATACACCCTGCACCCTACTGACCTTACCTGCTGTGAATACACCATACACCCTGTACCCTACTGACCTTACCTGCTGTGAATACACCATACACCCTGCACCCTACTGACCTTACCTGCTGTGAATACACCATACACCCTGCACCCTACTGACCTTACCTGCTGTGAATACACCATACACCCTGCACCCAACTGACCTTACCTGCTGCTAATACCTTTTCCTATACACCCAGCACCTACTGACCTTACCTGCTGCTAATACATCTTCCTATACACCCAGCACCTACTGACCTTACCTGCTGCTAATACCTCTTCCTATATACCCAGCACCTACTGACCTTACTTACTGCTAATACCTCTTCCTATACACCCAGCACCTACCGACCTCACCTGCTGCTAATATCTCTTCCTATATACCCAGCACCTACTGACCTTACCTGCTGCTAATACCTCTTCCTATACACCCAGCACCTACTGACCTTACCTGCTGCTAATATCTCTTCCTATACACCCAGCACCTACTGACCTTACCTGCTGCTAATACCTCTTCCTATACACCCAGCACCTACTGACCTTACCTGCTGCTAATACCTCTTCCTATACACCCAGCACCTACTGACCTTACCTGCTGCTAATACCTCTTCCTATACACCCAGCACCTACCGACCTTACCTACTGCTAATACCTCTTCCTATACACCCCGCACCTACTGACCTTACCTGCTGCTAATACCTCTTCCTATACACCCAGCACCCTACTGACCTTACCTGCTGATAATACCACTTCCTATACACCCAGCACCTACTGACCTTACCTGCTGCTAATATCTCTTCCTATACACCCAGCACCTACTGACCTTACCTGCTGCTAATACCTCTTCCTATACACCCAGCACCTACTGACCTTACCTGCTGCTAATACCTCTTCCTATACACCCAGCACCTACTGACCTTACCTGCTGCTAATACCTCTTCCTATACACCCAGCACCTACTGACCTTACCTGCTGCTAATACCTCTTCCTATACACCCAGCACCTACTGACCTTACCTGCTGCTAATACCTCTTCCTATACACCCAGCACCTACTGACCTTACTTACTGCTAATACCTCTTCCTATACACCCAGCACCTACTGACCTTACCTGCTGCTAATACCTCTTCCTATACACTCAGCACCTACTGACCTTACCTGCTGCTAATACCTCTTCCTATACACCCAGCACCTATTGACCTTACTTACTGCTAATACCTCTTCCTATACACCCAGCACCTACTGACCTCACCTGCTGCTAATACCTCTTCCTATACACCCAGCACCTACTGACCTTACCTGCTGCTAATACCTCTTCCTATACACCCAGCACCTACTGACCTTACCTGCTGCTAATACCTCTTCCTATACACCCAGCACCTACTGACCTTACCTGCTGCTAATACCTCTTCCTATACACCAGCACCTACTGACCTCACCTGCTGCTAATACCTCTTCCTATACACCAAGCACCCTACTGACCTTACCTGCTACTAATACCTCTTCCTATACACCCAGCACCTACTGACCTTACCTGCTGCTAATACCTCTTCCTATACACCAGCACCTACTGACCTCACCTGCTGCTAATACCTCTTCCTATACACCCAGCACCTACTGACCTTACCTGCTGCTAATACCTCTTCCTATACACCCAGCACCTACTGACCTTACCTGCTGCTAATACCTCTTCCTATACACCCAGCACCTACTAACCTTACCTGCTGCTAATACCTCTTCCTATACACCCAGCACCTACTGACCTTACCTGCTGCTAATATCTCTTCCTATATACCCAGCACCTACTAACCTTACCTGCTGCTAATACCTCTTCCTATACACCCAGTACCTACTGACCTTAAATGCTGCTAATACCTCTTCCTATACACCCAGTACCTACTGACCTTACCTGCTGCTAATACCTCTTCCTATACACCCAGCACCTACTGACCTTACCTGCTGCTAATACCTCTTCCTATACACCCAGCACCCACTGACCTTACCTGCTGCTAATACCTCTTCCTATACACCCAACACCTACTGACCTTACCTGCTGCTAATACCTCTTCCTATACACCCAGTACCTACTGACCTTACCTGCTGCTAATACCTCTTCCTATACACCCAGCACCTACTGACCTTACCTGCTGCTAATACCTCTTCCTATACACCCAGCACCTACTGACCTTACCTGCTGCTAATACCTCTTCCTATACACCCAGCACCTACTAACCTTACCTGCTGCTAATATCTCTTCCTATACACCCAGCACCTACTGACCTTACCTGCTGCTAATACCTCTTCCTATACACCCAGCACCTACTGACCTTACCTGCTGCTAATACCTCTTCCTATACACCCAGCACCTACTGACCTTACCTGCTGCTAATACCTCTTCCTATACACCCAGCACCTACTGACCTTACCTGCTGCTAATAACTCTTCCTATACACCCAGCACCTACTGACCTTACCTGCTGCTAATACCTCTTCCTATACACCCAGCACCTACTGACCTTACCTGCTGCTAATATCTCTTCCTATACACTCAGCACCTACTGATCTTACCTGCTGCTAATACCTCTTCCTATACACCCAGCACCTACTGACCTTACCTGCTACTAATACCTCTTCCTATACACCCAGCACCTACTGACCTTACCTGCTGCTAATACCTCTTCCTATACACCCAGCACCTACTGACCTTACCTGCTGCTAATACCTCTTCCTATACACCCAGCACCTACTGACCTTACCTGCTGCTAATACCTCTTCCTATACACCCAGCACCTACTGACCTTACCTGCTACTAATACCTCTTCCTATACACCCAGCACCTACTGACCTTACCTGCTGCTAATACCTCTTCCTATACACCAGCACCTACTGACCTTACCGGCTGCTAATACCTCTTCCTATACACCCAACACCTACTGATCTTACCTGCTGCTAATACCTCTTCCTATACACCCAGCACCTACTGACCTTACCTGCTACTAATACCTCTTCCTATACACCCAGCACCTACTGACCTTACCTGCTGCTAATACCTCTTCCTATACACCCAGCACCTACTGACCTTACCTGCTACTAATACCTCTTCCTATACACCCAGCACCTACTGACCTTACCTGCTGCTAATACCTCTTCCTATACACCCAGCACCTACTGACCTTATCTGCTGCTAATACCTCTTCCTATACACCCTGCACCTACTGACCTTACCTGCTGCTAATACCTCTTCCTATACACCCAGCACCTACTGACCTTACCTGCTGCTAATACCTCTTCCTATACACCCAGCACCTACTGACCTTACCTGCTGCTAATACCTCTTCCTATACACCCAGCACCTACTGACCTTACCTGCTGCTAATACCTCTTCCTATACACCCAGCACCTACTGACCTTACCTGCTGCTAATACCTCTTCCTATACACCAGCACCTACTGACCTTACCTGCTGCTAATACCTCTTCCTATACACCCAGCACCTACTGACCTTACCTGCTGCTAATACCTCTTCCTATGCACCCAGCACCTACTGACCTTACCTGCTGCTAATACCTCTTCCTATACACCCAGCACCTACTGACCTTACCGGCTGCTAATACCTCTTCCTATACACCCAACACCTACTGACCTTACGTGCTGCTAATACCTCTTCCTATACATCCAGCACCTACTGACCTTACCTGCTGCTAATACCTCTTCCTATACACCTAGCACCTACTGACCTTACCTGCTGCTAATACCTCTTCCTATACACCCAGAACCTCCTGACCTTACCTGCTGCTAATACCTCTTCCTATACACCCAGCACCTACTGACCTTACCTACTGCTAATACCTCTTCCTATACACCCAGCACCTACTGACCTTACCTGCTGCTAATACCTCTTCCTATACACCCAGCACCTACTGACCTTACCTGCTGCTAATACCTCTTCCTATACACCTAGCACCTACTGACCTTCCCTGCTGCTAATACCTCTTCCTATACACTCAGCACCCTACTGACCTTACCTGCTGCTAATACCTCTTCCTATACACCCAGCACCTACTGACCTTACCTGCTGCTAATACCTCTTCCTATACACCCAGCACCTACTGACCTTACCTGCTGCTAATACCTCTTCCTATACACCCAGCACCTACTGACCTTACCTGCTGCTAATACCTCTTCCTATACACCCAGCACCTACTGACCTTACCTGCTGCTAATACCTCTTCCTATACACCCAGCACCTACTGACCTTACCTACTGCTAATACCTCTTCCTATACACCCAGCACCTACTGACCTTACCTGCTGCTAATACCTCTTCCTATACACCCAGCACCTACTGACCTCACCTGCTGCTAATACCTCTTCCTATACACCCAGCACCTACTGACCTTACCTACTGCTAATTCCTATTCCTATACACCCAGCACCTACTGACCTTACTTGCTGCTAATACCTCTTCCTATACACCCAGCACCTACTGACCTTACCTGATGCTAATACCTCTTCCTATACACTCAGCACCTACTGACCTTACCTGCTGCTAATACCTCTTCCTATACACCCAGCACCTACTGACCTTACTTACTGCTAATACCTCTTCCTATACACCCAGCACCTACTGACCTTACCTGATGCTAATACCTCTTCCTATACACTCAGCACCTACTGACCTTACCTGCTGCTAATACCTCTTCCTATACACCCAGCACCTACTGACCTTACCTGATGCTAATACCTCTTCCTATACACTCAGCACCTACTGACCTTACCTGCTGCTAATACCTCTTCCTATAAACCCAGCACTTACTGACCTTACCTGCTGCTAATACCTCTTCCTATACACCCAGCACCTACTGACCTTACCTTCTGCTAATACCTCTTCCTATACACCCAGCAAATACTGACCCTACCTGCTGCTAATACCTCTTCCTATACTCTCAGCACCTACTGACCTTACCTGCTGCTAATACCTCTTCCTATACACCCAGCAACTAATGACCTTACCTGCTGCTAATACGTCTTCCTATACACCCAGCACCTACTGACCTTATCTACTGCTAATACCTCTTCCTATACACCCAGCACCTACTGACCTTACCTGCTGCTAATACCTCTTCCTATACACCCAGCACCTACTGACCTTACCTGCTGCTAATACCTCTTCCTATACACTCAGCACCTACTGACCTTACCTGCTGCTAATACCTCTTCCTATACACCCAGCACCTACTGACCTTACCTGCAGCTAATACCTTTTCCTATACACCCAGCACCTACTGACCTTACCTGCTGCTAATACCTCTTCCTATACACCCAGCACCTACTGACCTTACCTGCTGATAATACCTCTTCCTATACACCCAGCACCTACTGACCTTACCTGCTGCTAATACCTCTTCCTATACACCGAGCACCTACTGACCTTACCTGCTTCTAATACCTCTTCCTATACACCCAGCACCTACTGACCTTACCTACTGCTAATTCCTATTCCTATACACCCAGCACCTACTGACCTTACTTGCTGCTAATACCTCTTCCTATACACCCAGCACCTACTGACCTTACCTACTGCTAATACCTCTTCCTATACACCCAGCACCTACTGACCTTACCTGATGCTAATACCTCTTCCTATACACTCAGCACCTACTGACCTTACCTGCTGCTAATACCTCTTCCTATACACCCAGCACCTACTGACCTTACCTACTGCTAATACCTCTTCCTATACACCCAGCACCTACTGACCTTACCTGATGCTAATACCTCTTCCTAAAAAACTCAGCACCTACTGACCTTACCTGCTGCTAATACCTCTTCCTATACACCCAGCACCTACTGACCTTACCTGATGCTAATACCTCTTCCTAAAAAACTCAGCACCTACTGACCTTACCTGCTGCTAATACCTCTTCCTATACACTCAGCACCTACTGACCTTATCTGCTGCTAATACCTCTTCCTATACACCCAGCACCTACTGACCTTACCTGATGCTAATACCTCTTCCTATACACCCAGCACCTACTGACCTTACCTGCTGCTAATACCTCTTCCTATACACCCAGCACCTACTGACCTTACTTACTGCTAATACCTCTTCCTATACACCCAGCACCTACTGACCTTACCTGCTGCTAATACCTCTTCCTATACACCCAGCACCTACTGACCTTACCTGCTGCTAATACCTCTTCCTATACACCCAGCACCAACTGACCTTACCTGCTGCTAATACCTCTTCCTATACACACAGCACCTACTGACCTTACCTGCTGCTAATATCTCTTCCTATACACCCAGAACCTACTGACCTTACCTGCTGCTAATACCTCTTCCTATACACACAGCACCTACTGACCTTACCTACTGCTAATACCTCTTCCTATACACCCAGCACCTACTGACCTTACCTGCTGCTAATAACTCTTCCTATAGACCCAGCACCTACTGACCTTACCTGCTGCTAATGCCTCTTCCTATACACCCAGTACACTACTGACCTTACCTGCTGCTAATACCTCTTCCTATACACCCAGCACCTACTGACCTTACCCGCTGTTAATACCTCTTCCTATACACCCAGCACCTACTGACCTTACCTGCTACTAATACCTCTTACTATACACCAAGCACCTACTGACCTTACCTGCTGCTAATACCTCTTCCTATACACCCAGCACCTACTGACCTTACCTGCTGCTAATACCTCTTCCTATACACCCAGCACCTACTGACCTTACCTGCTGCTAATACCTCTTCCTATACACCCAGCACCTACTGACCTTACCTGCTGCTAATAACTCTTCCTATACACCCAGCACCTACTGAACTTACCTGCTGCTAATACCTCTTCCTATACACCCAGCACCTACTGACCTTACCTGTTGCTAATACCTCTTCCTATACACCCAGCACCTACTGACCTTACCTGCTGCTAATAGCTCTTCCTATACACCCAGCACCTACTGACCTTACCTGCTGCTAATGCCTCTTCCTATGCACCCAGCACCTACTGACCTTACCTGCTAATAATACCTCTTCCTATACACCCAGCACCTACTGACCTTACCTGCTGCTAATACCTCTTCCTATACACACAGCACCTACTGACCTTACCTGCTGCTAATACCTCTTCCTATACACCCAGCACCTACTGACCTTACCTGCTGCTAATACCTCTTCCTATACACCAGCACTTACTGACCTTACCTGCTGCTAATACCTCTTCCTATATACCCAGCACCTACTGACCTTACCTGCTGCTAATACCTCTTCCTATACACCCAGCACCTACTGACCTTACCTGCTGCTAATTACTCTTCCTATACACCCAGCACCTACTGACCTTACCTGCTGCTAATACCTCTTCCTATATACCCAGCACCTACTGACCTTACCTGCTGCTAATACCTCTTCCTATACACCCAGCACCTACTGACCTTACCTGCTGCTAATACCTCTTCCTATACACCCAGCACCTACTGACCTTACTTACTGCTAATACCTCTTCCTATACACCCAGCACCTACTGACCTTACCTGCTGCTAATTACTCTTCCTATACACCCAGCACCTACTGACCTTACCTGCTGCTAATACCTCTTCCTATACACCCAGCACCTACTGACCTTACCTGCTGCTAATTACTCTTCCTATACACCCAGCACCTACTGACCTTACCTGCTGCTAATACCTCTTCCTATATACCCAGTACCTACTGATCTTACCTGCTGCTAATACCTCTTCCTATACACCCAGCACCTACTGACCTTACCTGCTGCTAATACCTCTTCCTATACACCCAGCACCTACTGACCTTACCTGCTGCTAATACCTCTTCCTATACACCCAGCACCTACTGACCTTACCTGCTGCTAATACCTCTTCCTATACACCCAGCACCTACTGACCTTACCTGCTGCTAATACCTCTTCCTATACACCCAGCACCTACTGACCTTACCTGCAGCCAATACCTCTTCCTATACACCCAGCACCTACTGACCTTACCTGCTGCTAATACCTCTTCCTATACACCCAGCACCTACTGACCTTACCTGCTGCTAATAACTCTTCCTATACACCCAGCACCTACTGACCTTACCTGCTGCTAATACCTCTTCCTATACACCCAGCACCTACTGACCTTACCTGCTGCTAATACCTCTTCCTATACACCCAGCACGTACTGACCTTACCTGCTGCTCATACCTCTCCCTATACACCCAGCACCTACTGACCTTACCTGCTGCTAATACCTCTTCCTATACACCCAGCACCTACTGACCTTACCTACTGCTAATACCTCTTCCTATACACCTAGCACCTACTGACCTTACCTGCTGCTAATACCTCTTCCTATACACCCAGCACCTAATTACCTTACCTGCTGCTAATACATCTTCCTATACACCCAGCACCTACTGACCTTACCTGCTGCTCATACCTCTCCCTATACACCCAGCACCTACTGACCTTACCTGCTGCTAATACCTCTTCCTATACACCCAGCACCTACTGACCTTACCTACTGCTAATACCTCTTCCTATACACCTAGCACCTACTGACCTTACCTACTGCTAATACATCTTCCTATACACCCAGCACCTACTGACCTTACCTGCTGCTAATACCTCTTCCTATACACCCAGCACTTACTGACCTTACCTGCTGCTAATACCTCTTCCTATACACCCAGCCGTTACTGACCTTACCTGCTGCTAATAACTATTCATATACACCCAGCACCTACTGACCTTACCTGATACTAATACCTCTTCCTATATACCCAGCACCTACTGACCTTACCTGATACTAATACCTCTTCCTATATACCCAGCACCTACTGACCTTACCTGATACTAATACCTCTTCCTATACACCCAGCACCTACTGACCTTACCTGCTGCTAATACCTCTTCCTATACACCCAGCACTTACTGACCTTACCTGCTGCTAATACCTCTTCCTATACACCCAGCACCTACTGACCTTACCTGCTGCTAATACCTCTTCCTATATACCCAGCACCTACTGACCTTACCTGCTGCTAATACCTCTTCCTATACACCCAGCACCTACTGACCTTACCTGCTGCTAATACCTCTTCCTATACACCCAGCACCTACTGACCGTACCTGCTGCTAATACCTCTTCCTATACACCCAGCACCTACTGACCTTACTTACTGCTAATACCTCTTCCTATACACCCAGCACCTACTGACCTTACCTGCTGCTAATACCTCTTCCTATACACCCAGCACCTACTGACCTTACCTGCTGCTAATACCTCTTCCTATACACCTAGCACCTACTGACCTTACCTGCTGCTAATACCTCTTCCTATACACCCAGCACCTACTGACCTTACTTACTGCTAATACCTCTTCCTATACACCCAGCACCTACTGACCTTACCTGCTGCTAATACCTCTTCCTATACACCCAGCACCTACTGACCTTACCTGCTGCTAATACCTCTTCCTATACACCTAGCACCTACTGACCTTACCTGCTGCTAATACCTCTTCCTATACACCCAGCACCTACTGACCCTACCTGCTGCTAATAGCTCTTCCTATACACCCAGCACCTACTGACTTTACCTGCTGCTGATACCTCTTCCTATACACCCAGCACCTACTGACCTTACCTGCTGCTAATACCTATTCCTATACACCCAGCACCTACTGACCTTACCTGCTGCTTATACCTCTTCCTATACACCCAGCACCTACTGACCTTACCTGCTGCTTATACCTCTTCATATACACCCAGCACCTACTGACCTTACCTGCTGCTAATACCTCTTCCTATACACCCAGCATCTACTGATCTTACCTGCTGCTAATGCCTCTTCCTATACACCCAGCACCTACTGACCTTACCTGCTACTAATACCTCTTCCTATACACCCAGCACCTACTGACCTTACT
Source organism: Bombina bombina (assembly GCF_027579735.1). Taxonomy (NCBI): domain Eukaryota; kingdom Metazoa; phylum Chordata; class Amphibia; order Anura; family Bombinatoridae; genus Bombina; species Bombina bombina. The sequence continues at coordinate 1,157,220,290 of NC_069503.1, read as the reverse complement.
TACTGCTAATACCTCTTCCTATACACCCAGCACCTACTGACCTTACCTGCTACTAATACCTCTTCCTATACACCCAGCACCTACTGACCTTACTTACTGCTAATACCTCTTCCTATACACCCAGCACCTACTGACCTTACCTGCTACTAATACCTCTTCCTATACACCCAGCACCTACTGACCTTACCTGCTGCTAATACCTCTTCCTATACACCCAGCACCTACTGACCTTACCTGCTGCTAATACCTCTTCCTATACACCCAGCACCTACTGACCTTACCTGCTGCTAATACCTCTTCCTATACACCCAGCACATACTGACCTTACCTGCTGCTAATACCTCTTCCTATACACCCAGCACCTACTGACCTTACCTGCTGCTAATACCTCTTCCTATACACCCAGCACCTACTGACCTTACCTGCTGCCAATACCTCTTCCTATACACCCAGCACCTACTGACATTACCTGCTGCTAATACCTCTTCCTATACACCCAGCACCTACTGACCTTACCTGCTGCTAATATCTCTTCCTATACACCCAGCACCTACTGACCTTATCTGCTGCTAATACCTCTTCCTATACACCCAGCACCTACTGACCTTACCTGCTGCTAATACCTCTTCCTATACACCCAGCACCTACTGACCTTACCTGCAGCTAATACCTCTTCCTATACACCCAGCACCTACTGACCTTACCTGCTGATAATACCTCTTCCTATACACCGAGCACCTACTGACCTTACCTGCTGCTAATAACTCTTCCTATACACCCAGCACCTACTGACCTTACTTACTGCTAATACCTCTTCCTATACACCCAGCACACTACTGACCTTACCTGCTGCTAATACCGCTTCCTATACACCCAGCACCTACTGACCTTACCTGCTGCTAATACCTCTTCCTATAGACCCAGCACCTACTGACCTTACCTGCTGCTAATACCTCTTCCTATACACCCAGCACCTACTGACCTTACTTACTGCTAATACCTCTTCCTATACACCCAGCACCTACTGACCTTACTTACTGCTAATACCTCTTCCTATACACCCAGCACCTACTGACCTTACCTGCTGCTAATACCTCTTCCTATACACCCAGCACCTACTGACCTTACTTACTGCTAATACCTCTTCCTATACACCCAGCACCTACTGACCTTACTTACTGCTAATACCTCTTCCTATACACCCAGCACCTACTCACCTTACCTGCTGCTAATACCTCTTCCTATACACCCAGCACCTACTGACCTCACCTGCTGCTAATATCTCTTCCTATACACCCAGCACCTACTGACCTTACCTGCTGCTAATACCTCTTCCTATACACCCAGCACCTACTGACCTTACCTGCTGCTAATACCTCTTCCTATACACCCAGCACCTACTGACCTTACCTGCTGCTAATACCTCTTCCTATACACCCAGCACCTACTGACCTTACCTGCTGCTAATACCTCTTCCTATACACCCAGCACCTACTGACCTTACTTACTGCTAATACCTCTTCCTATACACCCAGCACCTACTGACCTTACCTGCTGCTAATACCTCTTCCTATACACCTAGCACCTACTGACCTTACCTGCTGCTAATACCTCTTCCTATACACCCAGCACCTACTGACCTTACCCGCTGCTAATACCTCTTCCTATACACCCAGCACCTACTGACCTTACCTGCTGCTAATACCTCTTCCTATACACCCAGCACCTACTGACCTTACCTGCTGCTAATACCTCTTCCTATACACCCAGCACCTACTGACCTTACCTGCTGCTAATACCTCTTCCTATACACCCAGCACCTACTGACCTTACCTGCTGCTAATACCTCTTCCTATACACCCAGCACCTACTGACCTTACCTACTGATAATAACTCTTCCTATACACCCAGCACCTACTGACCTTACCTGCTGCTAATACCTATTCCTATACACCCAGCACCTACTGACCTTACCTGCTGCTAATACCTCTTCCTATACACCCAGCGCCTACTGACCTTACCTGCTGCTAATAACTCTTCCTATACACCCAGCACCTACTGACCTTACCTGCTGCTAATACCTCTTCCTATATACCCAGCACCTACTGACCGTACCTGCTGCTAATACCTCTTCCTATACACCCAGCACCTACTGACCTTACCTGCTGCTAATACCTCTTCCTATACACCCAGCACCTACTGACCTTACCTGCTGCTAATACCTCTTCCTATACACCCAGCACCTACTGACCTTACCTGCTGCTAATACCTCTTCCTATACACCCAGCACCTACTGACCTCACCTGCTGCTAATATCTCTTCCTATACACCCAGCACCTACTGACCTTACCTGCTGCTAATACCTCTTCCTATACACCCAGCACCTACTGACCTTACTTACTGCTAATACCTCTTCCTATACACCCAGCACCTACTGACCTCACCTGCTGCTAATATCTCTTCCTATACACCCAGCACCTACTGACCTTACCTGCTGCTAATACCTCTTCCTATACACCCAGCACCTACTGACCTTACCTGCTGCTAATACCTCTTCCTATACACCCAGCACCTACTGACCTTACCTGCTGCTAATACCTCTTCCTATACACCCAGCACCTACTGACCTTACCTGCTGCTAATACCTCTTCCTATACACCCAGCACCTACTGACCTTACTTACTGCTAATACCTCTTCCTATACACCCAGCACTTACTGACCTTACCTGCTGCTAATACCTCTTCCTATACACCCAGCACCTACTGACCTTACTTACTGCTAATACCTCTTCCTATACACCCAGCACCTACTGACCTTACTTACTGCTAATACCTCTTCCTATACACCCAGCACCTACTGACCTTACTTACTGCTAATACCTCTTCCTATACACCCAGCACCTACTGACCTTACCTGCTGCTAATACCTCTTCCTATACACCCAGCACCTACTGACCTTACCTGCTGCTAATACCTCTTCCTATACACCCAGCACCTACTGACCTTACCTGCTGCTAATACCTCTTCCTATACACCCAGCACCTACTGACCTTACCTGCTGCTAATACCTCTTCCTATACACCCAGCACCTACTGACCTTACCTGCTGCTAATACCTCTTCCTATACACCCAGCACCTACTGACCTTACTTACTGCTAATACCTCTTCCTATACACCCAGCACTTACTGACCTTACCTGCTGCTAATACCTCTTCCTATACACCCAGCACCTACTGACCTTACTTACTGCTAATACCTCTTCCTATACACCCAGCACCTACTGACCTTACTTACTGCTAATACCTCTTCCTATGCACCCAGCACCTACTGACCTTACTTACTGCTAATACCTCTTCCTATACACCCAGCACCTACTGACCTTACCTGCTGCTAATACCTCTTCCTATACACCCAGCACCTACTGACCTTACCTGCTGCTAATACCTCTTCCTATACACCCAGCACCTACTGACCTTACCTGCTGCTAATAGCTCCTCCTATACACCCAGCACCTACTGACCTTACCTGCTGCTAATACCTCTTCCTATACACCCAGCACCTACTGACCTTACCTGCTGCTAATACCTCTTCCTATACACCCAGCACCTACTGACCTTACCTGCTGCTAATACCTCTTCCTATACACCCAGCACCTACTGACCTTACCTGCTGCTAATACCTCTTCCTATATACCCAGCACCTACTGACCTTACCTACTGCTAATACCTCTTCCTATACACCCCGCACCTACTGACCTTACCTGCTTCTAATACCTCTTCCTATACACCCAGCACCTACTGACCTTACCTGCTGCTAATACCTCTTCCTATACACCCAGCACCTACTGACCTTACCTGCTGCTAATACCTCCTCCTATACAACCAGCACCTACCGACCTTACCTGCTGCTAATACCTCTTCCTATAGACCCAGCACCTACTGACCTTACCTGCTGCTAATACCTCTTCCTATAGACCCAGCACCTACTGACCTTACCTGCTGCTAATACCTCTTCCTATAGACCCAGCACCTACTGACCTTACCTGCTGCTAATACCTCTTCCTATACACCCAGCACCTACTGACCTTACCTGCTGCTAATACCTCTTCCTATACACCCAGCGCCTACTGACCTTACCTGCTGCTAATAACTCTTCCTATACACCCAGCACCTACTGACCTTACCTGCTGCTAATACCTCTTCCTATATACCCAGCACCTACTGACCGTACCTGCTGCTAATACCTCTTCCTATACACCCAGCACCTACTGACCTCACCTGCTGCTAATATCTCTTCCTATACACCCAGCACCTACTGACCTTACCTGCTGCTAATACCTCTTCCTATACACCCAGCACCTACTGACCTTACTTACTGCTAATACCTCTTCCTATACACCCAGCACCTACTGACCTCACCTGCTGCTAATATCTCTTCCTATACACCCAGCACCTACTGACCTTACCTGCTGCTAATACCTCTTCCTATACACCCAGCACCTACTGGCCTTACCTGCTGCTAATACCTCTTCCTATACACCCAGCACCTACTGACCTTACCTGCTGCTAATACCTCTTCCTATACACCCAGCACCTACTGACCTTACCTGCTGCTAATACCTCTTCCTATACACCCAGCACCTACTGACCTTACCTGCTGCTAATACCTCTTCCTATACACCCAGCACCTACTGACCTTACCTGCTGCTAATACCTCTTCCTATACACCCAGCACCTACTGACCTTACCTGCTGCTAATACCTCCTCCTATACAACCAGCACCTACCGACCTTACCTGCTGCTAATACCTCTTCCTATAGACCCAGCACCTACTGACCTTACCTGCTGCTAATACCTCTTCCTATAGACCCAGCACCTACTGACCTTACCTGCTGCTAATACCTCTTCCTATAGACCCAGCACCTACTGACCTTACCTGCTGCTAATACCTCTTCCTATACACCCAGTACCTACTGACCTTACCCGCTGCTAATACCTTTTCCTATACACCCAGCACCTACTGACCTTACCTGCTGCTAATACCTCTTCCTATACACCCAGCACCTACTGACCTTACCTGCTGATAATACCTCTTCCTATACACCCAGCACCTACTGACCTTACCTGCTGCTAATGCCTCTTCCTATACACCCAGCACCTACTGACCTTACCTGCTGCTAATAACTCTTCCTATACACCCAGCACCTACTGACCTTACCTGCTGCTAATACCTCTTCCTATATACCCAGCACCTACTGACCTTACCTGCTGCTAATGCCTCTTCCTATACACCCAGCACCTACTGAACTTACCTGCTGCTAATACCTCTCCCTATACACCCAGCACCTACTGACCTTACCTGCTGCTAATAACTCTTCCTATACACCCAGCACCTACTGACCTTACCTACTGCTAATACCTCTTCCTATACACCCAGCACCTACTGACCTTACCTGCTGCTAATACCTCTTCCTATAGACCCAGCACCTACTGACCTTACTTACTGCTAATACCTCTTCCTATACACCCAGCACCTACTGACCTTACCTGCTGCTAATGCCTCTTCCTATACACCCAGCACCTACTGACCTTACCTGCTGCTAATACCTCTTCATATACACTCAGCACCTACTGACCTTACCTGCTGCTAATACCTCTTCCTATACACTCAGCACCTACTGACCTTACCTGCTGCTAATACCTCTTCCTATACACCCAGCACCTACTGACCTTACCTGCTGCTAATACCTCTTCCTATACACCCAGCACCTACTGACCTTACCTGCTGCTAATACCTCTTCCTATACACCCAGCACCTACTGACCTTACCTGCTGCTAATACCTTTTCCTATACACCCAGCACCTACTGACCTTACCTGCTGCTAATACCTCTTCCTATACACCCAGCACCTACTGACCTTACCTGCTGCTAATACCTCTTCCTATGCACCCAGCACCTACTGACCTTACCTGCTGCTAATACCTCTTCCTATGCACCCAGCACCTACTGAACTTACCTGCTGCTAATACCTCTTCCTATACACCCAGCACCTACTGACCTTATGTGCTGCTAATACCTCTTCCTATACACCCAGCACCTACTGACCTTACCTGCTGCTAATACCTCTTCCTATACACCCAGCACCTACTGACCTTACCTGCTGCTAATAACTCTTCCTATACACCCAGCACCTACTGACCTTACCTGCTGCTAATGCCTCTTCCTATGCACCCAGCACCTACTGACCTTACCTGCTAATAATACCTCTTCCTATACACCCAGCACCTACTGACCTTACCTACTGCTAATACCTCTTCCTATACTCCCAGCACCTACTGACCTTACCTGCTGCTAATACCTCTTCCTATACACCCAGCACCTACTGACCTTACCTGCTGCTAATACCTCTTCCTATACACCCAGCACCTACTGACCTTACCTGCTGCTAATACCTCTTCCTATACACCCAGCACCTACTGACCTTACCTACTGCTAATACCTCTTCCTATACTCCCAGCACCTACTGACCTTACCTGCTGCTAATACCTCTTCCTATACACCCAGCACCTACTGACCTTACCTGCTGCTAATACCTCTTCCTATACACCCAGCACCTACTGACCTTACCTGCTGCTAATACCTCTTCCTATAGACCCAGCACCTACTGACCTTACCTGCTGCTAATACCTCTTCCTATACACCCAGCACCTACTGACCTTACCTACTGCTAATACCTCTTCCTATACTCCCAGCACCTACTGACCTTACCTGCTACTAATACCTCTTCCTATACACCCAACACCTACTGACCTTACCTGCTGCTAATACCTCTTCCTATACACCCAGCACCTACTGACCTTACCTGCTGCTAATACCTCTTCCTATACACCCAGCACCTACTGACCTTACCTGCTGCTAATACCTCTTCCTATACACCCAGCACATACTGACCTTACCTGCTGCTAATACTTCTTCCTATACACCCAGCACCTACTGACCTTACCTGCTGCTAATACCTCTTCCTATACACCCAGCACACTACTGACTTTACCTGCTGCTAATACCTCTTCCTATACACCCAGCACCTACTGACCTTACCTGCAGCTAATACCTCTTCCTATACACCCAGCACCTACTGACCTTACCTGCTGCTAATACCTCTTCCTATACACCCAGCACCTAATGACCTTACCTGCTGCTAATACCTCTTCCTATACACCCAGCACCTACTGACCTTACCTGCTGCTAATACCTCTTCCTATACACCTAGCACACTACCGACCTTACCTGCTGCTAATACCTCTTCCTATACACCCAGCACCTAATGACCTTACCTGCTGCTAATACCTCTTCCTATAGACCCAGCACCTACTGACCTTACCTGCTGCTAATATCTCTTCCTATACACCCAGCACCTACTGACCTTACCTGCTGCTAATACCTCTTCCTATACACCCAGCAGCTACTGACCTTACCTGCTGCTAATACCTCTTCCTATACACCCAGCACCTACTGACCTTACCTGCTGCTAATACCTCTTCCTATACACCCAGCACCTACTGACCTTACCTACTGCTAATACCTCTTCCTATACACCCAGCACCTACTGACCTTACCTGCTGCCAATACCTCTTCCTATACACCCAGCACCTACTGACCTTACCTGCAGCCAATACCTCTTCCTATACAACCAGCACCTACTGACCTTACCTACTGCTAATACCTCTTCCTATACACCCAGCACCTACTGACCTTACCTGCTGCTAATACCTCTTCCTATACACCCAGCACCTACTGACCTTACCTGCAGCCAATACCTATAACTAGACACCCAGAATCCAACGGCTTCCCATATATCCAGCACTCTAATGGCTTTACCAGCGGTTGTACATCTTCTTAAGCACCCTACTGGCAGGAACTGTAGTTTGGGTGGCGATTTGCTTTGTAGTCTTTTTGGGGAAAACAAGACTAACTTCACTAATTCTATTTACAGCTTTTCTGGTTTCACCTTATAAGCCCACTGACTATAACAAACCTTGGTCTTACCAAGAATGGTGAAGCATCGCAGCACCTCATTATGATTCCTCAGCTGGAGATGAGTGCTTGTGTCCATCGATGAGCATATCTGTGGAGATAGCAATAAGAATACAACACAGGCTATAGGCATTAAACGCACAAGATAGGAACGAACAAAAAACTCTATTTATGCTCACCAGATAAATTCATTTCTTTCCTGGCAGGAAGAGTCCACAACTTCATTCCTTACTGTTAAATATCCCTCCCACTTCCCCTATCCCCCCAGTCATTAGGCGGAGGGAACAAGGAACAGTAGGAGAAACATCAGGGTAATAAAGGTGACAGAAGAAAAACAAAAAAGGGAGCCTCCCGAACAAAGAATAACGGGCGGGGTCGTGGACTCTCCCTATCAGGAAAGAAAGGAATTTATCTGGTAAGCAAAAATTATGTTTTCCTTCCTTAAGGCAGGGAGAGTCCACGACTTCATTTCTTATTGTTGGGAAAACAATACCCAAGCTCCAGAGGACACTGAAGGAATAACAGGAGGGAACAAAAAAGAGGCAGACCCTAATCTGAGGGCACCACAGCCTGCAAAACCTTTGGCTACTGCTCTAGTAGAATGTGCGGGAATTCTCTCAGGAGGCTGTTGTCCCGCCATCTCATAAGCTAGGCGGATGACTTCTCAACCAGAAAGACAGGGAAGACGTAGTGGCCTTCTGACCCCTACACTTACCCGCATAGATGACAAACAAAGATGAAAATTGTCTAAACTCCTTAGTAGCCTAAAGGTAGAACTTTAAAGGGACATTCAAGTCCAAAAAAAAAAAAAACTTTCATGTTTTAAATAGGGCATGCAATTTTAAACAACTTCCCAATTTATTTTTATCACCAATTTTGCTTTGTTCTCTTGGTATTCTTAGTTGAAAGCTAAAACTAGAAGGTTCATATGCTAATTTCTTAGTCCTTGAAGACTGCCTCTAATCTGAATACATTTTGACCACTAGAGGGCATTAGTTCACATGTTTCATATAGATAACATTGAGCTCATGCACGTAAAGTGACCTAGGACTGAGCACTGATTGGCTAAACTGCATGTCTGTCAAAAGAACTGAAATAAGGGGGCAGTCAGCAGAAGCTTAGATACAAGATAATTACAGAGGTAAAACGTATATTATAACTGTGTTGGTTATGCAAAACTGGGGAATGGGTAATAAAGGGATTATCTATTTTTTTAAACAACAAAAATTCTGGTGTTGACTGTCCCTTTAAGGCACGAACCACATCTAGATTATGAAGCAAACGTTCCTTCGCTGAAGAAGGATTGGGACTCAAGGAAGGAACAACAATTAATGTTGCGATCAGACACCACGTTAGGAAGGAAACCTAAATTACTTCGTAAAAACATATTATGCTTACCTGATCATTTTCTTTTCTTCTGTACGGGTAGAGTCCACAGCTGCATTCATTACTTTTGGGAAATACAGAACCTGGCCACTAGAAGGAGGCAAAGACACCCCAGCCAAAGGCTTAAATACCTCCCCCACTTCCCTCATTTCCCAGTCATTCTGCCAAGGGAACAAGGAACAGTAGGAGAAATATCAGGGTAAAAAAAAGGTGCCAGAAAAACGGATACAAAAAAATGTAAGGACGCCCACAGAAAAAAAACAGGTGGGGAGCTGTGGACTCTCCCTGTACAGAAGAAAAGAAAATTATCAGGTAAGCATAGTTTAAGTTTTTCTTCTTAAAACGGGGAGAGTCCACAGTTGCATTTATTACTTTTGGGAAATCAATACCCAAGCTTATAGAAGACACTGAATGCAAACGGGAGAGATGAAAAAAGGTGGCCCATTCTGATGGCACCACAGCCTGACACAACCCGGATTCCCGATAAAAAACTACTTCAACAGAAGCAGAAAGAACAAAAATATGGAAACAGGAAAATGTAACTGCCCAACAATTAGAACCATAAGGATCCTGATTAGAGATCACTCTAAATTCTGGACTCCACTGAGCACAAAAAGCCTCTGAGGAACCAAAAGTCCCACTCACTAGAAGTATACACAAACACCTCTGCCTGAACAATGGAAAGGGATAACAACAAACAAACCCCACACCACATTCTCCCTAACTAAAAAAAAGGGAAGAATCAGAAGGTCTGAAAGAACCTCCAAAAACCATCGCGAAGAGACAAGGACCAAACAGAGAGAGAAGCCCCCAGCATAACTCGAATAAGAGCGGCTTCCAGGCTGCAAGAGGACAAAGTCCCATAGAAAACACTCTACCGATGGAGGAGAGCAAAGAAAAGGAAAAATTCCAGATCACCTCCTACATGGATCCAAACGGAGCCAATGTAAATCCTTAACCAGAACTGAAGTCCCAGAAGGACAAAAGGTAGAACAAGACTACCTTACCATAGACAGCAAACTATCACAGAGAAACTGAACACCCGTAGGTCAGAAAGAAACCCCTGGAGCAGAACAGGAACGCAATAGTAACATCTGTTAACGCCACAAACAAAAGCCGCAGACTTCCATCAGATAAGTAGTCAGACTAAAGGTCAAACCCTAGTAACTAGCCAACCGAGTAGCTAGCAAACTTGCACCAGGACATTCCTGGAAAGGAACAAGAGAAAAAAACTCAGAAAGCAGGGCGGACCAACTACCCCCCAACTAGAAAACGGGGTAAGGGAGGACAACACCTTGACCAATAAGAAGGAACCAACTACCAGCTAAGGTTTCTTCGGAGACTAGATACATGGTCGATGCCCAAACAGAGCATACAAAATTCCTGACCAATACTCCGATCAAACAGTCCTATCACAGAAGCGACTGTCAATGTCCCAAAGGACAAGAGAGATTAAAAATTCCTGGCATCGAAAAGGCCCGGAAATCAGATAATGAATCTCTAACCACGAGTTCCAAAGGGAAGAAGCAGGAAGGAGAAACCGACACCTAGAGAGACCAACTCAGGATCCAGGATACCTATCCCGAAGGGAGGGTACACTGCAGACAAGAGAAACCCTTGATCCACTGAACTCCTAGAGTCAGATGAGGAAAACTACCTCAGGAGGGGCCAACTGGATAGGCGCAGTAGACCAGATCCTCCCAAATAGAAGGAAACTAAGAAACCCAGGAATATTCCAGCAAAGAATTTTCCAGGAAAAACTTTCTCCATCTCTCCAGAAGAGAGAAAAGAACCTCCCCAGTAGGAACAAGGATATTTCCCCAGGACTGGGAAAACAAGCCTACTACTGAACGCCGGACAGATCCAAGACTATTAAAATCTGGAAAAAACATATCAACCAAAATGCCAAGTCAAAGACAAGGAATAGGTTAAAAAAACGAACCCCCAAAACCAGGTGCCGGATCAAGAACAAAAACCTTGCGGAACAACCACAAAGTTACCTGGAATTGGAAATTTCCATACCCCCAAGGAGTCTTAAACACTGATTTCCCATGATGTATCCCAGTGGCTGTCCCAAAAAGGCCTCTAAGATAACATCCACAAAGTCTGAAGACAAAGGAAGGACCCAAAAGAGATCAGAACTCCATGATTGAGAGAATATGACAGTTTCTAAAGATTCAGACTGGATCAACCTTCAGAAAACCTCTAAGCTAAAGGAATTAATAAATCAACGTGCATCCTAAAAACTCCTGTCGGGTGAAGCGGCAAGAGAGACTGCATAACAATCCCTCAGATCCCCAAGTATACAGGATCAAAAAGGGGATACTGCAAGGACAAAAAAACGGTCCCCAAGAACCGTCCACAACCAGATGATCGAAAGTCCTATCCCAAAAGGTAAGGGGAAGCGAAAAGCATAGCAATCCTCAAGAAAGAGGAGAGAAACACTGGCGAAAGAGATCTGAAACTCGGACAATCCAAACCCCAAGGAGTACCAATAAGAGGGAATAATCGCCCCCTACACCAGGTACTGGAGATCTCCAGCAGTCATCTGATCTTCCCACCTTCGGAAGGGAGGACTTTAGCTCCTGATCATCAGGAACTACAAATATACTGCCATAGCAGAATTCGTTATCCCAACAAACCACGTAAGCTATGCAGGGACAAAAACACTTAGTATCGAGTCTGACCAGCATCGGACGCCCCACCAAGACGAAATAAAGTAGGACCAGCATGATATCTAGGATAGAAGGGCCTCCCGTAACTTGTAAAAACAAGAAAAACAACCTTGTAACAAGAGGTAAGCAAACTTAGTACCCAAAACAGGACTAGCCTGTTGTCAAGGATACAAAATGTCTGATATAACCTCAAAAGAACAGAGTGAACTAGTACCCAACCAGGACCAGCCTGCTGACCAGGGTACAACCAAACAACCAACCAAATCAAGTTCTAAACCCTAGCAGGGTTTTTTATTTTTGTACTTCTACCGGAAGTAACATCTATTGCGATCATAAAATCGCTAGCATCAAAATCCCAGAGAAAAAGGAATTGCCCTAACAAGGAAATCCACAACAGCAACAAGCTCCAAAATAAAGAAATAAAACACATCCTAATCGGTTTAAAAGAAAATAGGCCGCACCCACAGGTGAACATCAAAGAGGAATGGAAACACTAACAGGACCAGCCCATCAGATATCCTAATCCTCAGGAGCTCAGAACTGGGATTAGATACACAAAAAACAAGAGGCGACCAGGAGAAGGATCTCATCGCTCCATCATCTAGCGCTGTTCACCATCTGATTCAGAAGCCTGAGGATCCGTTGACGAATCAGAACTGGAATCCTCCAAAGCAGCCAACACATGCCGCAGCAGTACACGCAGGCGCCCCAGTCTAAATCTAAATGCAAAATCCAACTCCGGCAGGGCATCTGAAGGCCCCGACCCTGAAGACTGTACCCCTAAAGCCTCCGAGGAAACTGCTTCCCCAGAGGAAAGATCCGATAAAATCAAACTCGCACCTGACACCCCCAGGTTAAGGGGACACGGATAAACTCTTCCCTTGCAATTAGGAAGATGTAAGTGCGCCAACGCCAAAGATACGGAACCGTGCAGTAACCTCTGGTGGAAATAAACCTCCTTCCGTAGAAGGGGTAGCGGTATTCGGGACAACTGCCTGTGTAGGAATAGAATAATCTAGGGAATGCACCTCATGGGACACAGAATCCTAAGAGGTGGATGGCTCAGCGGTCTCTAGCCTCACCCCAGAGGAAGAAGAGGGCACTCTATTACGGCATACGGAACATAATTGATTGGGCTGGATTACCCTGGCTTCCCCACAATCTACGCAAGTAACAGAATCTGAATCAGAGAAATCCTTCTCCGAACAATCAGAATTCTCCATAGCATTAAATTATGGACAAAAACAACCAGCAGCTTACACCCCCAATGGCTGGGGCACTCACCACCTCCTATGACCCAGACAAGTAGAGAAAAAGACCCTCTCCACCGACACTTGGTCACGAATACAGAAATAGAGAACGAAAAACGTGACCACGTCTGGTTCCGAGATGCGACATGTAGGCCAAAGAAAAGCGTGCCAGTCCACAAGAACTGCATAGCTCGAAAAAATTGTATGTTCCGTAATAGCCATGTGCCCCAACATTTCTACACATAAGCAGACAGAATCACATAACAAACATGATTAAAGTCCCCAACTGTTCAATAACCCCCCTCAGGAGATATTAACCCTTGATTCCATGAAAATAAAGGAGACCCTGTCTTCTATCATTTACATTACATTCCCACAATGAAAGGAAAATTAAACAATCTTACCGGAATCTATGCTGTGGAACAGAAACACGGTCCTCCGAGTTTGACAGATAGTAGTGTTGCTTTGGACATGGACTTGAGTGAAGAAAGCAGGCAGCGAAACTCGTAAATGCTGATTGCTACTGGAACTATTAATATGAATCGGGATGGTTTCGCAGTAAGACTCACCCGGAATCTTTGGACTCTAACTTTCATCCATGCTCTCACTGAGAGGCTGAAAGGACTACTTAAAACTAATGTCCCATCTCGAAGAGTACTACCCTCCAAAAGAGACTAATACGTAATCTCCGACACACCTCTCTCAACATCCTGTGACAAAAGGCAAAGAATGACTGGGGGATGAGGTAAGTGGGGGAGGTATTTAAGCCTTTGGCTGGGGTGTCTTTGTCTCCTCCTGGTGGCCAGGTTCTGTATTTCCCAAAAGTAATGAATGCAGCTGTGGACTCTACCCGTTTTAAGAAGAAAACCGCCTTATTGGCATGAAAAACAAGGTAAGGGGGTCACATTGCAAGGCAGAAATCTCTGAGACTCTGCGAGCAGAGGCAATAGCACAGTCCGTTCAAAACTGTGTGTCGTGACTCAGTGTGTCGGCAGCAGTGTGTAGGTGTGTCCCTGCTTCAGCATTAATTTTTTTTAGTTTACATTTTGTTTTATTTTGTTTTATTTTTTGTTTCCAACTTTCCGCCTGCTTGCTACGCATATCACATGGTTGACTCGTGATTGATACAAAGAGGGTCACAGATCATCTTAACCTCTTGGCGCAGCTCAGTGGAAACTAAAGCTATTCTTATTGGCGGCACACTGGCTTCTGACTGCACGTGTAGTCTCCCATCATCCTCATACATCCCATTAAAACAGTAAGTAGCTATTGTTGTTATTAAACTTTTTTTTTAATTCTTACACATACTTACTGTTACTTGTAAATACATTTAGTTATATCATTTATGTGTCCGTATCTCTTAAAATGATGTAGGTTTAAATAGTGTGTCACCAGCATAAAAAGTTTGGAAAGCTCTGCAATAACCAATAGAAACAAAACCTTCCAAGATAACAGTTTAATGTCAACATTATGCATGGGCTCAAACTGAGCCAGCTGCATCACACGAAGAAGTTTGAGACTCCATGGTGGAGCCATCTTTCTAAACAAAGGTCTGATCCTAGTCAGAGCCTTAACGAAGGACTGCACATCCGGAAGCTCAGCTGTCTTGTGCAGAAACACCAACAGGGCCGATATCTGTCCCTTCAGGGTACTAGCAGATAGTCCATCCTGGAGAAAAGATAAAATTCTGGCAACTTTAACCTTATGCCAAGAAAAATGACGCTCCTCACACCAGTGCAGGTAAGTCCGCCACACCTTATGGTAGATGCGTTGAGTAACTGGCTAACGAGCTTGAATCAAAGCGTCGATGACACTCTCAGAGAAACCTCTCCTGGCTAAGACCAAGCATTCAATCTCCACATAGTCAGCCTCAGAGAATCTAGATTTTGATGAAGTAAGGGACCCTGTATCAGCAGGTCCCTGCGACAAGGTAACCTCCATGGAGGAGATGAGGACATCCCCACCAGATCCGCGAACCAAGTCCTTTGAGGCCAGGATGGAGCAATTAGAATCACTGATACTTGCTCCTATTTGATGCGGGCCACCACACGAGGGAGAAGAGGTAATGAGGAAAGAGAGTCTGAACCTCCATGGAACCGCTAGGGCATCTATAAGAACAGCTTGAGGATCCCTCGATCTCGACCCATACTTGAGTAGTTTGGCATTGAGACGGGACACCATGAGGTCTATCTCTGGCATCCCCCATCTGCTGCATCTCTCTACAAAGACCTCGGGTGGAGAGACCATTCCCCTGGGTGAAAGGGTTGCCTGCTGAGGAAGTCCACTTCCCTGTTGTGTGCCTCCACCCATTGTAGGATTAGAGATACTTCTCTCATCACTAAGGAACTTCTCTTTTTTCCCTGATGGTTGATGTAGGCTACCAATGTTATATTGTCTGATTGGAATCTGATAAACAGAGACAAACCCAGGAGGGGCCAAGCCTTCAGAGCATTGAAGATTGCCCGGAGTTCCAAGATATTGATCAGAAAAGTGGTTTCCTCCTGAGTCCACAGCCCCTGTGCCTTCCTAGCCAGATAGACTGGCATCCGTAGTCACAATCTCACAAGATGGTCTCAATAAGCATGTGCTTTGGGACAGGTGATCTTGACAAAGCCACCAAGAGAGCGAGTCTCTCGACAGGCTGTCCAGAACTATCTGTTGTGACACATCGAAATGGTCGCCGTTCCATTGTCTCAGCATGCATAGCTGTAAAGGTCTGAGATGGAATCTGGCAAAGGGGATGATGTCCATACAAGACACCATGATTCCAATCACCTCCATACACTGGGCCACCGAAGGTCTCAAGGAGGCCTGAAGGGCAAGACATGCTGATGTTAGCTTTCAATGTCTCTGATCTGTTAGAAAGAACTTCATGGATATAGAGTCTATCAATGTACTCAGAAAATTCACCCTGGCATTTGGAGTAAGAGAACTCTTTTCCAAGATTATCTTCCATCCATGGGATTGAAGAAGACTGAGAAGGAATTCCGAGTGCTCCCTTGCTAGATGAAAAGATGGTGCTTGTACCAAGATATCGTCCAGAGAAGGTGCTACTGCAATACCTCTTTTTCTGGCAACCGCTAGAAGAGCCCCCAGAACCTTTGTAAATATCCTTGGAGCAGTAGCTAAGTAAAACGTAAGTGCTATGAACTGGAAGTGCTGGTCCAGAAAGCCAAACCTCAGGAACTGAAATTTTTTCTTGTGTATTGGAATGTGAAGATATGTATCCTTCAGGTCTAAGGGGGTCATAAACTGTCCTTCCTGAACCAGGGGAAAAATTGACTGTATTGTCTCCATTTTGAAAGAGGGGGCACTCAGAAACTTGTTTAGGCACTTCAGGTTCAGAATAGGACGAAAAGTTCCCTACTTTTTAGGAATCCACGAAGAGGTTTGAATAGAACCCCAGACCTTTTTCTGATGCAGGTACCGGGACAATTACTCCTAAAGAGGCTAGATCCCGAACTCAACCTAAAAAGGCAGTCTGCTTTTTTGGTCTTGTAGATAGTCTGGAGAGTAGGAATCTGCCCCTGGGCGAATGATAATTTGAATCCTATCCAGTATCCCTGAGATATGACCTCCAGAACCCAAGGATCCTGAGCATCCTGAAACCATGCGTCTGAGAAAAGCAACAATCTGCCCCCTACTCAATCTGATCCCGGATTGGGGCTGCCACATCATGCCGATTTGTTCTCGGTGGGCTTCTTTGTCTGTTTGGACTTGTTCCAGGACTGAGTCAGCTTCCAAGTACTCTTGGGCTGCTCGGCTTGGATGAAGGTTGAGATTGTTGGGACTTGTCTGAATGAAAGGAACGAAAATTAGTATGATCATCGTCCCTTAGGTCTGCTTTTCTTATCTTGTGGTAGGAAGGCACCCTTCCCTCCAGTAACAGTAGAAATAATGGAGTCCAGCCCTGAACCGAATAATATCTTCCGCTTAAAGGGAAGAGAAAGGAGTCTGGATTTAGAAGTCATATCCGCAGACCAAGACTTCAACCAGAGAGCCCAGCGGGCTACGACTGCGAAACCAGAATTTGTCGCATTAAGGCGTATAATCTGCATATTCGCATCACAAATGAAGGAGTTAGCAATTCTCAGAGCCTTAATTCTCTCCTTAATATACTCAAGGGAAGATTCCACCACAATAAGTTCAGACAGAGAGTCGCACCAGTAGGTAGCTGCTCCAGCAACCGTGGCTCTAGCTGCTGCCAGTTGGAATAAAAATCCTGTGTGTTGGAACATTTTCCTCAGAAAAGTTTCCAACTTTAAGTCCATAGGCTCTCTAAAAGAAGAACTATCCTCAAGAGGTATAGTAGTACACTTAGCGAACGTAAAAATGGCGCCATCCACCTTAGGGATGGAACCCCACAGTTCCAATTGAGAGTCAGGGACTGGAAACAATTTCCTAAAGGTTGACGAGGGGGAAAAGAAGTTCTGATTCTTTCCCATTCGTTACTAATAATGTTCGCCATACACACTCGTACAGGAAAAGTCTGTGGGACCTTTCTGTCTTCATAAACCCTGTCTACCTTAGGGATCTTAGGTTCCTCAGGTAGCTTAGCCTCTGGGACCTCTAAAGTGGACAGGACCTCCTTTAGCAAAAAACGCAAATGTTCAATTTTAAATCTAAAGGAGGGCTCCTCCGCTAGAGGAGATTTAGTAACGGAAGTCTCAGACTCAGAAAGTTCACCCTTTGAAGCTACAGAGGTTAACTCATCCTCCGATAGCTGGGACATACAAGCTAAATCCGACAAAACATAATTTATGTAAGAACTTACCTGATAAATTCATTTCTTTCATATTAGCAAGAGTCCATGAGCTAGTGACGTATGGGATATACATTCCTACCAGGAGGGGCAAAGTTTCCCAAACCTTAAAATGCCTATAAATACACCCCTCACCACACCCACAATTCAGTTTAACGAATAGCCAAGAAGTGGGGTAATAAGAAAGGAGCGAAAGCATCAAAAATAAGGAATTGGAATAATAGTGCTTTATACAAAAAAAATCATAACCACCACAAAAAGGGTGGGCCTCATGGACTCTTGCCAATATGAAAAAAATGAATTTATCAGATAAGTTCTTACATAAATTATGTTTTCTTTTATGTAATTAGCAAGAGTCCATGAGCTAGTGACGTATGGGATAGCAGATACCCAAGATGTCGAACTTCCACGCAAGAGTCACTAGAGAGGGAGGGATAAAATAAAGACAGCCAATTCCGCTGAAAAAATAATCCACAACCCAAATCAAAAGTTTTAATCTTTATAATGAAAAAAACTGAAATTATAAGCAGAAGAATCAAACAGAAACAGCTGCCTGAAGTACTTTTCTACCAAAAACTGCTTCAGAAGAAGAAAACGCATGAAAATGGTAGAATTTAGTAAAAGTATGCAAAGAAGACCAAGTTGCTGCTTTGCAAATCTGATCAACAGAAGCTTCATTCCTAAAAGCCCAGGAAGTAGAAACTGACCTAGTAGAATGAGCCGTAATCCTTTGAGGCGGAGATTTACCCGACTCTATATAAGCATGATGAATTAAAGACTTTAACCAAGACGCCAAAGAAATGGCGGAAGCCTTCTGACCTTTCCTGGACCCAGAAAAGATAACAAATAGACTGGAAGTCTTCCTAAAATCTTTAGTAGCTTCAACATAGTATTTCAAAGCTCTAACTACATCCAAAGAATGTAACGATCTTTCCTTAGAATTCTTAGGATTAGGACATAATGAAGGAACAACAATTTCTCTACTAATGTTGTTAGAATTCACAACCTTAGGTAAAAATTGAAAAGAAGTCCGTAACATCGCCTTATCCTGATGAAAAATCAGAAAAGGAGATTCACAAGAAAGAGCAGATAACTCAGAAACTCTTCTAGCAGAAGAGATAGCCAAAAGGAACAATACTTTCCAGGAAAGTAATTTAATGTCCAGAGAATGCATAGGTTCAAACGGAGGAGCCTGCAAAGCTTTCAAAACCAAATTAAGACTCCAAGGAGGAGAGATCGACTTAATGACAGGTTTGATACGAGACAAAGCCTGTACAAAACAATGAATATCAGGAAGATTAGCAATCTTTCTGTGAAAAAGAACAGAAAAAGCAGAGATTTGTCCCTTCAAAGAACTTGCAGACAAACCTTTATCCAAACCATCCTGAAGAAATTGTAAAATTCTAGGAATTCTGAAAGAATACCAGGAAAATTTATGAGAAGAACACCAAGAGATGTAAGTCTTCCAAACTCGATAATAAATCTTTCTAGAGACGGATTTACGAGCCTGTAACATAGTGTTAATCACCGAGTCAGAGAAACCTCTATGACTGAGGATCAAGCGTTCAATCTCCATACCTTCAAATTTAATGATTTGAGATCCTGATGGAAAAATGGGCCTTGAGATAGAAAGTCTGGTCTTAATGGAAGTGTCCAAGGTTGGCAACTGGCCATCCGAACGAGATCCGCAAACCAAAACCTGTGTGGCCATGCTGGAACCACCAGCAGTACAAATGAACGCTCCAATAGAATTTTGGAGATCACTTTTGGAAGAAGAACTAGAGGCGGAAAGATATAAGCAGGATGATAATTCCAAGGAAGTGACAACGCATCCACTGCTTCCGCCTGAGGATCCCGGGATCTGGACAGATACCTGGGAAGTTTCTTGTTCAGATGAGAGGCCATCAGATCTATTTCTGGAAGACCCCAGATTCGAACAATCTGAAGAAAAACCTCTGGATGAAGAGACCATTCGCCCGGATGTAACGTCTGGCGACTGAGGTAATCCGCTTCCCAATTGTCTACACCTGGGATATGAACCGCAGAAATTAGACAGGAGCTGGATTCCGCCCATACAAGTATCCGAGATACTTCTTTCATGGCTTGAGGACTGTGAGTCCCCCCTTGATGATTGACATATGCCACGGTCGTGACATTGTCTGTTTGAAAACAAATAAACGATTCTCTCTTTAGAAAAGGCCAAAACTGAAGAGCTCTGAAAATCGCACAGAGTTCCAAAATATTGATTGGTAATCTCGCCTCCTGAGATTCCCAAACCCCTTGCGCTGTCAGAGATCCCCATACAGCTCCCTAACCTGATAGACTTGCATCTGTTGAGATCACAGTCCAGGTTGGACGAACGAAAGAGGCCCCTTGAATTAAACGATGGTGATCCATCCACCAAATTAGAGATGATCGAACATTGGGATTTAAGGATATTATTTGTGATATCCTTGTATAATCCCTGCACCACTGGTTCAGCATACAAAGCTGGAGTGGTCTCGTGTGAAAATGAGCAAAAGGGATCACGTCCAATGCAGCAGTCATGAGACCTAAAATCTCCATGCATAATGCTACCGAAGGGAACAATTGAGACTGAAGGTTTCGACAGGCTGAAACCAATTTCAGACGTCTCTTTTCTGTCAGAGACAAAGTCATGGACACTGAATCTATTTGGAAACCTAAAAAGGTTACTCTTGTCTGAGGAATCAAGGAACTCTTTGGTAAATTGATCCTCCAACCATGTTTTTGAAGAAACAACACAAGTTGATTCGTATGAGATTCTGCAGAATGTGAAGACTGAGCAAGTACCAAGATATCATCCAAATAAGGAAATACCGCAATACCCTGTTATCTGATTACAGAGAGAAGGGCACCGAGAACCTTCGAAAAGATCCTTGGCGCTGTTGCTAGACCAAATGGAAGAGCAATAAACTGGTAATGCTTGTCTAGAAAAGAGAATCTCAGAAACTGATAGTGATCTGGATGAATTGGAATATGCAGGTATGCATCCTGTAAGTCTATTGTAGACATATAATGCCCTTGCTGAACAAAAACATAATTTATGCTTACCTGATAAATTTATTTCTCTTGTAGTGTATCCAGTCCACGGATCATCCATTACTCGTGGGATATTCTCCTTTCCAACAGGAAGTTGCAAGAGGATCACCCACAGCAGAGCTGCTATATAGCTCCTCCCCTCACTGCCATATCCAGTCATTCGACCGAAACAAGCCGAGAAAGGAGAAACCATAGGGTGCAGTGGTGACTGTAGTTTAATTAAAAATTAGACCTGCCTGAAATGGACAGGGCGGGCCGTGGACTGGATACACTACAAGAGAAATAAATTTATCAGGTAAGCATAAATTATGTTTTCTCTTGTTAAGTGTATCCAGTCCACGGATCATCCATTACTTGTGGGATACCAATACCAAAGCTAAAGTACACGGATGATGGGAGGGACAAGGCAGGAACTTAAATGGAAGGAACCACTGCCTGTAGAACCTTTCTCCCAAAAACAGCCTCCGAAGAAGCAAAAGTATCAAATTTGTAAAATTTGGAAAAAGTATGGGGGAAGACCAAGTTGCAGCCTTGCAAATCTGTTCAACAGAGGCCTCATTTTTAAAGGCCCAGGTGGAAGCCACAGCTCTAGTAGAATGAGCTGTAATCCTTTCAGGAGGCTGCTGTCCAGCGGACTCATAGACTAAATGGATTATACTCCGAAGCCAAAAAGAAAGAGAGGTTGCCGAGGCCTTCTGACCTCTCCTCTGTCCAGAGTAAACAACAAACAGGTCAGATGTTTGGCGAAAATCTTTAGTAGCCTGTAAGTAAAACTTCAAGGCACGGACTACGTCTAGATTATGCAAAAGACGTTCCTTCTTTGAAGAAGGATTAGGACATAATGATGGAACAACAATCTCTTGAATGATATTCTTGTTAGAAACCACCTTAGGTAAAAACCCAGGTTTTGTACGCAGAACAACTTTATCTGAATGAAAGATCAGATGAGGAGAATCACAATGTAAGGCAGATAACTCCGAGACTCTTCGAGCCGAGGAAATAGCCATCAGAAAAAGAACTTTCCATGAAAGAAGTTTGATATCAATAGAATGAAGGGGTTCAAACGGAACCCCTTGAAGAACTTTAAGAACCAAGTTTAAGCTCCATGGAGGAGCAACAGTTTTAAACACAGGCTTAATTCTAACTAAAGCCTGACAAAATGTCTGAACGTCTGGAACTTCTGCCAGACGCTTGAGTAAAAGGACAGAGCAGAAATCTGTCCCTTTAAAGAACTAGCTGATAATCCTTTGTCCAAACCCTCTTGGAGGAAGGACAATATCCTAGGAATCCTAACCCTACTCCATGAGTAATTCTTGGATTCACACCAATGAATATATTTACGCCATATCTTGTGGTAAATTTTCCTGGTGACAGGCTTTCGTGCCTGTATTAAGGTATCAATTACTGACTCGGAGAAGCCACACTTTGATAGGATCAAGCGTTCAATCTCCATGCAGTCAGTCTCAGAGAAAGTAGATTCGGATGATTGAAAGGACCTTGTACTAGAAGGTCTTGTCTCAGAGGCAGAGTCCATGGTGGAAAGGATGACATGTCCACTAGGTCTGCATACCAGGTCCTGCGTGGCCACGCAGGCGCTATCAATATCACCGATGCTCTTTCCTGTTTGATTTTGGCAATCAGACGAGGGAGCAGAGGAAACGGTGGAAACACATAAGCCAGGTTGAAGAACCAAGGCGCTGCTAGAGCATCTATCAGTGCCGCTTCTGGGTCCCTGGACCTGGATCCGTAACAAGGAAGCTTGGCGTTCTAGCGAGACGCCATGAGATCCAATTCTGGTTTGCCCCAACGGAGAACCAATTGAGCAAACACCTCCGGATGGAGTTCCCATTCCCCCGGATGAAAAGTCTGATGACTTAGAAAATCCGCCTCCCAGTTCTCTACACCTGGGATATGGATCGCTGACAGGTGGCAAGAGTGAGTTATCTTGGAGACTTCTGACATCGCTAGGGAACTCCTGGTTCCCCCTTGATGGTTGATGTAAGCCACAGTCGTGATGTTGTCCGACTGAAATCTGATGAACCTCAGTGTTGCTAGCTGAGGCCAAGCCAGAAGAGCATTGAATATTGCTCTTAACTCCAGAATATTTATTGGGAGGAGTTTCTCCTCCTGAGTCCATGAACCCTGAGCCTTCAGGGAGTTCCAGACTGCACCCCAACCTAGAAGGCTGGCATCTGTTGTTACAATTGTCCAATCTGGTCTGCGAAAGGTCATACCCTTGGACAGATGGGCCAGAGACAACCACCAGAGAAGAGAATCTCTAGTTTCCTGATCCAGATTTAGTAGAGGGGACAAATCTGTGTAATCCCCATTCCACTAACTGAGCATGCATAATTGCAGCGGTCTGAGATGCAGGCGCGCGAATGGCACTATGTCCATCGCCGCTACCATTAAGCCGATTACTTCCATGCACTGAGCCACCGTGGGGCGTGGAATGGAGTGAAGAACACGGCAAGCATTTAGAAGTTTTGATAACCTGGACTCCGTCAGGTAAATTTTCATTTCTACAGAATCTATTAGAGTTCCTAGGAAGGAAACCCTCGTGAGAGGAGATAGAGAACTCTTTTCTTCGTTCACTTTCCACCCATGCGACCTCAGGAATGCCAGAACTATCTCTGTATGAGATTTGGCAATTTGAAAGCTTGACGCCTGTATCAGGATATGGTCCAGGTAAGGAGCCACCGCTATGCCTCGCGGTCTTAGGACCGCCAGAAGTGAGCCCAGAACCTTTGTAAAAATTCTTGGGGCTGTAGCCAACCCGAATGGAAGAGCTACACATTGGTAATGCCTGTCTAGAAAGGCAAACCTCAGGAACCGATGATGATTCTTGTGAATCGGAATGTGAAGGTAGGCATCCTTTAAGTCCACTGTGGTCATGTACTGACCCTCTTGGATCATGGGTAAAATGGTTCGAATAGTTTCCATCTTGAATGACGGAACTCTGAGGAATTTGTTTAGGATCTTTAAATCCAAAATTGGTCTGAAGGTTCCCTCTTTTTTGGGAACCACAAACAGATTTGAATAAAACCCCTGTCCTTGTTCCGTCCGCGGAACTGGATGGATCACTCCCATTACAAGGAGATCTTGTACGCAGCTTAGGAATGCCTCTTCCTTTATCTGGTTTGCAGATAATCTTGAAAGGTGAAATCTCCCTTGTGGAGGAGAAGCTTTGAAGTCCAGAAGATATCCCTGAGATATGATCTCCAACGCCCAGGGATCCTGAACATCTCTTGCCCACGCCTGGGCGAAGAGAGAGTCTGCCCCCTACTAGATCCGTTGTCGGATAGGGGGCCGCTCCTTCATGCTGTCTTAGAGGCAGCAGCAGGCTTTCTGGCCTGCTTGCCCTTGTTACAGGACTGGTTAGGTTTCCAGGCCTGCTTGGATTGAGCAAAAGTTCCCTCTTGTTTTGAAGCAGAGGAAGTTGATGCTGCACCTGCCTTGAAATTTCGAAAGGCACGAAAATTAGACTGTTTGGCCTTTGATTTGGCCCTGTCCTGAGGGAGGGTATGACCCTTACCTCCAGTAATGTCAGCAATAATTTCTTTCAAACCAGGCCCGAATAAGGTCTGCCCCTTGAAAGGAATGTTGAGTAATTTAGACTTTGAAGTCACATCAGCTGACCAGGATTTGAGCCATAGCGCCCTACGCGGCTGGATGGCGAATCCGGAATTCTTTGCCGTTAGTTTAGTCAAATGAACAATGGCATCAGAAACAAATGAGTTAGCTAGCTTAAGAGTTCTAAGCTTGTCAACAACTTCAGTCAATGGAGCTGTATGGATGGCCTCTTCCAGGGCCTCAAACCAGAATGCCGCCGCCGCAGCAGTGACAGGCGCAATGAATGCAAGGGGCTGTAAAATAAAACCTTGTTGAATAAACATTTTCTTAAGGTAACCCTCTAATTTTTTATCCATTGGATCTGAAAAAGCACAACTGTCCTCAACCGGGATAGTGGTACGCTTTGCTAAAGTAGAAACTGCTCCCTCCACCTTAGGGACAGTCTGCCATAAGTCCCGTGTAGTGGCATCTATTGGAAACATTTTTCTAAATATAGGAGGTGGGGAAAAGGGCACACCGGGCCTATCCCACTCCTTACTAATAATTTTTGTAAGCCTTTTAGGTATTGGAAAAACATCAGTACTCACCGGCACTGCATAGTATTTATCCAGCCTACACAATTTCTCTGGCACCGCAATTGTGTCACAGTCATTCAGAGCAGCTAATACCTCCCCAAGCAATACACGGAGGTTCTCAAGCTTAAATTTAAAATTAGAAATCTCTGAATCAGGTCTCCCCGATTTAGAGACGTCACCCACAGACTGAAGCTCTCCGTCCTCAGGTTCTGCATATTGTGACGCAGTATCAGACATGGCTCTTACAGCATCTACGCGCTCTGTATCTCGTCTAACCCCAGAGCTATCGCGCTTGCCTCTCAATTCAGGCAATCTGGATAATACCTCTGACAGGGTATTATTCATGATTGCAGCCATGTCCTGCAAAGTAATCGCTATGGGCGTCCCTGATGTACTTGGCGCCATATTAGCGTGCGTCCCTTGAGCGGGAGGCGAAGGGTCCGACACGTGGGGAGAGTTAGTCGGCATAACTTCCCCCTCGACAGACCCCTCCGGTGACAATTCTTTTATAGATAAAGACTGATATTTACTGTTTAAGGTGAAATCAATACATTTAGTACACATTCTCCTATGGGGCTCCACCATGGCTTTTAAACATAATGAACAAGTATCCTCTGTTTCAGACATGTTTGTACAGACTAGCAATGAGACTAGCAAGCTTGGAAAACATTTTAAAGCAAGTTAACAAGCAATATAAAAAACGTTACTGTCCTTTAAGAGAAACAAATTTTGACAAAATTTGAAATAACAGTGAAAAAAGGCAGTTACACTAACAAAATTTTTACAGTGTATATAACAAGTCAGCAGATGGAAATGGATGATTAACCCCTTAATAACAAAAAACAGAATTTATGCTTACCTGATAAATTACTTTCTCCAACGGTGTGTCCGGTCCACGGCGTCATCCTTACTTGTGGGATATTCTCCTCCCCAACAGGAAATGGCAAAGAGCCCAGCAAAGCTGGTCATATGATCCCTCCTAGGCTCCGCCTACCCCAGTCATTCGACTGACGTACAGGAGGAAATATGCATAGGAGAAATCATATGATACCGTGGTGACTGTAGTTAGAGAAAATAATTCATCAGACCTGATTAAAAAAACCAGGGCGGGCCGTGGACCGGACACACCGTTGGAGAAAGTAATTTATCAGGTAAGCATAAATTCTGTTTTATCCAACATAGGTGTGTCCGGTCCACGGCGTCATCCTTACTTGTGGGAACCAATACCAAAGCTTTAGGACACGGATGAAGGGAGGGAGCAAATCAGGTCACCTAAATGGAAGGCACAACGGCTTGCAAAACCTTTCTCCCAAAAATAGCCTCTGAAGAAGCAAAAGTATCAAATTTGTAAAATTTGGCAAAAGTGTGCAGTGAAGACCAAGTCGCTGCCTTACATATCTGGTCAACAGAAGCCTCGTTCTTGAAGGCCCATGTGGAAGCCACAGCCCTAGTGGAGTGAGCTGTGATTCTTTCAGGAGGCTGCCGTCCGGCAGTCTCATAAGCCAAACGGATAATGCTTTTAAGCCAAAAGGAAAGAGAGGTAGAAGTTGCTTTTTGACCTCTCCTTTTACCAGAATAAACAACAAACAAAGAAGAAGTTTGTATGAAATCTTTAGTGGCCTCTAAATAGAATTTTAGAGCACGGACTACGTCCAAATTGTGTAACAAACGTTCCTTCTTTGAAACTGGATTCGGGCACAAAGAAGGTACAACTATCTCCTGGTTAATATTCTTGTTGGAAACAACTTTCGGAAGAAAACCAGGCTTAGTACGCAAAACCACCTTATCTGCATGGAACACCAGATAGGGCGGAGAACACTGCAGAGCAGATAACTCTGAAACTCTTCTAGCAGAAGAAATTGCAACCAAAAACAAAACTTTCCAAGATAATAACTTAATATCTACGGAATGTAAGGGTTCAAACGGAACCCCTTGAAGAACTGAAAGAACTAGATTAAGACTCCAGGGAGGAGTCAAAGGTCTGTAAACAGGCTTGATTCTAACCAGAGCCTGAACAAACGCTTGAACGTCTGGCACAGCTGCCAGCCTTTTGTGAAGTAAAACAGATAACGCAGAAATCTGTCCCTTCAGAGAACTTGCAGCTAATCCCTTCTCCAAACCCTCTTGTAGAAAGGATAAAATCCTAGGAATTTTTATCTTGTTCCATGGGAATCCTTTAGATTCACACCAACAGATATATTTTTTCCATATCTTATGGTAAATTTTTCTAGTCACAGGCTTTCTAGCCTGAATCAGAGTATCAATTACAGAATCTGAAAACCCACGCTTTGATAAAATAAAGCGTTCAATCTCCAAGCGGTCAGTTGGAGAGAAACCAGATTCGGATGTTCGAATGGACCTTGAACAAGAAGGTCCTGTCTCAAAGGTAGCTTCCATGGTGGAGCCGATGACATATTCACCAGGTCTGCATACCAAGTCCTGCGTGGCCACGCAGGAGCTATCAAGATCACCGAAGCCCTCTCCTGGTTGATCCTGGCTACCAGCCTGGGAATGAGAGGAAACGGTGGGAAAACATAAGCTAGGTTGAAGGTCCAAGGTGCTACTAGTGCATCCACTAGAGTCGCCTTGGGATCCCTGGATCTGGACCCGTAACAAGGAACCTTGAAGTTCTGACGAGACGCCATCAGATCCATGTCTGGAATGCCCCATAATTGAGTTATTTGGGCAAAGATTTCCGGGTGGAGTTCCTACTCCCCCGGATGGAATGTCTGACGACTCAGAAAATCCGCTTCCCAATTTTCCACTCCTGGGATGTGGATTGCAGACAAGTGGCAGGAGTGATCCTCCGCCCATTGAATTATCTTGGTCACTTCCTCCATCGCCAGGGAACTCCTTGTTCCCCCCTGATGGTTGATATATGCAACTGTCGTCATGTTGTCTGATTGAAACCTTATCAATTTGGCCTTTGCTAGATGAGGCCAAGCTTTGAGAGCATTGAATATCGCTCTCAGTTCCAGAATGTTTATCGGGAGAAGAGATTCTTCCCGAGACCATAGACCCTGAGCTTTCAGGGGTTCCCAGACCGCGCCCCAGCCCACCAGACTGGCGTCGGTCGTGACAATGACCCACTCTGGTCTGCGGAAGCTCATTCCCTGTGACAGGTTGTCCAGGATTAGCCACCAACGGAGTGAATCTCTGGTCCTTTGATCTACTTGAATCGTCGGAGACAAGTCTGTATAATCCCCATTCCACTGTCTGAGCATGCACAGTTGTAATGGTCTTAGATGAATTCGTGCAAAAGGAACTATGTCCATTGCTGCAACCATCAATCCTATTACTTCCATGCACTGCGCTATGGAAGGACGAAGAACAGAATGAAGAACTTGACAAGAGCTTAGAAGTTTTGATTTTCTGACCTCTGTCAGAAAAATCCTCATTTCTAAGGAGTCTATTATTGTTCCCAAGAAGGGAACTCTTGTTGACGGGGAAAGAGAACTTTTTTCTATGTTTACTTTCCATCCGTGAGATCTGAGAAAGGCTAGGACGATGTCCGTATGAGCCTTTGCTTTTGACAGAGACGACGCTTGAATCAGGATGTCGTCCAAGTATGGTACTACTGCAATGCCCCTTGGTCTTAGAACCGCTAGAAGGGACCCTAGTACCTTTGTGAAAATTCTCGGAGCAGTGGCTAATCCGAAAGGAAGTGCCACAAACTGGTAATGCTTGTCCAGAAAAGCGAACCTTAGGAACTGATGATGTTCCTTGTGGATAGGAATATGGAGGTACGCATCCTTTAAATCCACCGTGGTCATAAATTGACCTTCCTGGATGGTAGGAAGGATCGTTCGAATGGTTTCCATTTTGAACGATGGAACCCTGAGAAATTTGTTTAGGATCTTGAGATCTAGAATTGGTCTGAATGTTCCCTCTTTTTTGGGAACTATAAACAGGTTGGAGTAAAACCCCATCCCTTGTTCTCTTATTGGAACTGGATGAATTACTCCCATCTTTAACAGGTCTTCTACACAATGT
The DNA here is from genome assembly GCF_027579735.1 of Bombina bombina. Lineage (NCBI taxonomy): Eukaryota > Metazoa > Chordata > Amphibia > Anura > Bombinatoridae > Bombina > Bombina bombina. Next base: position 1,157,190,982 of record NC_069503.1, on the reverse strand, counting down.
AAGAATGCCTGTCTTTTTATTTGGTTTGAAGATAATTGAGACCTGTGGAACCTTCCCCTTGGGGGTAGTTCCTTGAATTCCAGGAGATAACCTTGAGAAACTATTTCTAGTGCCCAAGGATCCTGAACATCTCTTGCCCAGGCCTGAGCAAAGAGAGAAAGTCTGCCCCCCACCAGATCCGGTCCCGGATCGGGGGCCATCCCTTCATGCTGTTTTGGTAGCAGTGGCAGGCTTCTTGGCCTGCTTACCCTTGTTCCAGCCTTGAATCGGTCTCCAGGCTGGTTTGGGTTGAGAAGTATTACCCTCTTGCTTAGAGGATGTAGAAGTAGAGGCTGGTCCGTTTCTGCGAAAGGGACGAAAATTAGGCTTATTTCTAGCCTTAAAAGACCTATCCTGAGGAAGGGCGTGGCCCTTTCCTCCGGTGATGTCTGAAATAATCTCTTTCAAATCAGGACCAAACAGTGTCTTGCCCTTGAAAGGGATGTTAAGCAATTTTGTCTTGGAAGACACATCCGCTGACCAAGACTTTAGCCAGAGCGCTCTGCGCGCCACAATAGCAAACCCTGAATTTTTTGCCGCTAATCTCGCTAATTGCAAAGCGGCATCTAGAATAAAAGAGTTAGCCAATTTAAGTGCATGAACTCTGTCCATAACCTCCTCATACGAAGATTCTTTATTGAGCGACTTTTCTAGTTCTTCGAACCAGAAACACGCTGCCGTAGTGACAGGAACAATGCATGAAATTGGTTGAAGAAGGTAACCTTGCTGAACAAACATTCTTTTAAGCAAACCCTCTAATTTTTTATCCATAGGATCTTTAAAAGCACAACTATCTTCTATGGGAATAGTAGTGCGTTTGTTTAGAGTAGAGACCGCCCCCTCGACCTTAGGGACTGTCTGCCATAAGTCCTTTCTGGGGTCGACTATAGGAAATAATTTCTTAAATATAGGGGGAGGCACAAAAGGTATGCCGGGCCTTTCCCATTCCTTGTTTACTATGTCCGCCACCCGCTTGGGTATAGGAAAAACATCGGGGGGCACCGGAACCTCTAGGAACTTGTCCATCTTACATAATTTCTCTGGAATGACCAAATTGTCACAATCATCCAGAGTAGATAATACCTCCTTAAGCAGTGCGCGGAGATGTTCTAATTTAAATTTAAATGTTACAACATCAGGTTCAGCTTGTTGAGAAATTTTTCCTGAATCTGAAATTTCTCCCTCAGACAAAACCTCCCTCCTGGCCCCTTCAGATTGGTGTGAGGGTATGTCAGAAGCGGTATCATCAGCGTCCTCTTGCTCTTCAGTGTTTAAAACAGAGCAATCGCGCTTTCTTTGATAAGTAGGCATTTTAGATAAAATATTTGCAATAGAATTATCCATAACAGCCGTTAATTGTTGCATAGTAATAAGTATTGGCGCACTAGATGTACTAGGGGCCTCTTGTGTGGGCAAAACTGGTGTAGACACAGAAGGGGGTGATGCAGTACCATGCTTACTCCCCTCATCTGAAGAATCATCTTGGGCACTATTATTATCTGTGGCATCATTGTCCCTACTTTGTTTGGACACCATGTCACAATTATCACATATATTTAAATGGGGAGACACATTGGCTTTCATACATATAGAACATCGTTTATCTGATGGTTCAGACATGTTAAACAGGCTTAAACTTGTCAACAAAGCACAAAAAACGTTTTAAAATAAAACCGTTACTGTCACTTTAAATTTTAAACAGAACACACTTTATTACTGAATATGCGAAAAAGTATGAAGCAATTGTTCAAAATTCACCAAAATTTCACCACAGTGTCTTAAAGCCTTAAAAGTATTGCACACCAAATTTGAAAGCTTTAACCCTTAAAATAACGGAACCGGAGCCGTTTTTACATTTAACCCCTATACAGTCCCAGAAATCTGCTTTGCTGAGACCCAACCAAGCCCAGAGGGGAATACGATACCAAATGACGCCTTCTATAAGCTTTTTCAGTGGATCTTAGCTCCTCACACATGCATCTGCATGCCTTGCCTTCCAAAAACAACTGCGCATTAGTGGCGCGAAAATGAGGCTCTGCCTATGACTAGAGAAGGCCCCCATCTGAAAAAGGTGTCCATACAGTGCCTGCCGTTTTTTAACAACAATCCCCAAAATTATAATAACTATAAAGAGCTATAATCTGTCAAATATGCTTAGCAAAGTAATCGTTTTAGCCCAGAAAAATGTCTACCAGTTTTTTAAGCCCTTATAAAGCCTTTATTCTTTTACTTAAACTAAGAAAATGGCTTACCGGTCCCCATAGGGAAAATGACAGCCTTCCAGCATTACCAAGTCGTGTTAGAAATGTGGCCAGTCATACCTCAGGCAGAAAAGTCTGCCAACTGCTTCCCCCAACTGAAGTTACTTCATCTCAACAGTCCTGTGTGGAAACAGCAATCGATTTTAGTAACGTTTGCTAAAATCATCTTCCTCTTACAAACAGAAATCTTCTTCTCTTTTCTGTTTCAGAGTAAATAGTACATACCAGCACTATTTTAAAATAACAAACACTTGATTGAAGAATAAAAACTACATTTAAACACCAAAAAACTCTTAGCCATCTCCGTGGAGATGTTGCCTGTGCAACGGCAAAGAGAATGACTGGGGTAGGCGGAGCCTAGGAGGGATCATATTACCAGCTTTGCTGGGCTCTTTGCCATTTCTTGTTGGGGAGGAGAATATCCCACAAGTAAGGATGACGCCGTGGACCGGACACACCTATGTTGGAGAAACAGAATAATAAATGACAAAAACGTTTTTTAAACACAGTCACAACAACTGCCACAGACTACTGTGATTGTTACCCTCCTCAAACATGACTTTGAAGCCTTTTGAGCCCTTCAGAGATGTCCTGTATCATGCAGAGGGAAGCTGAATGTCTCTGTCAGTATTTTTAGCTGCACAGAAAAGCACTAAAATAGGCCCTTCCCACTCATATTGCAACAGTGGAAAGCTTCAGGAAACTGTTTCTAGGCAAAAATCAAGCCAGCCATGTGGAAAAAAACTAGGCCCCAATAAGTTTTGTCACCAAACATATATAAAAACGATTAACATGCCAGCAAACGTTTTATATTACACTTTTATAAGAGTATGTATCTCTGTTAATAAGCCTGATACCAGTCGCTATCACTGCATTTAAGGCTTAACTTACATTAATCCGGTATCAGCAGCATTTTTCTAGCAAATTCCATCCCTAGAAATATATTAACTGCACATACCTTATTGCAGGAAAACCTGCACGCCATTCCCCCTCTGAAGTTACCTCACTCCTTAGAATATGTGAGAACGGCAGTGGATCTTAGTTACTTCTGCTAAGATCATAGAAATCACAGGCAGATTCTTCTTCTAATGCTGCCTGAGATGAAACAGTACACTCCGGTACCATTTAAAAATAACAAACTTTTGATTGAAGTTAAAAAACTAACTATAATACACCACTCTCCTCTTACTACGTCCATCTTTTTGAGAGTTGCAAGAGAATGACTGGATATGGCAGTGAGGGGAGGAGCTATATAGCAGCTCTGCTGTGGGTGATCCTCTTGCAACTTCCTGTTGGGAAGGAGAATATCCCACAAGTAATGGATGATCCGTGGACTGGATACACTTAACAAGAGAAAGGCAGAATAGTTCTTATAGTCACCGTTTTGAATGTTGGTATCTTTACATAACGATTCAATATTTTTAGATCCAGAACCGGTCTGAAAGAATTCTCTTTCTTTGGTACGATGAATAGATTTGAATAAAACCCCAGACCCTGTTCTGGAACTGGTATAATTACCCCAGCTAACTCTAGGTCTGAAACACATTTCAGAAACGCCTGAGCCTTCACTGGATTGACTGGAATGCGTGAGAGAAAGAATCTTCTCACAGGCGGTCTTACTTTGAAACCTATTCTGTACCCTTGTGAAACCATGTTCTGAATCCAAAGATTGTGAACCGAATTGATCCAAACATCTTTGAAAAATCGTAACCTGCCCCCTACCAGCTGCGCTGGAATGAGGGCCGCACCTTCATGCGGATTTAGGGGCTGGTTTTGACTTTCTGGAAGGCTTGGATTTATTCCAGACTGGATTAGGTTTCCAACCGGAAACTGTTCCTTTAGGGGAAGGATTGGGCTTCTGCTCCTTATTCTGACGAAAAGAACGAAAACGATTAGCAGCCCTGTAATTACCTTTAGATTTTTTGCCCTGAGGCAAAAAGGCACCCTTCCCTCCAGTAACAGTTGAAATTATAGAATCCAACTGAGAACCAAACAACTTATTACCTTGGAAAGAGAGAGAAAGCAAAGTTGACTTCAAAGTCATATCTACATTCCAGGATTTAAGACATAAAGCTCGTCTAGCTAAAATAGCTAAAGACATATACCGGACATCAACTCTAATGATATAAAAAATGGCATCACAGACAAAGTTATTAGCGTGTTGAAGAAGTTTAACAATGCTTAATGTATTATGATCTGTCACTTGTTGCGCTAAAGCCTCCAACCAGAAAGTTGAAGCTGCAGCAACATCAGCCAAAGAGATAGCAGGTCTAAGTAGATTACCTGAACATAAATAAGCTTTTCTCAAAAAAGATTAAATTTTCCTATCTAAAGGATCTTTAAACGAAGTGCTATCTGCCATAGGAATAGCAGTACGTTTGGCTAAAGTAGAGATAGCCCCATCGACTTTAGGGATTTTATCCCAAAATTCCAATCTATCAGATGGCACAGGGTACAATTTCTTAAACCTTGGAGAATGAGTAAATGAAGTACCCAGACTATCCCATTCACTAGCAATCACATCTGAGATAGCATCAGGAACTGGAAAAACTTCCGGAATTAATACATGAGGTTTATAAACCGAATTTAAACGTTTAGCAGTTTTAGTATCAAGAGGACTGGACTCCTCGATATCTAAAGCAATCAAAACTTCTTTAAGTAATGAACGAATAAACTCCATCTTAAATAAATATGAAGATTTATCAGTATCAATATCTGAAGTAGAATCTTCTGAACCGGAAAAAACCTCATCAGAAACAGATAAGTCAGAATGATGACGGTCACCTAAAAATTCATCTGAAATGTGAGAAGTTTTGAAAGACCTTTTACGTTTACTGGAAGGAGGAATAACAGACAAAGCCTTCCTAATAGAATTAGAAACAAATTCTTTTACATTAACAGGAACATCCTGAACAGTAGATGTTGAAGGAACAACAACAGGTAAAGGATTATTACTAATGGAAACACAATCTGCATTGGAAAGTTTATCATGACAGCTTTCACAAACTACGGCTGGAGGAACAGTTACCACAAGTTTACAACATATGCACTTAACTTTGGTAGAACCAGCATCAGGCAGCGTCTGTCCATTAGTGGATTTTGATCCAGGGTCAGGATGAGACATCTTGCAATATGTAATAGAAAAAACAACATATAAAGCAAAATTATCAAATTCCTTAAATGACAGTTTCAGGAATGGGAAAGAATGCAAAATAATAAGCTTCTAGAAACCAGAAGCAATGAAAAGAAAAATGTTTAAATAATGTGAGTAAAAAAAGACGCCCACATTTTTTTGGCGCAAAAAAATGTCTGAATACGCATGCGTAACAGAATACAACTTCCGGCGTAAATTACGTCAACGGAAATGACAAAATTTTTAGCGCCAAAAAAAAAAGTTTGCGCGAAAAATGATGTAATAAAAAGAAACATTTTCTGCTCCCGCGAGCCTAACAGCATGCAGGAAAAAAATGGCCAAATGAAATTTTTCAAGGTAAAAAAAAAAATAATTAAATGCATTATCCCAATAATGAAACTGACAGTCTGTATAGAAAAGGAATACTGATTATCCTGAATCAAGGCAAATAAGTTTATAGACATATATTTAGAACTTTACATATAAAGTGCCCAACCATAGCGCAGAGTGTCACAAAAAATAAGACTTACTTACCCCAGGACACTCCTCTACATGTAGTAGATAGCCAAACCAGTACTGAAACGAGAATCAGTAGAGGTAATGGTATATAAGAGTATATCGTCGATCTGAAAAGGGAGATAGGAGAAGAAATCTCTACGACCGATAACAGAGAACCTATGAAATAGATCCCCTAGAGGTAGACCATTGTATTCAAATAGGCAATACTCTCTTCACATCCCTCTGACATTCACTGCACTGAGAGGAAAACCGGGCTTCAACCTGTTGCGAAGCGCATATCAACGAAGAATCTAGCACAAACTTACTTCACCACCTCCACGGGAGGCAAAGTTTGTAAAACTGAATTGTGGGTGTGGTGAGGGGTGTATTTATAGGCATTTTAAGGTTTGGGAAACTTTGCCCCTCCTGGTAGGAATGTATATCCCATACGTCACTAGCTCATGGACTCTTGCTAATTACATGAAAGAAATTTAGATGACTAAGTCAGGAGAACAATGTTTGACCTTTCTCTTGCGTTTCCCAGAGATAGGTAGGGCATTCAGGCCCGCAGACACCGCAGATTGTAGATTTTCTGCAGGAAAAAGGCCCCCTCCAGATGGACAATTAGTGGTGCAGAGGGGGACTGCATGTGAAGCGTTTTGAGTAGAAAGGGTAGTAATCTTTCGGGACATGAACCCTGAGAGGTTGATGACTCAGAGGGACTAATTGTGCTATGTAACATAGTAGATAAGGTTGAAAAAAAGACCGAAGTCCATCGAGTTCAACCTATACAAATCTAAAATACTTACAAAAAGCTCCAGTTAAGCTTAAATAACCCCACTAAAAGGTGACCCATTTAATACTAGCAATCATATCCATGAATTTTTTTTATATACAGAAATGTATCCAGACTATTTTTAAATGTATCTAGGGTATTGGCATTCACTACCTCCTTTGGTAATGAGTTCCACAATTTTATTGCTCTTACAGTGAAAAAATGTTTCCGTTGCAGGAGATTAAATCTCCTTTCCTCCAATCTTAAATTGTGACCTCCTATCACAAACAATTTTCTTGGAATAAAAAGAGCTTCTGCCATCTCTGTATATGGGCCTTGAATATATTTATATAAAGTAATCATGTCACCTCTCAAGCACCATTTTTCTAAGGAAAACATACCCAGTTTGGCTAGCCTCTCCTCATAGGTTAAATTCTCCAATCCCCTTATTAGCTTTGCGGCCCTTCTCTGTAATAGCAGACTTCGTTCCTTTTTAGACTTAAAACAGTGCCTCGGCAAATGGAACAAAATTGAGCAGGCGGGCAAACCCTAGCCTCCTCACAGTATAAACAGGTATTATAATTCACAACAGAAGGAGCAGAACCTTCTAATGTAGTATCAAGAGTCCTCCATAGCTGTGGTATGTACTCTCACAGATGGAATAAAAAACTGAACAAAATAAAGTGCTTTATATATAAAACGGCACCTTTATATTCCCAATGGCTGGGGCACTCACCACCTCGACTCAGAGTACACAGACGATAATATTGCATCAGATCCATCAGAGGATCAAACTACAGATTACTGTTATGAGATTTTTGATCTAATTACAAGGAAAAAGTTTTTTGATCAAATCTTTTCAGATGACTTAGGTAAAGATAACTTGGATATAAAGAAATCATTTAAATCACTACAACATTCTCTGACAACAGACCTAAGACTCATGTGGGATATCATAGCATTCCAGAAATATCTGGATCATCAACGCATACCAAGAGGTTTAAGAATAAAAAAATATCCCTCTTTTGAGTTTGAAGATAGTACTGATATGGATGATTGGAATACTGCCTTATCTGAGTGTTCATTTAAACTCATTAACATTCTGGTAAGAGTTAAGACAAAGAAGCGTGCACAGTTACAATCAGAAATTAAAGTGAAAAAAGAAGACTTGAGAAATTATGAACATTGCACTAATTATGTTGAAAATAAAAAGAAGATGGATGAAGCCATAAATAAATTTGATGCTGAACAAGCTTCCAGAAAAAGCAATAAATTCAATCGTGATAAAGAAGATTATGAACTAAATAAAGTTTATAACTGGGCGGCTGTTCGAAAGCAAAGAAAGGAATCATTCTGGAAAAATAAGAAAGCTAACAAAAGCAATCATACTGGGAAAAGCCAACAAAGTCCCAAAAGCGAAGATGACTTGAAAGAATATCCTAAGTCTATTCTGAAAAACAAACATAAAAGAAAAGTAGTATTCAGCAATGATGGAGAGTCCACTGATTCAGATGTTACATCGAGGGGCACTGGGATCTCTCCCAGTTCCTCTATTCCCTCTTCTCTCTCTTCTTCCCCCTCTCTCTCTTCTTCCTCTGCTTTTTTACAGGTGCCAGTAGTGGACGAACCGGAGGAGATCCAAAGGACAGGCCGAACAAAAACAAGAAAAATTACTCCAAAAGAGAAAGAAGAAAGAGAAGATGGAGAAGCAAAAGGTCAAGCAAAGAACAAAAAGAAGAAGTGAAGCTACCAATTGAGTCATCTGTAAAAGAGACTTTATCTGCACCCTCTTATGATTTAAGTGTGGTCAATATTTCGGACTACTCGTTATCTAAAGAGGAAATTAAAGTCTTATCAAAAGGACTTGGGTTTGCACCTACTAACAAATTCTCAAGCTTTAACACATTATTAGATGTGAATAAATTTGTGCGCAAATTGTCTCTCAAAAGGTTTTTTGCACAGAATAGAGTCAATGATATACCTCCAAACAAAAATGTAGTAAGTCTTCAACATAATCCTGATGTCTCTCATTTAGCATTTCAGGATGCATGTGCCTTAACCACTCTAGAAGATTTATACTCAGATGGTTATCACAATCAGGATTCTAATCCTCTTTCAGTACCAAGACCCAATAAACATAATTCTGAGTTTTATCCAAAGAATTCTAGGGGGCCTTTAGTAAATGCATTTCAAAAAGCAGTTCAGGCAGATATATTGCGGCTAGAAAGAGATACTGACAATAATGCTGCCTCCCCTAATCTCACACATAGAGAAAGACTAGCTGTTAAATCTTTAAGTGAGAATAATAACATTGTAATTCGTAATTCTGATAAGGGAGGCAGCATTGTAGTCATGAATAAGTCTAGCTATTTCAATGAAGCGTACAGACAGCTGTCTGATAGAGGCACATATCGTCTACTGAGTAGCAATCCTACTAATATTTTCAAACATAGTCTTAAACAACTAATTGCTGATGGAATTACTTTGGGAGTTTTTAAAGAAGCAGATATGAATTCCCTGTTACCTGAAAATCCAATATGTCCCATATTCCATCATGTACCTAAAATACATAAGAGTCTAGATTCTCCACCGGGTAGACCCATAGTGGCTGGTATTGGTTCCTTGTTTGAACCATTAGGAGAATGGCTAGATTCTATACTACAGCCTATTGCCACTTCACAACTCAGTTACCTTAGAGATAGTTCACATCTCTTAAACACATTAGATAACATTAACTGGCAACCAGACTTCACTTGGGTCGTCATAGACATAACTTCCTTATATACCTCTATCCCGCAAAGCTTGGGTATACAGGCAGTTGAATTTTTCTTGCATAGGGACTCTAATTTGGAATCCCCTACTATTGAATATGTTTGTGAGGTATTGAGATTTCTTTTGTCACATAATTACTTTTTATTCGACAACCAATATTATTTACAGACATGTGGCACAGCCATGGGGGCTAAATATGCACCCTCATTTGCTAACATTTTTGTTGCCTGGTGGGAGTTATTATATGTGTATACGCCAACGAACCCTTGGTGTGAAGACATAGAATTATTGGTACGCTATATAGATGACCTTCTTTTCATAGTCAAAAAACCAGTTGATGATACACTGTTTCATGAATTCATTGACTTTTGTAATAACAATGAAATGGGTCTAAAATTTACTGGGGTCTTTAATAGAGTAAGTGTGAATTACTTGGACTTAACCCTTCAAATTATTGATAACCATATAGTGACCAAAACATTCAGAAAACCCACAGCTGGCAACACAATACTTCATGCCACCTCACAACATCCACAACATCTTATTGAATCTATACCCAAATCACAATTTCTAAGACTCAGACGTAATACCAAATCTGATGAGATCTATGAACAACAGTCCATAGAACTCAGAAATAGATTAACTAGAAGAGGCTATAAGTTTCAGAAGTTAGAAAAATGCAGAAAAATGGTTAGCACTCATCAACAAAATGTTTTATACACTAGGTCTAAGGAAAACAGATTTGAAGACTCAATAGTATTCACGACTGAATACAGTCAGCAGTATCAGGATATAATTAATATCTTAAAAAAGCATTTACCAATACTGGCCACTGATGATGTACTTGGTGAATATATTCATAAATTCAGATTTGTCCCAAAAAAGTCTAAAACACTGGGTCAAATACTATCTCCTAGTATGGTTAAGAATACTCCCCAGGGTACTTCAAAAAACTGGTTGTCCAAAAAAGGCACTTATAAATGTGGTGCCAAAATATGCTATGCGTGTCCTAACATCCTACAGGGTGACACTTTTCACTGTTCTGCTGACAACAACATTTATAAGATAGATTTTTATGCCAATTGTTCCACTCAATATGCGGTTTACCTACTTACATGCAAACTTTGTTTCTGCCAATATGTAGGTATGACATCACGCAATGTCAGAACCAGATTCAATGAACATATTAGGGATACTAAAAACTATGAGTCTGATTCTGCTGTTGCCAACCATTTTAACTATGTTCATTTTTCTAATCAAGCGGAATTGGCTCTGCAAATCATAGACACAGCAATAGTTCCCCCTAGAGGAGGTAATAAGTCCAAGATACTAGAGAAGAAAGAATTATATTGGATTTTAAAACTTAAAACACGCCATCCTATTGGCATGAATAGGGAATGTGATATCAGTTATTTTATTGATAACTAGACTAAGTTTGGTTATCAATGCCGGTTATCTATGACTTGAAACTTGCCACTCATTTGCCTTTTCGCCTTTTCTTAGCTTAACATTACTGTGCTTCAGCAAATTGTATCATGTCTAACACTAGGTTCTCCTGTAGCCAAAATATAGAAAACCGCATTATTTAAGCTTTTTCTTAATATAAGGTATACATTCCTTTATCTTAGAAAATTATAATATATATATGTTTTGATTTAGCTTAATTTTCTTTAAAAAATTTTTTTTTTCAATATTTGGTTTTCGAATTTTTTATCTTGATGCATGTAATAGCTTTATTATTAGCTCCTATACTCTGTGACTGTGTACACTGTAATTTTGTATATCAATTGTTGATTTCAATTGTCCTGTATCTATTCAGCACTATCTATGTTTTTAACCTGTTTTTATTTGGCTGCTGAAGGGTTAACCTTGTCTCTAATTAGCCTATAAATAGTCTAGGTTGTAACATAGACAATAGTCTATGAGTAAGCGCCACTAGGGGGCGCGAAACGCGTAAGACCTTGTTTGTGCTGTTTCCCCTGCCTGTCAGTCTGCCTTTTAAACATGGCTAAGTGCCTCCAATAAAGACTTTTTATTTTTTACCATTTTGCTCGTGGGTCTGAGTAGTAGTGCCTGCCGCCTCCTCTTCTTCGCACTCACCACCTCCTAGACCCAGACAGGCTATCAGTGAAATCGCTCTTCTCAAGGAGTGATGTCTGCAGCAGGATCGTAAGGAAGTGAAAGAGATCGCACTCGGTCACGTGGTGCGCAAGACAGGACTTCCCCTGCTATGAAAGAGGGCGCTAAGATAATATAAGCTGTGCAACTCCTTTAAAATTTGGTAGCCTATAAAACAGAATTTATGCTTACCTGATAAATTACTTTCTCCAACGGTGTGTCCGGTCCACGGCGTCATCCTTACTTGTGGGATATCTCTTCCCCAACAGGAAATGGCAAAGAGTCCCAGCAAAGCTGGCCATATAGTCCCTCCTAGGGTCCGCCCACCCCAGTCATTCGACCGACGGACAGGAGGAAATATATAGGAGAAACCATATGGTACCATGGTGACTGTAGTTAGAGAAAATAATTCATCAGACCTGATTAAAAAACCAGGGCGGGCCGTGGACCGGACACACCGTTGGAGAAAGTAATTTATCAGGTAAGCATAAATTCTGTTTTCTCCAACATTGGTGTGTCCAGTCCACGGCGTCATCCTTACTTGTGGGAACCAATACCAAAGCTTTAGGACACGGATGAAGGGAGGGAGCAAATCAGGTTACCTAAACGGAAGGCACCACGGCTTGCAAAACCTTTCTCCCAAAAATAGCCTCCGAAGAAGCAAAAGTATCAAATTTGTAAAATTTGGCAAAAGTGTGCAGTGAAGACCAAGTCGCTGCCTTACATATCTGGTCAACAGAAGCCTCGTTCTTGAAGGCCCATGTGGAAGCCACAGCCCTAGTGGAGTGAGCTGTGATTTTTTCAGGAGGCTGCCGTCCGGCAGTCTCATAAGCCAATCGGATGATGCTTTTAAGCCAAAAGGAAAGAGAGGTAGAAGTCGCTTTTTGACCTCTCCTTTTACCAGAATAAACAACAAACAAGGAAGATGTTTGTCTGAAATCTTTTGTAGCCTCTAAATAGAGTTTTAGAGCACGGACTATGTCCAAATTGTGTAACAAACGTTCCTTCTTTGAAACTGGATTCGGACATAAAGAAGGTACAACTATCTCCTGGTTAATATTTTTGTTAGAAACAACCTTAGGAAGAAAACCAGGCTTAGTACGCAAAACCACCTTATCTGCATGGAACACCAGATAGGGCGGAGAACACTGCAGAGCAGATAACTCTGAAACTCTTCTAGCAGAAGAAATTGCAACCAAAAACAAAACTTTCCAAGATAGTAACTTAATATCTATGGAATGTAAAGGTTCAAACGGAACCCCTTGAAGAACTGAAAGAACTAGATTTAGACTCCAGGGAGGAGTCAAAGGTCTGTAAACAGGCTTGATCCTAACCAGAGCCTGAACAAATGCTTGAACATCTGGCACAGCTGCCAGTCTTTTGTGTAGTAAGACAGATAAAGCAGAGATCTGTCCCTTTAGAGAACTTGCAGATAATCCTTTCTCCAAACCTTCTTGTAGAAAGGAGAGAATCTTAGGAATTTTTATCTTATTCCATGGGAATCCTTTGGATTCACACCAACAGATATATCTTTTCCAAATTTTATGGTAAATCTTTCTAGTTACCGGCTTTCTGGCCTGAACCAGAGTATCTATCACAGAATCTGAAAACCCACGCTTCGATAGAATCAAGCGTTCAATCTCCAAGCCGTCAGCTGGAGGGAGACCAGATTTGGATGTTCGAATGGACCCTGAACAAGAAGGTCCTGTCTCAAAGGTAGCTTCCATGGTGGAACCGATGACATATTCACCAGGTCTGCATACCAAGTCCTGCGTGGCCACGCAGGAGCTATCAAGATCACCGAGGCCCTCTCCTGATTGATCCTGGCTACCAGCCTGGGAATGAGAGGAAACGGTGGAAATACATAAGCTAGGTTGAAGGTCCAAGGTGCTACTAGTGCATCTACTAGAGTCGCCTTGGGATCCCTGGATCTGGACCCGTAGCAAGGAACCTTGAAGTTCTGACGAGACGCCATCAGATCCATGTCTGGAATGCCCCATAATTGAGTTATTTGGGCAAAGATCTCCGGATGGAGTTCCCACTCCCCCGGATGGAATGTCTGACGACTCAGAAAATCCGCCTCCCAGTTTTCAACACCTGGGATGTGGATCGCAGACAGGTGGCAGGAGTGATCCTCCGTATATTGAATTATTTTGGTCACTTCTTTCATCGCCAGGGAACTCCTTGTTCCCCCCTGATGATTGATATACGCAACGGTTGTCATGTTGTCTGATTGGAACCTTATGAATCTGGCCTTTGCTAGTTGAGGCCAAGCCCTGAGAGCATTGAATATCGCTCTCAGTTCCAGAATGTTTATCGGGAGAAGAGACTCTTCCTGAGACCATAGACCCTGAGCTTTCAGGGATTCCCAGACCGCGCCCCAGCCCACTAGACTGGCGTCGGTCGTGACAATGACCCACTCTGGTCTGCGGAAGCTCATTCCCTGGGACAGATGGTCCAGGGTCAGCCACCAACGGAGTGAATCTCTGGTCTTCTGATCTACTTGAATCATTGGAGACAAGTCTGTATAGTCCCCATTCCACTGTTTGAGCATGCACAGTTGTAATGGTCTTAGATAAATTCGTGCAAAAGGAACTATGTCCATTGCTGCAACCATCAACCCTACTACTTCCATGCACTGCGCTATGGAAGGACGAGGAACAGAATGAAGAACTTGACAAGTGCTTAGAAGTTTTGACTTTCTGACCTCTGTCAGAAAAATCCTCATTTCTATGGAATCTATTATTGTTCCCAAGAAGGGAACTCTTGTCGACGGAGAACGTTTTTCTATGTTCACCTTCCATCCGTGTGATCTGAGAAAGGCCAGAACGATATCTGTATGAGCCTTTGCTTTTGACAGAGACGACGCTTGTATTAGAATGTTGTCCAAGTAAGGTACTATTGCAATGCCCCTCGGTCTTAGAACCGCTAGAAGGGACCCTAGTACCTTTGTGAAAATCCTTGGAGCAGTGGCTAACCCGAATGGGAGGGCCACAAACTGGTAATGCTTGTCCAGAAAAGCGAATCTTAGGAACTGATGATGTTCTTTGTGGATAGGAATATGTAGGTACGCATCCTTTAGATCCACAGTAGTCATAAATTGACTTTCCTGGATAGTGGGTAGAATCGTTCGAATGGTTTCCATCTTGAACGATGGTACCCTGAGAAATTTGTTTAGGATCTTCAAATCCAAAATTGGTCTGAAAATTCCCTCTTTTTTGGGAAATACGAACAGATTGGAATAAAATCCCATTCCTTGTTCCTTTATTGGAACTGGGTGTATCACTCCCATCTTTAACAGGTCTTCTACACAATGTAAGAATGCCTGTCTCTTTATTTGGTTTGAGGATAAGTGAGACATGTGGAACCTTCCCCTTGGGGGTAGTTCCCTGAATTCCAGGAGATAACCCTGAGAAACTATTTCTAGCGCCCAGGGATCCTGAACATCTCTTGCCCAAGCCTGAGCAAAGAGAGAGAGTCTGCCCCCCACTAGATCCGGTCCCGGATCGGGGGCTACTCCTTCATGCTGTTTTGTTAGCAGCGGCAGGCTTCTTGGCCTGCTTACCCTTGTTCCAGCCTTGCATCGGTTTCCAGGCTGGTTTGGGTTGTGAGGCATTACCCTCTTGCTTAGAGGATGCAGAATTAGAGGCCGGTCCGTTCCTGAAATTGCGAAAGGAACGAAAATTAGACTTATTTTTGGCCTTGAAAGGCCTATCTTGTGGAAGGGCGTGGCCCTTTCCCCCAGTGATGTCTGAAATAATCTCTTTCAATTCTGGTCCAAATAGAGTTTTACCTTTGAAAGGGATGTTAAGCAATTTTGTCTTGGATGACACATCCGCTGACCAAGACTTTAGCCAAAGCGCTCTGCGCGCCACGATAGCAAACCCTGAATTTTTCGCCGCTAATCTAGCTAATTGCAAAGCGGCATCTAAAATAAAAGAGTTAGCCAACTTAAGTGCGTGAACTCTGTCCATAACCTCCTCATATGGAGTCTCTCTACTAAGCGAGTTTTCAAGTTCCTCGAACCTGAACCACGCTGCTGTAGTGACAGGAACAATGCACGAAATGGGTTGTAGAAGGTAACCTTGCTGTAAAAAAATCTTTTTAAGCAAACCCTCCAATTTTTTATCCATAGGATCTTTGAAAGCACAACTATCTTCGATAGGAATAGTAGTGCGTTTGTTTAGAGTAGAAACTGCCCCCTCGACCTTAGGGACTGTCTGCCATAAGTCCTTTCTGGGGTCGACCATAGGAAATAATTTCTTAAATATAGGGGGGGGGGGGGGGGGGGACAAAAGGTATGCCGGGCTTTTCCCACTCCTTATTTACTATGTCCGCCACCCGCTTGGGTATAGGAAAAGCGTCGGGGTGCACCGGAACCTCTAGGAACTTGTCCATCTTGCATAATTTCTCTGGAATGACCAAGTTGTCACAATCATCCAGAGTAGATAACACCTCCTTAAGCAGTGCGCGGAGATGTTCTAATTTAAATTTAAATGTCACAACATCAGGTTCAGCTTGTTGAGAAATTTTTCCTGAATCTGAAATTTCCCCATCTGACAAAACCTCCCTCATGGCCCCTTCAGATTGGTGTGAGGGTATGACAGAACAATTATCATCAGCGCCCTCCTGCTCTTCAGTGTTTAAAACAGAGCAATCGCGCTTTCTCTGATAAGTAGGCATTTTGGATAAAATATTTGCTATGGAGTTATCCATTACAGCCGTTAATTGTTGCATGGTAATAAGCATTGGCGCGCTAGATGTACTAGGGGCCTCCTGTGTGGGCAAAACTGGTGTAGACACAGTAGGAGATGATGTAGTATCATGTTTACTCCCCTCATCTGAGGAATCATCTTGGGCAATTTCATTATCTGTGGCAGTACTGTCCTTACTTTGTTTGGACGCTATGGCACAATTATCAAATAAATTTAAATGGGGAGACACATTGGCTTTCATACATATAGAACATAGCTTATCCGAAGGCACAGACATGTTAAACAGGCTTAAACTTGTCAATAAAGCACAAAAAACATTTTAAAACAAAACCGTTACTGTCTCTTTAAATTTTAAACAGAAAACACTTTATTACTGAATATGTGAAAAAGTATGAAGGAATTGTTCAAAAATTACCACAGTGTCTTAAAGCATTAAGAGTATTGCACACCAAATTTCAGAGCTTTAACCCTTAAAATAACGGAACCGGAGCCGTTTACAAATTTAACCCCTATACAGTCCCAGCTATAGCCTTTGCTGAGAACTAACCAAGCCCAGAGGGGAATACGATACCAATTGACGCCTTCTAGAAGCTTTTCCAGCAAATTTCAGATCCTCACACATGCATCTGCATGCCCTGCTCTCAAAAAACAACTGCGCAGTAATGGCGCGAAAATGAGGCTCAGTCTACAACTAGGAAGGCCCCTTGACTGGAAAAGGTGTCTAACATAGTGCCTGCCGTTTAAATAAACGTTCCCCAAGTTTATAAATGCGAATTGTCAGCATAAATATGAATAAAATGCCCAAATAAAGCAATCGATTTAGCCCATAAAAATGTCTACCAGTTTTTTAGCCCATATTAAGCCCTTTATTCTGTTTGTTTGACTAAGAAAATGGCTTACCGGTCCCCATGAGGGGAAATGACAGCCTTCCAGCATTACATGGTCTTGTTAGAAATATGGCTAGTCATACCTTAAGCAGAAAAGTCTGCTAACTGTTTCCCCCAACTGAAGTTACTTCATCTCAACAGTCCTATGTGGAAACAGCAATCGATTTTAGTTACTGTCTGCTAAAATCATCTTCCTCTCACAAACAGAAATCTTCATCCTTTTCTGTTTCAGATTAAATAGTACATACCAGCACTATTTTAAAATAACAAACACTTGATAGAAGAATAAAAACTACATTTAATCACCAAAAAACTCTTAACCATCTCCGTGGAGATGTTGCCTGTGCAACGGCAAAGAGAATGACTGGGGTGGGCGGAGCCTAGGAGGGACTATATGGCCAGCTTTGCTGGGACTCTTTGCCATTTCCTGTTGGGGAAGAGATATCCCACAAGTAAGGATGACGCCGTGGACCGGACACACCAATGTTGGAGAAATCAGGATTAAGGATATTTGTTCAAAAACAAAAGTGAAACCCGTTTGTCCCAAGCCAAAAGCACACAGTCTTATGAGCCGAAACCCTCACAAAGTGAAAGCAGTACATAAAAATCAACAAAACTGTTCCAAATAATCTCCCTGAAGGAAATATTAACCCTTGATCCTATTGAGGTATAAAGGAGCCACACTGTGAACCTATATTAGAATCCCTGCTATATAATAATAAAGTCTTACCCTCCAGGATCCACGCTGTGGAACAGATACAGCCTCTCAGGTGTAACAGTCTTGCAGCGACGCTCTGACCGGGACCTGATTGTGTAACAGCAAGCAGTGAAACTCGTCAACACTGATTGCTCAGGAGTTGTTAGTCGACAGTCTGGATGGGTTCGCAGAAAATCTTTCCCTGCATCTCCAGACTCTAACTTTCAACAATACTCTCCCTGAGAGGTTTATATGATTACTTAAAACTCCAGTGATCTCTTGAAGGGAACATATCCATACAGGACTATCCAAAATCTTCTGACACTTCTCTGCCTTCCTCCTCCAGTGACGCAAGGCAAAGAATGACTGGGGGGGATAGGGAAAGTGGGAGGGATATTGAAGCCTTTGGCTGGGGTGTCTTTGTCTCCTCCTGGTGGCCAGATGTTGTATTTCCCAACAGTAAGAAATGAAGTTGTAGACTCTCCCTGCCTTATGGAAAGAAAGGAAATTTATTTTTTAATTCATTATGAGTAAAACAACACAAGGTTTAACAAGACTGTCATACAGTTATTGTACATAGAAGAGAGATCAGATCTTTAGGATATTCCTGTCTGAGCTACTACCTCACCTGTGTGCACAGAGGTAAATCTAGTCCATCTCCAGTGCTTAAAGGGATAGGCTACTCCAGATTTTGTATTGTTTAACAAGATAGATAACCCCTTTATTACCCATTCCCCAGTTTTTCATAACCAACACGGTTAGATTATAGGTACACTGAACCCAATTTTTTCCTTTTGTGATTCAGATAGAGCATGCAATTTTAAGCAACTTTCTAATTTACTCTATTAGCAATTGTTCTTCATTCTTTGGTATCTTTATTTGAAAAGCAAGAATATAAGTTTAGATGCCGGCTCATTTTTGGTGAACAACCTGGATTGTTCTTGCTGATTGGTGGATAAATTAATCCACCAATAAACAAGTGCTGTCCAGGGTTCCGGGCTTTCTTTTTCAAATAAAGATAGCAAGAGAACGAAGAAAAATTGATAATAGGAGTAAATTATAAAGATGCTTAAAATTGCATGCTCTATCTGAATCACAAAAGATAAAAATTGGGTTCAGTATCCCTTTAATATACTTTTTACCTCTGTGTTTACCTTCTAAGCAAGTCTCTGCAGAGTGCCCCTTATCTCGATTCTTTTTGACAGACATGCATTGTAGCTAATCAGTGCTGACTCCTAGGTAACTACACGGGCGTGAGCACAATCTTATGTTTGTGGCACACAAGAACTAGTTCTGTTTAGCTGTGAAAAACTGTCAAAATGCACTGAGATAAGAGGTGGTCCTTTAAGGGCTAAGCAATTATCATATGAGCCTACCTAGGTTTAGCTTTCAACAAAAAATACCAAGTGATCAAGCAAATTTGTTGATAAAAGTAAATTGCAAAGTTGTTTAAAATTGCATAACATATCGGAAAAGTTTCTCACCCTATAGTTACATGTCAATATAACTAACTTCAGTACAGCTTCTCACCCTAACATTACATGCCAATATGACTAACTTCAGTACAGCTTCTCACCCTACCATTACATGCCAATATGACTAACTTCAGTACAGCTTCTCACCCTACCATTACATGTCAATATGACTAACTTCAGTACAGCTTCTCACCCTACCATTACATGTCAATATAACTAACTTCAGTACAGCTTCTCACCCTACCATTACATGTCAATATAACTAACTTCAGTACAGCTTCTCACCCTACCATTACATGTCAATATAACTAACTTCAGTACAGCTTCTCACCCTACCATTACATGTCAATATGACTAACTTCAGTACAGCTTCTCACCCTACCATTACATGTCAATATGACTAACTTCAGTACAGCTTCTCACCCTACCATTACATGTCAATATGACTAACTTCAGTACAGCTTCTCACCCTACCATTACATGTCAATATAACTAACTTCAGTACAGCTTCTCACCCTACCATTACATGTCAATATAACTAACTTCAGTACAGCTTCTCACCCTACCATTACATGTCAATATGACTAACTTCAGTACAGCTTCTCACCCTACCATTACATGTCAATATGACTAACTTCAGTACAGCTTCTCACCCTACCATTACATGTCAATAAGACTAACTTCAGTACAGCTTCTCACCCTACCATTACATGTCAATATGACTAACTTCAGTACAGCTTCTCACCCTACCATTACATGTCAATATAACTAACTTCAGTACAGCTTCTGACCCTACCATTACATGTCAATATGACTAACGTCAGTACAGCTTCTCACCCTACCATTACATGTCAATATGACCAACATCAGTACAGCTTCTCACCCTACCATTACATGCCAATATAACTAACTTCATTACAGCTTCTCACCCTACCATTACATGCCAATATAACTAACTTCAGTACAGCTTCTCACCCTACCATTACATGTCAATATGACTAACTTCAGTACAGCTTCTCACCCTACCATTACATGTCAATATAACTAACTTCAGTACAGCTTCTCACCCTACCATTACATGTCAATATGACTAACTTCAGTACAGCTTCTCACCCTACCATTACATGTCAATATGACTAACTTCAGTACAGCTTCTCACCCTACCATTACATGCCAATATAACTAACTTCAGTACAGCTTCTCACCCTATCATTACATGTCAATATAACTAACTTCAGTACAGCATCTCACCCTATCATTACATGTCAATATGACCAACTTCAGTACAGCTTCTCACCCTACCATTACATGCTAATATAACTAACTTCAGTACAGCTTCTCACCCTATCATTACATGTCAATATAACTAACTTCAGTACAGCATCTCACCCTATCATTACATGTCAATATGACCAACTTCAGTACAGCTTCTCACCCTACCATTACATGCTAATATAACTAACTTCAGTACAGCTTCTCACCCTATCATTACATGTCAATATAACTAACTTCAGTACAGCTTCTCACCCTACCATTACATGTCAATATAACTAACTTCAGTACAGCTTCTCACCCTACCATTACATGTCAATATGACTAACTTCAGTACAGCTTCTCACCCTACCATTACATGTCAATATAACTAACTTCAGTACAGCTTCTCACCCTACCATTACATGTCAATATAACTAACTTCAGTACAGCTTCTCACCCTACCATTACATGTCAATATAACTAACTTCAGTACAGCTTCTCACCCTACCATTACATGTCAATATGACTAACTTCAGTACAGCTTCTCACCCTACCATTACATGTCAATATGACTAACTTCAGTACAGCTTCTCACCCTATCATTACATGTCAATATAACTAACTTCAGTACAGTTTCTCACCCTATAGTTACATGTCAATATAACTAACTTCAGTACAGCTTCTCACCCTACCATTACATGTCAATATGACTAACATCAATACAGCTTCTCACCCTACCATTACATGCCAATATAACTAACTTCAGTACAGCTTCTCACCCTACCATTACATGTCAATATAACTAACTTCAGTACAGCTTCTAACCCTACCATTACATGTCAATATAACTAACTTCAGTACAGCTTCTCACCCTACCATTACATGTCAATATGACTAACATCAGTACAGCTTCTCACCCTACCATTACATGTCAATATGACTAACTTCAGTACAGCTTCTCACCCTACCATTACATGTCAATATGACTAACATCAGTACAGCTTCTCACCCTACCATTACATGCCAATATAACTAACTTCAGTACAGCTTCTCACCCTACCATTACATGTCAATATGACTAACATCAGTACAGCTTCTCACCCTACCATTACATGTCAATATAACTAACTTCAGTACAGCTTCTCACCCTACCATTACATGTCAATATGACCAACTTCAGTACAGCTTCTCACCCTACCATTACATGTCAATATGACTAACTTCAGTACAGCTTCTCACCCTACCATTACATGTCAATATGACTAACTTCAGTACAGCTTCTCACCCTACCATTACATGTCAATATGACTAACTTCAGTACAGCTTCTTACCCTACCATTACATGTCAATATGACTAACTTCAGTACAGCTTCTTACCCTACCATTACATGTCAATATAACTAACTTCAGTACAGCTTCTCACCCTACCATTACATGTCAATATAACTAACTTCAGTACAGCTTCTCACCCTACCATTACATGTCAATATAACTAACTTCAGTACAGCTTCTCACCCTACCATTACATGTCAATATAACTAACTTCAGTACAGCTTCTCACCCTACCATTACATGTCAATATGACTAACTTCAGTACAGCTTCTCACCCTACCATTACATGTCAATATAACTAACTTCAGTACAGCTTCTCACCCTACCATTACATGTCAATATGACTAACTTCAGTACAGCTTCTCACCCTACCATTACATGTCAATATAACTAACTTCAGTACAGCTTCTCACCCTACCATTACATGTCAATATGACTAACTTCAGTACAGCTTCTCACCCTACCATTACATGCAATATGACTAACTTCAGTACAGCTTCTCACCCTACCATTACATGTCAATATGACTAACTTCAGTACAGCTTCTCACCCTACCATTACATGCCAATATGACTAACTTCAGTACAGCTTCTCACCCTACCATTACATGTCAATATGACTAACTTCAGTACAGCTTCTCACCCTACCATTACATGTCAATATGACTAACTTCAGTACAGCTTCTCACCCTATCATTACATGTCAATATGACTAACTTCAGTACAGCTTCTCACCCTACCATTACATGCCAATATAACTAACTTCAGTACAGCTTCTCACCCTATCATTACATGTCAATATAACTAACATCAGTACAGCTTCTCACCCTACCATTACATGTCAATATGACTAACTTCAGTACAGCTTCTCACCCTACCATTACATGCCAATATGACTAACTTCAGTACAGCTTCTCACCCTACCATTACATGTCAATATGACTAACTTCAGTACAGCTTCTCACCCTACCATTACATGCCAATATGACTAACTTCAGTACAGCTTCTCACCCTACCATTACATTCCAATATGACTAACTTCAGTACAGCTTCTCACCCTACCATTACATGTCAATATGACTAACTTCAGTACAGCTTCTCACCCTACCATTACATGTCAATATGACTAACTTCAGTACAGCTTCTCACCCTACCATTACATGTCAATATGACTAACTTCAGTACAGCTTCTCACCCTACCATTACATGCCAATATGACTAACTTCAGTACAGCTTCTCACCCTACCATTACATGTCAATATAACTAACTTCAGTACAGCTTCTCACCCTACCATTACATGCCAATATAACTAACTTCAGTACAGCTTCTCACCCTACCATTACATGTCAATATAACTAACTTCAGTACAGCTTCTCACCCTACCATTACATGTCAATATAACTAACTTCAGTACAGCTTCTCACCCTACCATTACATGTCAATATAACTAACTTCAGTACAGCTTCTCACCCTACCATTACATGTCAATATAACTAACTTCAGTACAGCTTCTCACCCTACCATTACATGTCAATATGACTAACTTCAGTACAGCTTCTCACCCTACCATTACATGTCAATATAACTAACTTCAGTACAGCTTCTCACCCTACCATTACATGTCAATATGACTAACTTCAGTACAGCTTCTCACCCTACCATTACATGTCAATATAACTAACTTCAGTACAGCTTCTCACCCTATCATTACATGTCAATATGACTAACTTCAGTACAGCTTCTCACCCTACCATTACATGTCAATATGACTAACTTCAGTACAGCTTCTGACCCTACCATTACATGCCAATATGACTAACTTCAGTACAGCTTCTCACCCTACCATTACATGTCAATATAACTAACTTCAGTACAGCTTCTCACCCTACCATTACATGTCAATATGACTAACTTCAGTACAGCTTCTCACCCTACCATTACATGTCAATATAACTAACTTCAGTACAGCTTCTCACCCTACCATTACATGTCAATATGACTAACTTCAGTACAGCTTCTCACCCTACCATTACATGTCAATATGACTAACTTCAGTACAGCTTCTCACCCTACCATTACATGTCAATATGACTAACTTCAGTACAGCTTCTCACCCTACCATTACATGTCAATATAACTAACTTCAGTACAGCTTCTCACCCTACCATTACATGTCAATATGACTA
This sequence comes from Bombina bombina, assembly GCF_027579735.1. Taxonomy (NCBI): domain Eukaryota; kingdom Metazoa; phylum Chordata; class Amphibia; order Anura; family Bombinatoridae; genus Bombina; species Bombina bombina. The sequence continues at coordinate 1,157,166,840 of NC_069503.1, read as the reverse complement.
ACTTCAGTACAGCTTCTCACCCTACCATTACATGTCAATATGACTAACTTCAGTACAGCTTCTCACCCTACCATTACATGTCAATATAACTAACTTCAGTACAGCTTCTCACCCTACCATTACATGTCAATATAACTAACTTCAGTACAGCTTCTCACCCTATAGTTACATGCCAATATAACTAACTTCAGTACAGCTTCTCACCCTACCATTACATGTCAATATGACCAACATCAGTACAGCTTCTCACCCTACCATTACATGTCAATATGACTAACTTCAGTACAGCTTCTCACCCTACCATTACATGTCAATATGACTAACTTCAGTACAGCTTCTCACCCTACCATTACATGCCAATATGACTAACTTCAGTACAGCTTCTCACCCTACCATTACATACCAATATAACTAACTTCAGTACAGCTTCTCACCCTACCATTACATGTCAATATAACTAACATCAGTACAGCTTCTCACCCTACCATTACATGTCAATATGACTAACTTCAGTACAGCTTCTCACCCTACCATTACATGTCAATATGACTAACTTCAGTACAGCTTCTCACCCTACCATTACATGTCAATATGACTAACTTCAGTACAGCTTCTCACCCTACCATTACATGTCAATATGACTAACTTCAGTACAGCTTCTCACCCTACCATTACATGTCAATATAACTAACTTCAGTACAGCTTCTCACCCTACCATTACATGTCAATATGACTAACTTCAGTACAGCTTCTCACCCTACCATTACATGTCAATATGACTAACTTCAGTACAGCTTCTCACCCTACCATTACATGTCAATATGAACTAACTTCAGTACAGCTTCTCACCCTACCATTACATGTCAATATGACTAACTTCAGTACAGCTTCTCACCCTATCCATTACATGTCAATATGACTAACTTCAGTACAGCTTCTCACCCTACCATTACATGTCAATATGACTAACTTCAGTACAGCTTCTCACCCTACCATTACATGCCAATATGACTAACTTCAGTACAGCTTCTCACCCTACCATTACATGTCAATATGACTAACTTCAGTACAGCTTCTCACCCTACCATTACATGTCAATATAACTAACTTCAGTACAGCTTCTCACCCTACCATTACATGTCAATATAACTAACTTCAGTACAGCTTCTCACCCTACCATTACATGTCAATATGACTAACTTCAGTACAGCTTCTCACCCTACCATTACATGCCAATATGACTAACTTCAGTACAGCTTCTCACCCTACCATTACATGTCAATATAACTAACTTCAGTACAGCTTCTCACCCTACCATTACATGCCAATATAACTAACTTCAGTACAGCTTCTCACCCTACCATTACATGTCAATATGACTAACTTCAGTACAGCTTCTCACCCTACCATTACATGTCAATATAACTAACTTCAGTACAGCTTCTCACCCTACCATTACATGTCAATATGACTAACTTCAGTACAGCTTCTCACCCTACCATTACATGCCAATATAACTAACTTCAGTACAGCTTCTCACCCTACCATTACATGTCAATATAACTAACTTCAGTACAGCTTCTCACCCTACCATTACATGTCAATATAACTAACTTCAGTACAGCTTCTCACCCTACCATTACATGTCAATATGACTAACTTCAGTACAGCTTCTCACCCTACCATTACATGTCAATATGACTAACTTCAGTACAGCTTCTCACCCTACCATTACATGTCAATATGAACTAACTTCAGTACAGCTTCTCACCCTACCATTACATGTCAATATTACTAACTTCAGTACAGCTTCTCACCCTACCATTACATGTCCAATATGACTAACTTCAGTACAGCTTCTCACCCTACCATTACATGTCAATATGACTAACTTCAGTACAGCTTCTCACCCTACCATTACATGTCAATATGACTAACTTCAGTACAGCTTCTCACCCTACCATTACATGTCAATATGACTAACTTCAGTACAGCTTCTCACCCTACCATTACATGTCAATATGATTAACATCAGTACAGCTTCTCACCCTACCATTACATGTCAATATAACTAACTTCAGTACAGCTTCTCACCCTACCATTACATCTCAATATGACTAACTTCAGTACAGCTTCTCACCCTATCATTACATGTCAATATAACTAACTTCAGTACAGCTTCTCACCTATCATTACATTCAATATAGACTAACTTCAGTACAGCTTCTCACCCTACCATTACATGTCAATATGACTAACTTCAGTACAGCTTCTCACCCTACCATTCCATGCCATATGACTAACTTCAGTACAGCTTCTCACCCTACCATTACATGTCAATATAACTAACTTCAGTACAGCTTCTCACCCTACCATTACATGTCAATATGACTAACTTCAGTACAGCTTCTCACCCTACCATTACATGTGCAATATAACTAACTTCAGTACAGCTTCTCACCCTACCATTACATGTCAATATGACTAACTTCAGTACAGCTTCTCACCCTACCATTACATGTCAATATGACTAACTTCAGTACAGCTTCTCACCCTACCATTACATGTCAATATGACTAACTTCAGTACAGCTTCTCACCCTACCATTACATGTCAATATGACTAACTTCAGTACAGCTTCTCACCCTACCATTACATGTCAATATGACTAACTTCAGTACAGCTTCTCACCCTACCATTACATGTCAATATAACTAACTTCAGTACAGCTTCTCACCCTACCATTACATACCAATATGACTAACTTCAGTACAGCTTCTCACCCTACCATTACATGTCAATATGACTAACTTCAGTACAGCTTCTCACCCTACCATTACATGTCAATATGACTAACTTCAGTACAGCTTCTCACCCTACCATTACATGCTAATATAACTAACTTCAGTACAGCTTCTCACCCTACCATTACATGTCAATATAACTAACTTCAGTACAGCTTCTCACCCTACCATTACATGTCAATATGACTAACTTCAGTACAGCTTCTCACCCTACCCATTACATGTCAATATGACTAACTTCAGTACAGCTTCTCACCCTACCATTACATGTCAATATGACTAACTTCAGTACAGCTTCTCACCCTACCATTACATGTCAATATAACTAACTTCAGTACAGCTTCTAACCCTACCATTACATGTCAATATAACTAACTTCAGTACAGCTTCTCACCCTATAGTTACATGCCAATATAACTAACTTCAGTACAGCTTCTCACCCTACCATTACATGTCAATATGACCAACATCAGTACAGCTTCTCACCCTACCATTACATGTCAATATGACTAACTTCAGTACAGCTTCTCACCCTACCATTACATGTCAATATGACTAACTTCAGTACAGCTTCTCACCCTACCATTACATGCCAATATAACTAACTTCAGTACAGCTTCTCACCCTACCATTACATGTCAATATGACCAACATCAGTACAGCTTCTCACCCTACCATTACATGTCAATATAACTAACTTCAGTACAGCTTCTCACCCTACCATTACATGTCAATATGACTAACATCAGTACAGCTTCTCACCCCTACCCTATTACATGTCAATATGACTAACTTTCAGTACAGCTTCTCACCCTTACCAATTACATGTCAATTAAACTAACTTCAGTACAGCTTCTCACCCTACAATTACATGTTCAATATGACTAACCATCAGTACAGCTTCATCACCCTACCATTACATGTCAATATGACTAACTTCAGTACCAGCCTTCTCACCCTATCATTACATGTCAATATACTAACTTCAGTACAGCTTCTCACCCTACCATTACATGTCAATATGACTAACTTCAGTACAGCTTCTCACCCTACCATTACATGTTCAATATGACTAACTTCAGTACAGCTTCCTCCCACCCTATCATTACATGTCAATATGACTAACTTCAGTACAGCTTCTCACCCATACCATTACATGCAATATAACTAACATCAGTACAGCTTCTCACCCCTACCATTACATGACAATATATACTAACTTCAGTACAGCTTCTCACCCTACCATTACATGCCAATATAACTAACTTCAGTACAGCTTCTCACCCTACCATTACATGTCAATATGACTAACTTCAGTACAGCTTCTCACCCTACCATTACATGCCAATATAACTAACTTCATTACAGCTTCTCACCCAACCATTACATGTCAATATGACTAACTTCAGTATCAGCTTCTCCACCTACCATTACATGTCAATATAACTAACTTCAGTACAGCTTCTCACCCTACCATTACATGTTCAATATAACTAACATCAGTACAGCTTCCTCAACCTCTACCATATACCTGCCAATAACACTAACTTCAGTACAGCTTCTCACCCTACCATTTACATGTCAAGTATAACTACTTCAGTACAGCTTCTCACCCTACCATTACATGCCAATATAACTAACTTCAGTACAGCTTCTCACCCTACCATTACATGTCAAATGGACTAACTTCAGTACAGGCTTCTCACCCTACCATTACATGTCAATATGACTAACTTCAGTACAGCTTCTCACCCTACCATTACATTGTCAATATAACTAACTTCAGTACAGCTTCTCACCCTACCCATTACCATGTCAATATAACTAACTTCAGTACAGCTTCTCACCCTACCAATTACATGTCAATATAACTACTTCAGTACAGCTTCTCACCCTACCATTACATGTCAATATAACTAACTTCAGTACAGCTTCTCACCCTACCATTACATGTCAATATGACTAACTTCAGTACAGCTTCTCACCCTACCATTACATGTCAATATGACTAACTTCAGTACAGCTTCTCACCCTACCATTACATGCCAATATAACTAACATCAGTACAGCTTCTCACCCTACCATTACATGTCAATATGACTAACTTCAGTACAGCTTCTCACCCTATCATTACATGTCAATATGACTAACTTCAGTACAGCTTCTCACCCTACCATTACATGTCAATATAACTAACTTCAGTACAGCTTCTCACCCTACCATTACATGCCAATATGACCAACTTCAGTACAGCTTCTCACCCTACCATTACATGCCAATATGACCAACTTCAGTACAGCTTCTCACCCTACCATTACATGTCAATATAACTAACTTCAGTACAGCTTCTCACCCTACCATTACATGTCAATATGACTAACTTCAGTACAGCTTCTCACCCTACCATTACATGTCAATATAACTAACTTCAGTACAGCTTCTCACCCTACCATTACATGCCAATATAACTAACTTCAGTACAGCTTCTCACCCTACCATTACATGTCAATATGACTAACTTCAGTACAGCTTCACACCCTACCATTACATGTCAATATGACTAACATCAGTACAGCTTCTCACCCTACCATTACATGCCAATAAGACCAACTTCAGTACAGCTTCTCACCCTACCATTACATGCCAATATAACTAACTTCAGTACAGCTTCTCACCCTACCATTACATGTCAATATAACTAACTTCAGTACAGCTTCTCATCCTACCATTACATGTCAATATAACTAACTTCAGTACAGCTTCTCACCCTACCATTACATGCAAATATGACTAACTTCAGTACAGCTTCTCACCCTACCATTACATGTCAATATGACTAACTTCAGTACAGCTTCTCACCCTATCATTACATGCCAATATGACTAACTTCAGTACAGCTTCTCACCCTACCATTACATGTCAATATGACTAACTTCAGTACAGCTTCTCACCCTACCATTACATGTCAATATGACTAACTTCAGTACAGCTTCTCACCCTACCATTACATGTCAATATGACTAACTTCAGTATAGCTTCTCACCCTACCATTACATGTCAATATAACTAACTTCAGTACAGCTTCTCACCCTACCATTACATGTCAATATGACTAACTTCAGTACAGCTTCTCACCCTACCATTACATGCCAATATGACTAACTTCAGTACAGCTTCTCACCCTACCATTACATGCCAATATAACTAACTTCAGTACAGCTTCTCACCCTACCATTACATGCCAATATGACTAACTTCAGTACAGCTTCTCACCCTACCATTACATGCTAATATAACTAACTTCAGTACAGCTTCTCACCCTACCATTACATGTCAATATAACTAACTTCAGTACAGCTTCTCACCCTACCATTACATGTCAATATGACTAACTTCAGTACAGCTTCTCACCCTACCATTACATGCCAATATGACTAACTTCAGTACAGCTTCTCATCCTACCATTACATGTCAATATAACTAACTTCAGTACAGCTTCTCACCCTACCATTACATGCCAATATAACTAACTTCAGTACAGCTTCTCACCCTACCATTACATGCCAATATGACTAACTTCAGTACAGCTTCTCACCCTACCATTACATGCTAATATAACTAACTTCAGTACAGCTTCTCACCCTACCATTACATGTCAATATAACTAACTTCAGTACAGCTTCTCACCCTACCATTACATGTCAATATGACTAACTTCAGTACAGCTTCTCACCCTACCATTACATGCCAATATGACTAACTTCAGTACAGCTTCTCATCCTACCATTACATGTCAATATAACTAACTTCAGTACAGCTTCTCACCCTACCATTACATGTCAATATGACTAACTTCAGTACAGCTTCTCACCCTACCATTACATGTCAATATGACTAACTTCAGTACAGCTTCTCACCCTACCATTACATGTCAATATGACTAACTTCAGTACAGCTTCTCACCCTACCATTACATGTCAATATGACTAACTTCAGTACAGTGCTGTACAAACATCAGCAGATGATATAATAGTGTGTGAGCTATGTGAGTGCTAAGTGTAGAGAGCCCATCCAGTGCTGTACAAACATCAGCAGATGATATAATAGTGTGTGAGCTATGTGAGTGCTAAGTGTAGAGAGCCCATCCAGTGCTGTACAAACATCAGCAGATGATATAATAGTGTGTGAGCTATGTGAGTGCTAAGTGTAGAGAGCCCATCCAGTGCTGTACAAACATCAGCAGATGATATAATAGTGTGTGAGCTATGTGAGTGCTAAGTGTAGAGAGCCCATCCAGTACTGTACAAACATCAGCAGATGATATAATAGTGTGTGAGCTATGTGAGTGCTAAGTGTAGAGAGCCCATCCAGTGCTGTACAAACATCAGCAGATGATATAATAGTGTGTGAGCTATGTGAGTGCTAAGTGTAGAGAGCCCATCCAGTGCTGTACAAACATCAGCAGATGATATAATAGTGTGTGAGCTATGTGAGTGCTAAGTGTAGAGAGCCCATCCAGTGCTGTACAAACATCAGCAGATGATATAATAGTGTGTGAGCTATGTGAGTGCTAAGTGTAGAGAGCCCATCCAGTACTGTACAAACATCAGCAGATGATATAATAGTGTGTGAGCTATGTGAGTGCTAAGTGTAGAGAGCCCATCCAGTACTGTACAAACATCAGCAGATGATATAATAGTGTGTGAGCTATGTGCTAAGTGTAGAGAGCCTATCCAGTGCTGTACAAACATAAGCAGATGATATAATAGTGTGTGAGCTATGTGAGTGCTAAGTGTAGAGAGCCCATCCAGTGCTGTACAAACATCAGCAGATGATATAATAGTGTGTGAGCTATGTGAGTGCTAAGTGTAGAGAGCCCATCCAGTGCTGTACAAACATCAGCAGATGATATAATAGTGTGTGAGCTATGTCAGTGCTAAGTGTAGAGAGCTCATCCAGTGCTGTACAAACATCAGCAGATGATATAATAGTGTGTGAGCTATGTGCTAAGTGTAGAGAGCCCATCCAGTGCTGTACAAACATCAGCAGATGATATAATAGTGTGTGAGCTATGTGAGTGCTAAGTGTAGAGAGCCCATCCAGTGCTGTACAAACATCAGCAGATGATATAATAGTGCGTGAGCTATGTGAGTGCTAAGTGTAGAGAGCCCATCCAGTACTGTACAAACATCAGCAGTGATATAATAGTGTGTGAGCTATGCGAGTGCTAAGTGTAGAGAGCCCATCCAGTGCTGTACAAACATCAGCAGTGATATAATAGTGTGTGAGCTATGCGAGTGCTAAGTGTAGAGAGCCCATCCAGTACTGTACAAACATTAGCAAACTGGCCTTAAAGTGAAAGTAAAGTATCCTCTGTTGCTAACCGTAATAACACATTAGGTTCTAAATCAATAGAACTTTCATTCACAAAATTTTTGTAACTTGTGTGCAAATCAAGTTTTACCTGAAACAAAATTAATGCGAATCGCGCATGCGCAGAACATTTGGGACTGACTGAGCAGAAACGTCATCTGCTTTGATAGACTAGACGCATGCGCTTTGGAGACCGGTTGGAGTGAGAATCGCATGCGCGTTGTGGTTAGAATCGTCGAATCGCGCATGCACAATAGTAATGGCCCTTGTGAACGAGCATCTCTGATACGTATAGAGCGGGTGGGACTGCTCTATACGTAAACACTGTAAAATATAGGAAGTAGAAGATGGGAGGAATCAGCAGGAGAACGGTATAACGAGAATGTAATAAAACAAATGCATTAAAACATTTATTAGAAAAAAATATAGCGATTTTCTTATTATACAGTTAGATAATGCAGAAGTGTGTTCAAATGGGACCAAATTTACTTTCACTTTAAGTCGGTCTGTGAACTCCTTTCAACAAAGAATATGGAGCATCTCAATTCTGCACCTTCTCCTATGGAATCAAAAAACATAATTTATGTAAGAACTTACCTGATTAATTCATTTCTTTCATATTAGCAAGAGTCCATGAGCTAGTGACATATGGGATATACAATCCTACCAGGAGGGGCAAAATTTCTCAAACCTCAAAATGCCTATAAATACACCCCCACCACACCCACAATTCAGTTTAACGAATAGCCAAGCAGTGGGAGTAGAAAGCATCAACAAAGAATTTGGAAATAATTGTGCTTTATACAAAAAAATCATAACCACCATAAAAAGGGTGGGTCTCATGGACTCTTGCCAATATGAAAGAAAACAGAATTTATGTTTACCTGATAAATTTCTTTCTCCTACGGTGTATCCGGTCCACGGCTTCACCCTTACTTGTGGGATATTCTCATTCCCTACAGGAAGTGGCAAAGAGAGCACACAGCAAAGCTGTCCATATAGCTCCCCCTCTGGCTCCGCCCCCCAGTCATTCGACCGACGGTTAGGAGAAAAAGGAGAACCATAGGGTGCAGTGGTGACTGTAGTGTACAAAAATAAAAATTTAAACCTGACTAAATGCCAGGGCGGGCCGTGGACCGGATACACCGTAGGAGAAAGAAATTTATCAGGTAAACATAAATTTTGTTTTCTCCTACATTGGTGTATCCAGTCCACAGCTTCATCCTTACTTGTGGGAACCAATACCAAAGCTTTAGGACACGGATGAAGGGAAGGAACAAGTCAGGTAACCTAAACGGAAGGCACCACTGCTTGTAAAACCTTTCTCCCAAAAATAGCCTCCGAAGAAGCATAAGTATCGAATTTGTAAAATTTGGCAAATGTATGCAGAGAAGACCACGTCGCTGCCTTACAGATCTGTTCAACAGAAGCCTCGTTCTTGAAAGCCCATGTGGAAGCCACAGCTCTAGTAGAATGAGCTGTAATTCGTTCAGGAGGCTGCCGTCCGGCAGTCTCATAAGCCAATCGGATGATGCTTTTAAGCCAGAAGGAGAGAGAGGTCGCAGTAGCTTTCTGACCTCTCCTCTTACCAGAATAGACGACAAACAAGGATGATGTCTGTATGAAATCCTTTGTTGCTTCTAGATAGAATTTTAAAGCACGAACCACATCTAGATTGTGTAACCAACGTTCCTTTTTAGAAACTGGATTTGGACACAGAGAAGGAACAACTATTTCCTGGTTAATATTCCTATTGGAAACAACTTTTGGAAGAAAACCAGGCTTGGTACGTAAAACTACCTTATCCGTATGAAACACCAGATAGGGTGAATTACATTGCAAAGCCGACAATTCAGAAACTCTTCTAGCAGAAGAAATAGCAACCAAAAACAAAACTTTCCAAGATAGTAACTTAATATCTATGGAATGTAAAGGTTCAAACGGAACCCCTTGAAGAACTGAAAGAACTAAGTTTAGACTCCATGGAGGAGTCACAGGTCTGTAGACAGGCTTGATTCTGACTAACGCCTGTACGAACGCCTGAACATCTGGCACGGCTGCCAGACGTTTGTGCAACAAGACAGACAGAGCAGATATCTGTCCTTTTAGAGAACTAGCTGACAGACCTTTCTCCCATCCCTCTTGGAGAAAGGAAATTATCCTTGGAATCCTAATCTTACTCCATGAGTAACCCTTGGATTCGCACCAGCAAAGATATTTCCGCCATATCTTATGGTAAATTTTCCTGGTGACAGGCTTTCTAGCCTGGATCAGAGTATCTGTAACTGATTCCGAAAACCCACGCTTGGCTAGAATCAAGCGTTCAATCTCCAAGCAGTCAGTTGCAGAGAAACTAGGTTTGGATGTTCGAATGGACCTTGTACTAGAAGGTCCTGTCTCAAAGGTAGCTTCCATGGTGGAGCCGATGACATATTCACCAGGTCTGCATACCAAGTCCTGCGTGGCCACGCAGGAGCTATTAGAATTACCGAAGCCTTCTCCTGTTTGATCCTGGCTACTAGCCTGGGGAGGAGAGGAAACGGTGGAAAGACATAAGCTAGATTGAACGACCAAGGCGCCACTAAGGCATCTATCAATGTCGCCTTGGGATCCCTGGACCTGGACCCGTAGCGTGGAACCTTGGAGTTCTGCCGAGACGCCATCAGATCCAGATCTGGAATGCCCCATAGTTGAGTTAACTGTGCAAAAACATCCGGATGAAGTTCCCACTCCCCCGGATGGAAAGTCTGACGACTCAGATAATCCGCTTCCCAGTTGTCTACACCTGGGATGTGAATTGCTGATAGGTGGCAGGAGTGATCCTCTGCCCAATTGATGATCCTGGATACCTCCCTCATCGCCAGGGAACTCTTTGTTCCCCCCGATGATTGATGTACGCTACAGTCGTCATGTTGTCCGACTGAAATCTTATTAATTTGGCCTCCGCTAGTTGAGGCCATGCCAGGAGTGCATTGAATATAGCTCTTAGTTCCAAAATGTTTATCGGGAGAAGAGATTCTTCCCGAGACCATAGACCCTGAGTTTTCAGGGAGTCCCAGACCGCGCTCCAGACTAAGAGACTGGCGTCGGTTGTGACGATGATCCACTCCGGTCTGCGGAAACTCATTACCTGAAACAGGTGATCCTGAGACAACCACCAGAGGAGCGAGTCTCTGGTTCTCTGGTCCATTTGTATCTGGGGAGACAAATCTGCATAATCCCCATTCCACTGCTTGAGCATGCACAGTTGCAGTGGTCTGAGATGAATTCTGGCAAAAGGGACTACGTCCATTGCCGCAACCATTAGACCGATTACCTCCATGCACTGAGCCACAGAAGGCTGAGGAATGGCATGAAGAACTCGACAAGCATTTGAAAGTTTTGACTTCCTGACCTCCGTCAGAAAAATTTTCATCTCTACCGAGTCTATTATTGTTCCCAGGAAGGGAACCCTTGTGACCGGGGACAGAGAACTTTTTTCTACGTTCACCGTCCACCCGTGAGACCTTAGAAAGGCTACAAAAATATCTGTATGAGCCTTTGCTTTGTGGAAGGACGACGCCTGAATTAAGATGTCGTCTAGGTAAGGTGCTACCGCAATGCCCCTTGGCCTTAGTACTGCAAGAAGGGACCTTAACACCTTTGTGAAAATTCTTGGTAAAATTGTTCGAATAGTTTCCATTTTGAATGATGGAACTCTGAGGAATTTGTTTAGGATTTTTAAATCCAGAATTGGCCTGAACGTTCCCTCCTTTTTGGGAACTACAAACAGGTTTGAGTAAAAACCCAGTCCTTGTTCTGCTTTTGGAACTGGGTGTATCACTCCCATCTTTAAAAGGTCTTCTACGCAATGTAAGAATGCCCGTCTCTGTCTGGTCTAAAGACAAGCGAGACATGTGAAACCTTCCCTTTGGAGGAAGGTCCTTGAATTCTAGGAGATACCCCTGAGAGACAATCTCTAAAGCCCAGGGGTCTGGGACATCTCTTGCCCAAGCCTGAGCAAAGAGAGAGAGTCTGCCGCCTACCAGATCCGGTCCCGGATTGGGGGCTATCCTTTCATGCTGATTTAGTAGCAGCAGCAGGCTTTTTGGCCTGTTTTCCCTTGTTCCAGCCTTGCAATGGTTTCCATGCTGGTTTGGGCTGGGATGCGTTACCCTCTTGTCTAGAGGCTGTAGAGCTAGGAGCCTGTCCGTTCCTGAAATTGCGAAAGGAACGAAAATTAGACTTATTTTTTGCTTTGAAAGGTCTATCCTGTGGAAGGGCATGGCCCTTTCCCCCAGTGATGTCAGAAATAATCTCTTTCAATTCTGGCCCGAATAGGGTCTTACCCTTGAAAGGAATATTAAGCAATTTTGTTTTGGACGATACATCCCCCGACCAAGATTTTAGCCAAAGCGCTCTGCGCGCCACTATTGCAAAACCTGAATTTTTCGCCGCTAATTTTGCTAATTGAAAAGCAGCATCTAAAATAAAGGAATTAGCCAACTTCAGTGCGTGAATTCTGTCTATGACCTCAACATAAGGAGTCTCCTTCTGGAGCGAATTTTCTAGTTCATCGAACCAAAAAGACGCCGCCGTGGTGACAGGAATAATGCACGAAATTGGTTGCAGAAGGAAACCTTGCTGAACAAAAATTTTCTTAAGTAACCCTTCTAGTTTTTTATCCATAGGATCTTTGAAAGCGCAACTGTCCTCTATTGGTATAGTTGTGCGCTTAGCTAATGTTGAAACCGCCCCCTCTACCTTAGGGACCGTCTGCCATGCGTCCCTTCTGGGGTCAACAATGGGGAACATTTTCTTAAATATAGGAGGGGGAACAAATGGTACACCTGGCTTCTCCCACTCCTTAGTCACTATATCCGCCACCCTCTTGGGTATCGGAAACGCATCAGAGTGCACTGGGACTTCTAAAAATTTGTCCATTTTGCACAATTTTTCTGGAATCACCAAAGGATCACAATCATCGAGTGTAGCTAGCACCTCCTTAAGTAGGGCGCGGAGGTGTTCTAGTTTAAATTTAAATGCAATGGTATCAGTCTCTGCCTGCTGAGAAACTTTTCCTGTGTCAGAAATTTCTCCCTCAGACAGGCCCTCCCTCACCGCCAACTCAGATTGATGTGAGGGTACCACAGATGAATTATCCCCTGCATCTGCTTGCTCATCCTCTGTATTTAAAACTGAGCAATCACGCTTTCTAGGAAAAACTGGCAGTTTGGATAAAAAGGCTGCTAAAGAATTATTCATTACTGCTGCTAATTGCTGCATAGTAACAGCCATAGGCGCGTCAGATGTACTAGGTATCGCTTGCGCGGGCAAAGCTGGCGTTGACACAGAAGGAGAGGATGATGAACTATCCCCACTACCTTCATTTAAAGAATCATCTTGGGCAACATTTTTAAAAGTGATAGTACTGTCCTTTATCTGTTTGGACGCTATTGCGCACTTTACACATACATTTAATGGGGGAACTACCTTGGCCTCCATGCACACAGAACATAGGCTATCTGAACGCACAGACATGTTAGACAGACTTAGGCAGAGTTTTAATGCAATAAAAATTATTTTATACAAAACCGTTACTGTCTCTTTAAATAATAAAAGTATACACTTTATTACTGAAATGTCAGAAAACCATCAAAGAAATATCCAATCTTTATGAAATTTTCATCACAGTGTCTTAATGCTTTGAAAGTATTGCACACCAATTTTCAGACAATTTAACCCTTAAATGCCCAAACCGGAGCTAATAACAGTAATTAACCGGTTAAAGACACTACAGTCTCATGCCACAGTCTCTACTGCGGCGTTTACCTTCCTTAGGGGTTATTCAAATAAGTAATAAGCCTCTCTGAAGTCCGTTTCCAAGCCTCTGGATACTCCACGTGAAGCTGCATGAACTGCCTAGTGAAAAGCAACTGCGCAACTGAGGCGCGAAAATGAGGCCTCCTTCCTCTGCATTCCAGAGTGAAGGGGCCTTTCTGACAAGACTAGGTGTCTAAACAACTGCCAGGCGTAAATAAAATTTCCCAAAAGTGTTTCAAGTCTGAAAAACACTTAAAATGTCACATAAACATGATAAAAAGTAATCGACTTAGCCCACAATAGTGTCAACCAGCATAGAGCCCTAGTTATAAGCCTTAATTCTGTTACTGAGTCTAAGAAAATGGCTTACCTATCCCAGAAGGGATAACTGACAGTCTTCTAGCATTACTTGGTCTTGTTAGAAAAATGACTGATCATACCTGAAGCAGATAAGCCTGCAAACTGTACCCCCCAACTGAAGTTCTCTGGTTTCAACAGTCCTGCGTGGGAACAGCAATGGATTTTAGTTACTGGTGCTAAAATCATACTCCTCTTTTAACAGAAATCTTCATCACTTTCTGTTGTAGAGTAAATAGTACAAACCGGCACTATTTTAAAATAACAAACTCTTGATAGAAGAAATAAAAACTACAACTAACACCACATACTCTTTACCACCCCCGTGGAGATGCTACTTGTGTAGAGCGGCAAAGAGAATGACTGGGGGGCGGAGCCAGAGGGGGAGCTATATGGACAGCTTTGATGTGCTCTCTTTGCCACTTCCTGTAGGGAATGAGAATATCCCACAAGTAAGGATGAAGCCGTGGACCGGATACACCAATGTAGGAGAAATGAATTTATCAGGTAAGTTCTTACATAAATTATGTTTTCTTTCATGTAATTGGCAAGAGTCCATGAGCTAGTGACATATGGGATATCAATACCCAAGATGTGGAGTCATCCACGCATGAGTCACTAGAGAGAGAGGGAATAAAGAATAAAAACAGCCATATTCCGCTGAAAAAATTAATCCACAACCCAAAACAAAAATAAGTTTATTTCATCTTTGAAAGAAAAAAACTTAAATCAAAAGCAGAAGAATCAAACTGAAACAGCTGCCTGAAGAACTTTTCTACCAAAAACTGCTTCCGAAGAAGCAAATACATCAAAACGGTAGAATTTAATAAATGTATGCAAAGAGGACCAAGTTGCCGCTTTGCAAATCTGATCAACTGAAGCTTCATTCTTAAAAGCCCACGAAGTGGAGACCGATCTAGTAGAATGAGCTGTAATTCTCTGAGGCGGGGCCTGACCAGACTCCAAATAAGCTTGATGAATCAAAAGTTTCAACCAAGAAGCCAAGGAACTAGCAGAAGCCTTCTGACCTTTCCTAGGACCAGAAAATAAAACAAATAGACTGGAAGTCTTCCTGAAATCTTTAGTAGCTTCCACATAATATTTCAAAGCTCTTACCACATCCAAAGAATGTAAGGATCTCTCCAAAGAATTCTTAGGATTAGGACATAAGGAAGGGACAACAATTTCTCTACTAATGTTGTTAGAATTCACAACCTTAGGTAAAAATTGAAAAGAAGTCCGCAAAACTGCCTTATCCTGATGAAAAATCAGAAAAGGAGACTCACAAGAAAGAGCAGATAGCTCAGAAACTCTCCTAGCAGAAGAGATAGCCAAAAGGAACAACACTTTCCAAGAAAGTAGTTTAATGTCCAAAGAATGCATAGGCTCAAATGGAGGAGCCTGTAATGCCTTCAGAACCAAATTAAGACTCCAAGGAGGAGAAATTGATTTAATGACAGGCTTAATATGAACTAAAGCCTGTACAAAACAGTGAATATCAGGAAGTATAGCAATCTTTCTGTGAAATAAAACAGAAAGAGCAGAGATTTGTCCTTTCAAGGAACTTGCAGACAAACCCTTATGCAAACCATCCTGAAGGAACTGTAAAATTCTAGGAATTCTAAAAGAATGCCAGGAGAATTTATGAGAAGAACACCATGAAATGTAAGTCTTCCAAACTCTATAATAAATCTTTCTAGAGACAGATTTACGAGCTTGTAACATAGTATTAATCACTGAGTCAGAGAAACCTCTATGACTTAGAACTAAGCGTTCAATTTCCACACCTTCAAATTTAATGATTTGAGATCCTGATGGAAAAACGGACCGTGAGATAGTAGGACCGGCCGTAATGGAAGTGACCAAGGCGGGCAACTGGACATCCGCACCAGATCCGCATACCAAAACCTGTGTGGCCAAGCTGGAGCCACCAGCAACACAAAAGACTGTTACATGATGATTTTGGAGATCACTCTTGGAAGGAGAACTAGAGGCGGGAAGATGTAAGCAGGATGATAACACCAAGGAAGTGTCAGTGCATCCACTGCTTCCGCCTGAACGTCCCTGGACCTGGACAGGTATCTGGGAAGTTTCTTGTTTAGATGAGAGGCCATGAGATCTATCTCTGGAAGACCCCACATCTGAACAATCTGAGAAAACACATCTGGATGGAGAGACCACTCCCCTGGATGTAAAGTCTGGCGGCTGAGATAATCCGCCTCCCAATTGTCTACACCTGGGATATGCACCGCAGAGATTAGACAGAAGCTGGATTCCGCCCAAGCAAGTATCCGAGATACTTCTTTCATAGCTTGGGGACTGTGAGTCCCACCCTGATGATTGACATAAGCCACAGTTGTGATATTGTCTGTCTGAAAACAAATGAACGGTTCTCTCTTTATCAGAGGCCAAAACTGAAGAGCCCTGAGAATTGCACGGAGTTCTAAAATATTTATTGGTAATCTCGCCTCTTGAGATTTCCAAACCCCTTGTGCTGTCAGAGATTCCCAAACAGCTCCCCAACCTGAAAGACTCGCATCTGTTGAGATCACAGTCCAGGTTGGCCGAACAAAAGAGGCCCCTTGAACCAAACGATGGAGATCTATCCACCATGTCAGAGAGTGTCGTACATTGGGATTCAAGGATATTAATTGTGATATCTTTGTATAATCACTGCACCATTGATTCAGCATGCAAAGCTGTAGAGGTCTCATCTGAAAACAAGCAAAGGGGATCGCGTCCGATGCTGCAGTCATGAGACCTAAAACTTCCATGCACATAGCCACTGAAGGGAATGACTGAGACTGAAGGTGCCGGCATGCTGCGACCAATTTTAAACGTCTCTTGTCTGTTAGAGACAGAGTCATGGACACTGAATCTATCTGGAAACCTAAAAAGGTGACCCTTGTCTGAGGAATCAATAAACTTTTTGGTAAATTGATCCTCCAACCATGTTTGCGAAGAAACAACACAAGTTGATTCGTGTGAGATTCTGCAGTATGTAAAGACTGAGCTAGTACCAAGATATCGTCCAAATAAGGAAACACCGCAATACCCTGTTCTCTGATTACAGATAGTAGGGCACCCAGAACCTTTGAAAAGATTCTTGGAGCTGTTGCTAGGCCAAATGGAAGAGCAACAAATTGGTAATGCTTGTCTAGAAAAGAGAATCTCAGAAACTGATAGTGTTCTGGATGAATCGGAATATGAAGGTATGCATCCTGCAAGTCTATTGTGGACATATAATGTCCTTGCTGAATAAAAGGCAGAATAGTCCTTATAGTCACCATCTTGAAAGTTGGTACTCTTACATAACAATTCAAAATTTTCAGATCCAGAACTGGTCTGAACAAATTTTCTTTCTTTGGTACAATGAATAGGTTTGAATAAAACCCCAAACCTTGTTCCTGAAGAGGAACTGGCATGATTACCCCTGAAGACTCCAGGTCTGAAACACACTTCAGAAAAGCCTGAGCTTTTACTGGATTTACAGGGATGCGTGAGAGAAAAAAATCTTCTCACAGGAGGTCTTACTTTGAATCCTATTCGATAACCTTGAGAGACAATGCTCTGAATCCAATGATTTTGGACAGATTTTAACCAAAAATCCTTGAAAAACCTTAATCTGCCCCCTACCAGCTGAGCTGGAATGAGGGCCGCACCTTTATGCGGACTTAGGGGCAGACTTTGGTTTCCTAAATGGCTTGGATTTATTCCAATTTGAGGAATGCTTCCAACTGGAAGCAGATTCCTTGGGAGGAGGATTAAGTTTTTGTTCCTTATTCTGACGAAAGGAACGAAAACGGTTAGAAGCCTTAGATTTACCCTTAGGTTTTTTTATCCTGAGGCAAAAAAACTCCTTTTCCTCCAGTGATAGTTGAAATAATAGAATCCAACTGAGAACCAAATAAATTATTACCTTGGAAAGAAAGAGATAGTAATCTAGATTTAGATGTCATACCAGCATTCCAAGATTTAAGCCACAAAGCTCTTCTAGCTAATACGCTAAAGACATGGATCTAACATCAATTTTGATAATATCAAAAATGGCATCACAAATAAAATTATTAGCATGTTGCAGTAAGCGAGTAATGCTTGATATGTCAGGATCCAATTCTCGTTGCGCTAAATTCTCCAACCAAAAAGTTGAGGCAGCCGCAACATCAGCCAAAGAAATAGCAGGTCTGAGAAGATGACCTGAATATCAATAGGCCTTCCTTAGATAGGATTCAAGCTTCCTATCTAAAGGATCCTTAAAGGAAGTACTATCAACCTTGGGGACTTTTTCCCAAAACTCTATAGATTTTGCTGGTAAAGGATACCATTTTTTAAACCTTGAAGAAGGAATAAAAGAAGTACCTGGCTTATTCCATTCCATAGAAATCATATCAGAATTAGCCTCAGGAATAGGAAAAACCCCTGGGGAAACCACAGGAGGTTTAAAAACAGCATTTAAACGTTTATTAGACTGAACGTCAATAGGACTGGTTACCTCAATATCCAAAGTAATTTAACACTTCTTTAATAAAGAACGCATATACTCTTTTAAATAAATAAGTAGATTTGTGAGTGTCAATGTCTGAGGAAGGATCTTCTGTATCAGATAGATCCTCATCAGAAGAGGATAAATTATTATGTTGCTGGTCATTTGAAATTTCATCAGCTAAATGAGAAGTTTTAAAAGACCTTTTTACGTTTATTAGAAGGTGGAAATGCAGACAAAGCCTTCAGAATAGAATCAGAAACAAATTCTTTAAAATTTACAGGTATATCATGTACATTAGAAGTTGAAGGAACTGCAACTGGCAATGTACTATTACTGATGGAAACACTATCTGCATGTAAAAGTTTATCATGACAACTATTACAAATGACATTTGGTGGAATAATTTCTAAACTTTTAGAACAAATGCACTTAGCTTTGGTAGAACCGATGTCAGGCAGCAATGTTCCAGCTCAATGTAAGAGAAAAAACAACATATAAAGCAAAATTATCTATTTCCTTATATGACAGTTTCAGGAATGGGAAAAAATGCAAAAGCATAGGCCTCTGATAGAGAAAAAAGCAAGAGGCAAACATCAATGGGGTATTGAAATAATGAAAAAAAATTGTCGCCAAGTATGACGCACAACGTAACGTAAACTTTTTTGGCGCCAAAAATAACCGAAAATGACACACTCGCGTCACTAATGACGCCGCCGTGTGAAAGGTCTCGGCGTCACGTATGACGCCGGAAATGACGAAGTTGCATCATAAACGTCTTTTTCCGCGTCAAAAAAAATTTCGCACCAAGAATGACGCAATAAAGTTTAGCATTTGACGCACCCGCGGGCCTAATACCCGCAATAGCAAGAAAGTAGTCAATTGAAAAAAAGACTAAACCCCAGGTAAGAAATACATTTCTTAAAATGTTTAAATTCCCCAAATATGAAACTGACAGTCTGCTGAAGGAAATACATGAACCTGACTCATGGCAAATATAAGCACAATACATATATTTAGAACTTTATATAAATGCATAAAGTGCCAAACCATAGCTGAGGTGTCTTAAGAAATAAAAAACATACTTACCAAAAGACACTCATCCACATATAGCAGATAGCCAAACCAGTACTAACACAGTTATTAGTAGAGGTAATGGTAAATTGAGAGTATATCGTCGATCTGAAAAGGGAGGTAGGAGATGAATCTCTACGACCGATAACAGAGAACCCATGAAATAGACCCCCGTTAGAGAAATCATCGTATTCAATAGGTGATACTCCCTTCACGTCCCTCTGACATTCGCTGTACTCTGAGAGGAATCGGGCTTCAACAATGCTGAGAAGCGCATATCAACATAGAAATCTTAGCACAAACTTACTTCACCACCTCCATAGGAGGCAAAGTTTGTAAAACTGAATTGTGGGTGTGGTGAGGGGTGTATTTATGGGCATTTTGAGGTTTGGGAAACTTTGCCCCTCCTGGTAGGATTGTATATCCCATATGTCACTAGCTCATGGACTCTTGCCAATTACATGAAAGAAATAAGAGTGAGATACCAGAGATGAGGAAGGGATTAAAAGCTCTTGAACTGTTGGGTATCTTTGCCTGGAGTTAAATCTTTGAAATAATGGCTCCTAGACTCTCACAACCTTATGAAAGAAAATCCTCTCAGGTTGCCCATAGACACATTTTTTCTGGAGATAACTTCCAGATTACTCTCATTAAATCATTAAAAACTGTGCTAAAAATGTTAGGCTCAGGCTCACAACACATTACAATCGAGAAAACACTCCATTATCTCAATTTAGGGATCAATCACAGAGAACATGACAAAAAAATAAATCACACACTTGCCTGGGCATGTAATGTCACCAGCAGAGAGTCCAGGAGTGGTTCCAATGTGCGACTCTCATTGGAAATAGAGCTCTCCAATATCTGGCACAGGCTCTACAATCAGAAGACAAAAGCAAATAAAAAAATGCAAACTATGAGGCAATACAGACACAAAAGTGCACCACATATTTGTATTTGGAAAAATAAAGGACAAGAACATGAATAAGTATTAAATTAGAATTTAAACCAGAAGGTAATAGGAACAGAATGCTTAACCCCTTAGTGACCAGACCACTTTTCCATTTGTTGACCGTTTGGGACCAGGGCTATTTCTACATTTCTGCGGTGTTTGTGTTTAGCTGTAATTTTCCTCTTACTCATCTTTGTGGGGCCTTTTAACATACTTCAATTGATTTGCTCATCATGAACATGCATATATTTCAGAAGCTGAGACCCCAAGGTATTGTATATGGGGTGTTTTGATGCCTTTGATGCAACTGTTTTAGCCACAAAAAAAATGTAGAAAATGTGTGGTGGTACTTTTTCATTTTTACACACACATTGCTTTTTGGCTATGATTTAAGAGAGCCTGCTGTAAGTTATTGCAAAACAAAAACACTCCAGATTGTTTTCTGCAAGACCTCCTGAGTACACATATGCCCCCCATGCATAGGTTTGCCAGATTCCAGCGCTCAGATTGCCGTTGGACGTACAGGGTACGTCCTTGGTCGTTAACGACCATTTTTTGTAGGACGTACCCTGTATGTCGTCGGTCATTAAGAAGTTTAAGTGAATGTAAAGCTTAATGAATACGTAACTGGTTTTTAAAAATACTCTTAAAAACAGGGGCACTTTCATTCATTAAACTTTGAATTTAAGCTTCTTTTTTAAAATACCTTTGTTTTATGGAGACCAGACCGGCGATTTGTTTTATGAAAAACAAACTATGCTTAACTGTTAATTTCCTTTTCTTCTGATGGAAAGAGTCCACAGCTGCATTCATTACTTTTGGGAAAAAAGAACCTGGTCACCAAGAGAAGACAAAGACAACCCAGCCAAAGGCTTAAATACTCCTCCCATTTCCCTCATCCCCCAGTAATTCTGCCGAGGAACAAGGAAAAGTAGAAGAAATATCAGGGTGAAAGGTGCCAGAAGAATATAAGGACGCCCCACACAAAATTACGGGTGGGGAGCCGTGGACTCTTTCCATCAGAATGTCAGGATATCTGAGTATCATTAAATAATATATATACGTATGTATATTTATCTACACATAGATTTATGATAAGACCAATAACTCATTTTATTTGTTAAACGGTGTGTAAACAATCCCCTCTCTCTGTTTCAATTAGAGAAAAGGCAAGTTACTTCAAAGAGAACATCTGTCTCATTACCTAGGTCACGGGAAACCCTGGGTTGGTGTAGACGTGGTGTCTGGGATTTTTATTTGAGGCCTAATGAGATTCGTAGGGCAATTTTTTAGCTGAAGAAATGACAAGTTTTGTGGGAAAGTGACCATTCACTCTTCGATGCAAATTGGTACCTGCGATGTTAGATAAACATCTGTACTGGATAGCAGAGACACATGTTTTACATTATAACTTGTGAATTCATTTTGAATCACAACTTGGGTTTAAATCTCAAAAATTAAATATATGCCTTAGACTGTATTAAATGTCTATATATGGATCTGGGGAAATGCAATTCAGATTGTCTATTTGTATAACGGTAACATATTAGAAGTGTATGCTGGAATTAAATAAGTGGCAATACAGTCAATTTTAAAATGTCCAATTTTAATAACCTATTTCTTTACATCTTTCAGGCATCTAATAAGTACATATATAATTGGTATTTTAAACAATATCCTATGTTTTATACCATCAAAAATAAATATACAGAGATTAAATATTAATCTGTATGGGATAGTAATCCAATGTAGATATAATTAAATGAAAATGACACAGGTCTGCTAACCTCAAGGTATGTATGAGAAATTAAGGTGATGCCTGAGAGAGTAAGTGAATCCATGATGAAGATATTGTAATCTTTTTAAATCATTTCATAGAAAATATGATTTTAAACACATTTTTAGATATTATAAGTGGAATATATTCACGTTTGGTCTTAAAATTATCAGAAAAAATGGTACTGTGTGATCCATGTGTATTTGAACATGTAACTTATTAATACAAGGAAGTAAATTAGTTTAAATAATCACTTTATAAGGATGTATTAAATTGAAGCAAAAATGGATGGTAAGACTATATTTCTTGTTGTTTGCTGCCCCCTAGGGGATTAAAACTGGTATGACAGCCAAATGAATTGTCTATTAGAGCACATAGAGAGCCAATCAGGGAGGCGTCTCCTAGGTGACCAATGAGAGGGACAAGGTTCTGAAAGGCCTATCATATCGCTTCACCAATGATTAAGATATATAAGCTGAATGCAAGAGGAGAGAGCAGGTGGCTGACTTTTGCTGAACTCTGGACTGATAACTTGGCATTGGGACACAGTCACTTTTAAGCAAATTGGCTACTTTTTCTTATCCACATTGCAAATACACTTATTTTCATATAAGGTGAAACAAGAAAATACTTGGAAAGGATTGAAATACAATAATAATAATAATATATTGGCTCATGTTGGTAATGTATGACTGTTTATCTTTAATATTTTAGACACAGATAGTTGGTAACTATAACTGAATTGCAGTTAGTCATTTTAAAAGGACAATTTGTATTTAAAACTAGTGTTTCACAGTCCTGTGTAGTCTTAACTATTCACTATTGCTAAATAATTTATTTACCAAACAAATGTCCTTTGTATTGCATATTTCCTCAGATAATTTGGCATAGAAATTGACTGTTAAAGTACATTGTTCTATTGTTTAACTAAGCACTGTTAAAGTTAGTGAACCCTACCTTGGCATCTCATTGTGATATTTAAATTCAACTCTGGTTTGAGAGGTTATTGTGAATAAGGTAATTTTTATGATCTTTGCATAGCATATTATAACAGTTTAAAAGTATATAGTTTGATTCATATCTTGTTTTCTATACATATATTTCAATGTGTCTACACATTTTAACTAATTTAGGAATTTACATTAATTTTATTGTTTTGTATATGCATTTTATTGGGGGTTTGTTTCTATGGATAATTATTAAATATATTGTATTATAACCCGGCCATATACTGACAAGAAAAAAGGGAAATTATCAGGTAAGCATCATTTATGCTTTTCTTCTTAAATGGAAAGAGTCCACAGCTGCATTCATTACTTTTGGGAAAACAATACCCAAGCTACAGAGGACACTGAATACCAAGACGGGAGGGTACCAGGCCCGAACCTCTGCCCAATAAAAAAAAAACACTTTGGCCTAAGCTGAGAAAAATTTAAAAGGAAAAGCTCCAATGACACTGACTCGCAGTTAGTCCAGAAGCCAAACCAGAGACTGGAAACAGACTCGACTGAGCTAACAGTCCTCCAGGAGACACCGCCGTACAACAAACGGTCCCCCACCGCTCATCTCCACAAATGAAGTAGACACCAGCAGAAACCTCCAAGGGAGCAAGGCAAAGGAGAACCAAGGAAACCAAAGGTCCCCTAATACAAAAAGAACACCTCTACGAGTGAGCCCAGCTCACAGAGACGCAAAGGGGCCCAAACAGGGAAAGGAGGCCATTCCTATACCAAGCGAAACTCGGGATAAGATCGGGCACAGAGACAGAACAGACGTCTCCCCAATATCCTGCAAGCACGGAATGCAACTGAAGAGGCAAAGTCCTCCCAGTGTCTGACCATGAAAAAGTGTGTAATACACCCAGGTGAAAAACCCCAAGTTTGAGACACGGAGTCCACAACAGGACGACACAGAGGGTACTTGCGAGGAAGAAGAAGCAGTCAAGCAAGAAACAGACCGCAAACGCAAGAGTATACCCTCAGAACCCAAAGGAAGAGTAAACCCTCTTCTATTCAATAGATCAAGTTGAAAGGAAAATCTATACCCTAGCAGACTAAGCTAACAGGTATAGACTCAACAAAGCTCACACAGCCAGAGGAGACTGCGACCCTAACGCAGTTCCTTAGACCGCTCAGCCATCCTGACCTGTAGGCCAACACTCAGCTGGACCAACCCAGCCTCTGGGATCCAAGACAGGGAAACAAAAGAATCCCGAAACAGGTACAGGAACGAGCATAAGGATAGCACAGCCATATCCGCAGAGCACAAGTACAAACCGACTCTGAAACAGACAACCAGGCCATAGACCTAAGGATCTATCAAAGAAAGGCCCAACAAGTCTGCTTGGAGCCAGCAAGACCCCAGGGGGAACCAATCCCATCCTTCCGCCTCCCATCCAGGAGAAGCCCCAAGCAAGGACTCTATCTCCATAGGGAGGAGAATATCCCATAAAGAAAAGGGATGATGCCGGAAGAACAACAACTATCATCAAGGCCCAAAGTCATCAGCTAACGGGAAGAGAAATTGCCAACACAGATGTCCTAGAAAAGGACCCCCCTACAAGTAGCTTGCCAAACAGAGGCACAGCCAACACATTTGCCTGCAGAGCAGGGAATCTACGGGAACATTGCCAAGCTGACCAGGGGAACCCTAAGGCGCACCAGAAATTGGACATCCAGCGCGAGCAGCTGGGTATGAACTACCACCCTTGAGGCTCAAGCCACACGGCTAACCACCAGATGACATGGGCAAAGAGTAAAAAATACTCAGAAAACCTGGCCTACCAAGACCAGGTTAGGTAGATGGAGCAAGGACATAGCCCAAATTCCCACCACCGTCGAACACCCCTACCAGCCCTGAGATCAAAGATTCCAAAACCACCCAAGACTGGGTCAGTAAAAAGGACAAGTGAAGCTTCAGCAACCGGAAGACTCAGGGAGAAAAACAGGTCCGGGCACCTAATAGTTCAGGCAAACCTTACCCTAGAACTAAACACCCCAACCAGCAAAAAACCAGACACAAGGGTATGGATGCATATACAGAGAATCCGGATAGCGAGAAGAACTTGAAAGCTCCGACCAAAGGAAGGAACCACCCCTAGCTAAAGTCCAACGCTCCAAGGAGCAAGGCTAGTAGCCATATGAAGATACTTCTCAGAGCCTCAGGACAACAAAGGGATACCTCCAGGTCAAATAAATCCCACTAGCAGGACTAGTCTCCCTAACACCTCCGCACAAGCAGAGGACACAAGGAAGAGAAGGCATACCTAGCTCCGGAAAACCCTGAGCTAAACCAAAGTCCCCGCAGGGAACAACAATCACCCGGAAACACAGATCCCTAAAAGGAGATTTACTCACCCGGAGGCAATGGAAGAAGACCCAAAGGCCTTTTATAACTCAGTGAAGAGTAAGAGCTGCATCTAGAAATACTAGAAACAGCTTAAGCATACACCTGCAAGGTGTCAAGAGCTGCAACAGGTTTCAATCTGCAAACATTCCGCATGCCAAACAGCTAACCTGTACAAGTTGCTGTATCAAGCCCAAAAGGACAATCCAGAGGCCTAAAAAATGAAGGCCAAACCGCTCAATAGTGGTAAGGGGCATTAAGCCGTCCCACCCTCCACCACATGGGTGAGGAAACTATATGTTCTGATGAAATCAGATGTCAAATAGAGTGGCGCAGCGGAAAAACTCATCTATGACTGAAGGTTATAAGGACTGAAACAATCCTTCCCATCTCACGGACCCACATGCCCTCTCGAATGCTTAGTTCACCATTAAAAAATAATGATTAACCTGAGCACTCGGCGCTTCAATCGAACCAGCCGAGCAGAATAGCGCCACGTGTCTGAACAGCGGCAAAACCGAACAAACCCGACAGGACCAGCCTGCACCTAGGGGCCCAACCGGCAAGCTGCGAAAATTCTCCCTCGTAGGGGAAAAAACAGAAAACAGACATTTTTCACAGAGGACTAACATGTCCAACAACTTCTGAAGAAGTAATAAAGAGCATAAATCTCAGAAGGTTCCCGAAGTATCAATCCCATCGGATATAAATAAAATATAAGGCAACACGGAGGTTAACGCCCAAAAAGACAAAGGAATACCCGCAGGATTAGCCAAACGGAGCCCTATCTACAAAACTGGGAAAGATCTCAAACCAATGACAATCAGGAGATTGCCTAATCCCCACATGTCTAATGAGGTGCACCATTCGAATTATCAAACTGAAAATCCCCGTAATCTGGTAACGATACGGTCATTTAATAACTGAAAAACATGCCTGAGCAACATGCAAAGGCGCGCAATCCTGTAACGGAAGGCACAACATTCAGGGACAGATACCCCCGAGGGGAAATGTAGAGGCCCTCCCCAAGGTAGAAGGCCTGGGACGATATGGCACGAGCACATTCTCAAATCGCCAACATTATGCAGCAAGAATGTGCCACAACCTCCGGGGGAAACACGCCATGGAGGAACCATAAACTGGGTTATCCGCATGTGCAGAAGTATGATTTGGTAGGGAACTCGCCTCTCGGAGGACAGGACCCCCAAAAGCGGGTAGCTCAGCAGTCACTTGATTCCCCGAGCCCGTGGAACCAGGCACTCTGAAATGGCATACAGAACAAAACTGGTTGACAGGCATCAATGAGGCCACTCCGGATTCATCACCGGATACAGAATCTGAAATCAAAATAGTCTCAGTATCAGAATCCTCTGTAACTGAATTTAAAATTAACACAGTCTCAGCATCAGAATCCTCCATAACTGGATAGAGGATATTTAAATATGGACTAAAGAAGTGAAAACTAAAACGGCACCCGACACCCCCAATGGCTGGGGCACTCACCACCTCCTATGACCAGACCCCTGCGGACTACAAAAAGAAAATTTATGCTAACCTGATAAATTTATTTATTTTTTGACAAGGAGTCCACAGATCATCTTAATTACTAATGGGATATTCACCTCCTAGTCAGCAGGAGGCAGCAAAGAGCACCACAGCAAAGGCTGTTAAATATCACCTCCCTTCACTCCCACCCCAGTCATTCGACCGAAGTATAGGAGAGAAAGGAAGCAACAAGGTGCAGAAGTGTCTGAAGTTTATAATAACCAACAACCTGTCTCTCAAAAACAGGGTGGGCCGTGGACTCATCGTGTCAAAAAAGAAATAAAATTTATCAGGTAAGCATAAATTTTCTTTTCTTCTTAATGACACGATGAGTCCATGGATCATCTTAATTACTAATGGGAGGGACAGATGATACGGGAGGGACAAGACAGGGAACCTAAACGGAAGGCACCACTGCTTGAAGAACCTTTCTCCCAAAAGCAGCCTCAGCCGAGGCAAAAGTATCCAATTTGTAGAATTTTGAAAAAGTGTGAAGAGAGGACCAAGTTGCAGCCTTGCAAATCTGTTCCACAGAAGCTTCATTTTTTAATACCCATGAGAAATCAGCAGCCCTCGTGGAATGAGCCGTAACTCTCTCTGGAAGCTGCTGTCCAGCAGTCTCATATGCAAAATGTATGATACTCTTCAGCCAAAAAGAAAGAGAAGTACCCGTAGCTTTCTGTCCCTTACGTTTTCCTGAGAAAACTACGAACAATGCAGAAGATCCTTAGTTGCCTGCAGGTAAAACCTTAAAGCACGGACCACGTCCAAATTGTGCAGAAGTCTTTCCTTCTGAGAAGAAGGATTAGGACACAAGAAAACAACAACAATCTCCTGATTAATGTTCCGATCAGAAACAACCTTAGGAAGAAATCCTAATTTAGTACGTAAAACTACCTTATCTGAATAGAAAATAAGATAAGGAGACTCATACTGTAATGCCAAGAGCTCTGACACTCTCTGAGCAGAAGAAATAGCAACAAGAAATAAAACATTCCAAGATAACAATTTAATATCTAAGGAAAGCATAGGCTCAAACGGAGTCCCTTGAAGAACTTTAAGAACTAAATTCAGACTCCATGGAGGAGTAACTGGTTTGAACACAGGCCTGATCCTGACCAAGGCCTGACAAAATGATTGCACATCTGGAACATCTGCCAGACGTTTGTGTAACAAAATAGATAAAGGTAGAGATTTGACCCTTTAGGGAACTTGTCGATAATCCTTTCTCCAAACCCTCTTGAAGAAAAGACAAAATTCTAGGAATCCTAACTCTACTCCATGAATAACCCTTGGATTCACACCAGTAGAGATATTTATGCCATATCTTATGGTAAATCTTTCTAGTTACAGGCTTACGAGCCTGAATCATGGTCTCTATGACCGAGTCAGAAAAACCCCCATGGATAAAATTAAGCGTTCAATCTCCAAGCAGTCAGCTTCAGAGAAACTAGATTTGGGTGAAGGAAGGGCCCCTGTATTAGAAGGTCCTTCCTCAAAGGAATTCTCCAAGGTGGCAAAGATGACATGTCCACCAGATCTGCATACCAAATCCTGCGAGGCCAAGCCGGTGCTATGAGGATCACCGATGACCTCTCCTGTTTGATTCGAGCAATGACCCGAGGAAGAAGAGCAAACGGAGGAAATAGGTATGCTAGACTGAAGGTCCAAGGGCATCTATCAGCTCCGTCTGGGGGTCCCTGGACCTCGACCCGTATCTCGGGAACTTGGCATTCTGTCGGGATGCTATGAGATCCAATTCCGGCTGACCCCACTTGAGAATCAAGCCGGAGAACACTTCCGGATGGAGTTCCCACTCTCCCAGATGAAAGGTCTGCCTGCTCAGGAAGTCCGCCTCCCAGTTGTCCACCCCTGGGATGTGGCGTGGATAGCAGACAGACAGCAAGAGTGGGTTTCCGCCCACTGGATTATTTTGGCTACCTCGGTCATCGCTAAGGAACTCCCTGATGATTGATGTAAGCCACAGAAGTTATGTTGTCCGACTTGAACCTGAGAAACCGGACCGAGGCTAATTGGGGCCAGGCCAGAAGAGCATTTTAGATCACTCTCAGTTCCAGAATGTTTATAGGTAGAACAGACTCTGACTGAGTCCAAACTCCCTGAGACTTTAGGGAGCCCCAGACTGCTCCCCATCCTAGAAGGCTGGCGTCACAATAACCCAAGAAGGTCTGCGAAAGCAGGTTCCCTAAGGAAAGATGATCCAGAGACAACCACCATTGAAGAGAATCCCTTGTCTCCTGTTCCAGCAGAATTCGAGGAGACAAATCTGCATAATCTCAGTACCATTGCCTGAGCATGTTTAACTGCAGAGATCTGAGATGGAAACAAGCAAATGGGATGATGTCCATTGCCGCCACCATCAGCCCGATTACCTCCATGCACTGATCAACTGATGGCCGAGGAGTGGACTGAAGGGCTAGGCAAGTTTCAAAAATCTTTGATTTCCTGACTTCTGTCAGAAAAATCTTCATTGATAGGGAATCTAATATGGTTCCCAAGAAAGTTACCCTTGCATTTGGGACTAAGGAACTCTTTTCCAAATTTACCTTCCACCCGTGAGATCGCAGGAAGAATAACACCATGTCCGTGTGGGATCTTGCTTGTTGTAAGGATAGTGCCTGAACTAGGATGTCATCCAGATAGGGCGCCACTACGATGCCCCATAACCGAAGCACCGCCAACAGCGATCCCAGAACCTTTGTGAAAATTCTGGGAGTTGTGGTAAGACTGAAAGGAAGAGCCACGAACTGGAAGTGTTTGACCAGAAAGGCAAACCTTAAGAACTTGTGATGATCCCTGTGAATGGGAACATGCAGGTAAGCGTCCTTTAAATCCACTGTTGTCATAAATTGACCCTCTTGGATCAAAGGAAGATTGTAACGAATAGTTTCCATCTTGAAGGACGGTACCCTAAGAAATTTGTTTAGACTCTTGAGATCTAAAATTGGTCTGAAGGTTCACTCTTTTTTGGGAACCACGAACAGATTGGAATAAAAACCCAGACCCTGTTCCTGTATTGGAACGGGAACAATCACTCCCAGGTCGGAGAGGTCTCCTACGCAGTGTAAGAACGCCTCTCTTTTTGTCTGGTCTGCAGATAATCTTGAAAGTAGAAAACTTTTAAAATCTAATTTGTATCCCTGGGACACTATTTCTATTGCCCAGGGATCCTGAACTTCTCGAACCCAAGCCTGAGCGAAGAAAGAAAGTCTGTCCCCTACAAGATCCGGTTCTGGATCGGGGGCATGCCCTTCATGCTGTCTTTGATTCAATAGCAGGCTTTTTAGATTGTTTTCCCTTATTCCAAGACCGATTGGGTCTCCATGCAGGTTTAGACTGTTCCTGCTTGGAAGCGGTAGAGGGAGAATATCCCTTGAAATTTCGAAAAGGAACGAAAATTACTCTGTCGTCCTTTTTGTTTGTTTCTCTTATCCTGAGGGAGAAGATGACCTTAACCTCCCGTGATATCAGAGATAATTTCCGTCAAGCCAGGTTTAAACAAGGTCTTCCCCATGTAAGGAATAGCTAGAAGCTTAGACTTAGAGGACACATCCGCAGACCAAGGTTTTAACCATAAGGCTCTGCGAGCTAGAATAGAGAAACCTGAAATCTTTGCTCCCAGTTTGATAACTTGAAGGGAAGCATCTGTAATAAAGGAATTAGCCAGTTTAAGAGCTTCTATCCTATCCTGGATTTCATCCAGAGAAGTTTCTGTCCAGATAGCATCAGACAACTCATCAAACCAATATGCCACCGCACTAGTGACGGTAGCAATGAACACAGCTGGCTGTAATTGTAAGCCCTGGTGTACATACATCTTTTTGAGTAAACCCTCTAATTTCTTGTCCATAGGATCTTTGAAAGCACAACTATCCTCTATGTGAATAGTAGTTCTCTTAGCTAAGGTGGAAACAGCTCCTTCCACCTTGGGAACTGTTTGCCAAGCCTCCTTAATAGAGTCGGCTATGGGAAACATCTTTTTAAATATAGGAGATGGAGAAAAGGGTATACCCGGTCTCTACCACTCCTTAGCAATGATCTCAGAAGCTCGGTCTGGTACCGGAAAAACCTCTATCGAGGAAGGAACCTCAAAAAATGTTTTCAGCTTACTGAACTTCTTAGGAACCACAACTACCGTGGAGTCGCTGTCGTCCAAAGTAGCTAAAACCTCTTTAAGTAACAGACGGAGGTGTTCTAGCTTAAACCTGAAAGATACAACCTCAGTATCAGCAAGAGGAATTGCACTTTCCGAATCTGAAACTTCCCCTTTAGATGCTACAACGGAATCCTCCTCTTCAGTCTTCTGGGAAGGGACCTCCGAAATCGCAACAACTGCTTCAGAAACCTCGCTTACTGAGTTTCCGATTTTCCTCTTACGCTTTCCCTGCAACATTGGAAAAGCAGACAACGCATCTGAAACTGCAGAAGACATAGGAGAAGCGATGTCTTTTAAAGAGACTACCGCGGGAGCTAGAGAGGAAGCGCAAGGCACTGCATGTAAGGTTGGTAAAATTTGGGACACATGAGGAGAAAGATGCGGCATATATTGAACTTCGTCATTAGACTCTTGGACAACATCTGCTTTAGGGCTGCAACAACTAATCGGTAAGTTTAGACATAAAAAATAGTTGTCAACAAATCTCATTATCAATTAGGTGGCCTGTGATTAGTTGGTCAGTTGCACAGCATCAGCTGCTTTAATCTGAGGAACTACTGCAACTAAGATTGTGAAAAAAAAAATTGAATTTATTTATCTTTTTAATATTTTTTCTATCCGATTAGGACAATAATCATCCGATTAATTGGATAGAAAAAAAAATAAATAAAAAATGTTTGCACAACACCATGTACAGGAGTTCATCAGATTGAAGCAGCTGGTGCTGTGCAATTAACCAACTAATCGCTGACCACCTAATTGATAATGAGATTCTTTGACAACTATTTTTATGATCAATCTTACCGATTAGTTGTTGCAGCCCTAATCTGCTTTAGAACAAGTTGGCTCAGAAAAAAAGTCTATCCCTATAATTTAAAGTCCTCTCAATACATGAGGAACAAAAAAGGATTGGTGGTTCCACGTTTTGTAGTAAAAAATTTTAAGTGCAAAAACGTTACTGCCCCTTTAAATTTAAAAGTGTAACTTTTTTACTTTGAATGTAAAAAATTTACTCCATTGAACTGAAAAAAAATAAAATGACACCCTTACACCTCAGCAGCTTTGCTGAGGTGCCTACCTGACTGCAAGACCGGAGAACCTCTTTCTTTGTAGGAAAACGATCCGGACTCGATAGGGGAACAACACCGCTGCTTTCCGGTCCTAGAAGCGCATGTTTACTGGAACTTTCTGACCTTCTTGTGTCCATACACTAAGGCGCAATGAAAGGGCGCGCAACTCAGAAGGATCCGCCCATCGTGGGCGTTGCTAACAATAACCTAATCTCCCGGTCGGTATTTTGTGAGAAAAACCGCCATAAGTGTAAAACCACCAGAGTCATAAACAAATTCTTGTCTCCCAGTGCCTGCTTAATGCTGTCCAGTTCTCTCAGTCTCTGAGGGTTTACATTGTCCCAATAATAAAGTGCATATTTTATGAGCCACTTATATTGTGTAATGTCGATAGTGAAGTGCTCCCTTTTTTTCTGAGTGTCTTTGCTCTAGTCCCAGAAATAATAAAGTAGGACTTACATCAAATGTCTGCATGACAGCAAGGCAGTTCACCAGGCTTTAGAGGTCCTCTCCCCCACATGGGCCTGTGAAAGAAAAGAAATTCCTGAGTAAATATCACTCAGGTTTTCTGGGTTAGGGCAGCATCCATATATGGGAGGCGCAGTGAGAATTATGTCCCACAAGTTCCCATTGCTCTAAAGCCACCACTGCTCTACTGAAGAGACAGATATGGACTACGGCTACACCCTAAGACAAAGCAGCACAATCTAGTACTACTATAAAAATAATAAACTCTTGATTGAAGAATCTATAATAACACCTCACTTTACCACTTCCTAGCACTAACGTAGGCAAAGAGAATGACTAGGGTGGGAGTAAAGGGAGGTGATATTTAACAGCCTTTGCTGTGGTGCTCTTTGACGCCTCCTGCTGACCAGGAGGTGAATATCCCATTAGTAATTAAGATGATCCGTGGACTCATTGTGTCATTAAAAAGAAATTTCCTTCGCCACGCGGTCGGGAATGCGGAAATGGAATGGAACGTAGCCATGCCCAAACACAAGGTGAACCGTACAGTCCAAATAAGAGCGCCCAACCAAAAGGCTGCGTCACTTCCAAAGGCCTCAATGTTCCAACCACGAGCCCAGTAAACATTGCACATAAGCAGATTGAATCACATAACAAACATGATTATAAACCTCCCCCCCCCCGGTCAATAACCCCCCTCAGGAGATATTAACCCTCGATTCCAAGATATTAAAAGAGACTCACTGAGACCCTTATGTTATAAGTTAGACCCGCAAGGCGATAGCCTCTCTGGAAACATTCACATTATAGTACATTGCAAATAACGTAAAATGAAACAATCTTACTGCAATCTACGCCATGGAACAGGAACACGGCCCTTCAAGTGTGACAGATAGTAGCATTGCCTCCGCTATAGACTTGAGAGAAGAAAGCAGGCAGCAAAGCAAAGTACAACGCCGATTGCTTGAGAAGCTGTTAACATGAGTCGGGATGGTTTTGCAGAAAGAAACTCCATGCATCTCCGGACTATTACTTTCATCCAAGCCCTCACTGAGAGACTGACAGGACTACTTAAAACTCCTGTCCCTGCCGAAGAGTACTACCCTCCATAAGAGACAAAAACAAAAATAAAAAATTCTGACACTTCTCTGCCATCCTCCTGGGACGAAAGGCAAAGAATGACTGGGGGATGAGTGGAGTGGGAGGAGTATTTAAGCCTTTGGCTGGGTTGTCTTTGCCTCCTCCTGGTGGTCAGGTTCTTATTTCCCAAAAATGAATGCAGCTGTGGTCTCTTTCCATTTAAGAAGAAAAGCAGACCACCCTCAGATCAATGAGAAATCTGGCTTCCTCCAATCGTTGCGTTGTCTTACAAGCTGGAAGCCAAAGGGGGCATGCAACGATTGGAGGAAGCCGGATTCGTCATTGATCTGCTAAGTACAGTAGGAGCTGCGGGTGGAGGATCCCCGGTCTCCTTTCCATAAAGAAAGGTAAGTATTTAAAAAAAATCAGCTTCATTGTAAAGTTTAATGAATGAAAGTGCCCCCTTTTTTTAAGAGTATTTTTAAAAACCGGGCACTTACTCATTAAACTTTACATTCACTTTAACACAGAGAATATGTGAGACCATAAGTTGTACAAGCAAGGGACTGAACTGCTGATTCTGATATAGGAGACCTCAAGCCGTACAGTCACAAACTGACAGGGAAGACAGCAAGCCGTACAGTGACAGCAGAGACCATGAGTCACACAATCAGATAGTGACAG
The DNA here is from genome assembly GCF_027579735.1 of Bombina bombina. Classification (NCBI taxonomy): domain Eukaryota; kingdom Metazoa; phylum Chordata; class Amphibia; order Anura; family Bombinatoridae; genus Bombina; species Bombina bombina. The sequence continues at coordinate 1,157,131,849 of NC_069503.1, read as the reverse complement.
TGGAGACCATGAGCAATACTATCAGATAGTGACAGTGGAGACCATGAGCAACATGGTCATACAGTCATGGGAGAACATGAACTATACAGAAACACAGTAATGGGGAGACCATAAGTCAGACAGACCCACAGTGGCAGGGATATTATGAGTCATATAGTGATATGCAAATAGGCAAGGAGAATTTCAATTAATGTCACTGGGGCAAGCTATATGCCATAATGTCCTCTTTAGAGGAAATAGTGCAGACCCATATATAGAGTATATTTCAAAAATTATGAAAGAAAGACAATGATAGTGGAATTCACTAATCATAAGGAAAGACAGGGAATCAAGCACTCTTTTCACCTTTTATTTATATAGCTGAAGGATTTTTGCAATGCCAATTATCAATATGCAAGAATCCAATATAGAGACACTCTCTCACAAAAGAAACTATACACCAACTGATACTACTGAATCAATTTTTATATTGATTTCAACCAATATAGTAAATATACAGTGTAAACATAAACAGTGAAAGAAAAATAAAAAAAAAAATGTACAAATTAAAATGAAAAAATGTGACGTCACTAGAAGATCGTAACTGTAAGGAAAAATCCAAAACCTGCAACACCTTACAAGAGGATGGCCCCAACTCTGTGGAAGGGAGTAGCTGTCATAGTTAATAATAGGATCTATGCAGTTTTTTTTTTCCTTTTAAAGCGAAATTTACCCACTGTAGAGACTTTTAAACCACCAACCTTGAATATACACACATTTGGCTGTAAATATCTAAACCATATGCTGTGATATAAACATTTGAAAAATGGTGTACAAAAGGGTCAACGTTAATGCTTTATGTATAGAGGTATATTTTTATCAGTTGGTGTATAGTTTCTTTTGTGAAAGAGTGTCTCTATATTGGATTCTTGCATATTGATAATTGGCATTGCAAAAATCCTTCAGCAATATAAATCAAAGGTTAAAAGACTGCTTGATTTACTGTATTTCCTTATGATTAGTGAATTCCATTATCATTGTCTTTATTTTATAATTTTTGATACATAGTCATATAGTGATAGTGGAGACCATGAGTCATATAGTCACAGGGGAGACCATGAGTCATATAGTCACAGGGGAGACCATGAGTCATACAGTGACAGGGGAGACAATGAGTCATACAGTGACAGGGGAGACCATAAGTTATACAGTCATACAGTGACAGGGGGAACCATGAGTCATACAGTTACAGGGGAGTCCATGAGTCATACACATACATTGACACGAGTGATACACACACAGGGGCATAGGAGACCATGAGTTATACAGACACACAGTGACGGGAAGACCATGAGTCATACAGTGACAGGCAAGAACATAAGTCATACAGTCATACAGTGACAGAGGAGACCATGAGTCATACAGTTATACTGTGACAGGCGAGACCTTTAGTCATACAGTGACAGGGGATTCCATGAGTCATACAGTGACAGGGGAGACCATGAGTCATACAGTTATACTGTGACAGGCGAGACCTTTAGTCATACAGTGACAGGGGATTCCACGAGTCATACAGTTATACTGTGACAGGCGAGACCTTTAGTCATACAGTGACAGGGCAGTCCATGAGTCATACAGTGACAGGCGAGACCATGAGTCATACAGTTATACTGTGACAGGCGAGACCTTTAGTCATACAGTGACAGGGGATTCCATGAGTCATACAGTGACAGGGGATTCCATGAGTCATACAGTGACAGGGGATTCCATGAGTCATACAGTGACAGGGGAGAACATGAGTCATACAGTTATACTGTGACAGGCGAGACCTTTAGTCATACAGTGACAGGGCAGTCCATGAGTCATACAGTGACAGGGGAGAACATGAGTCATACAGTTATACTGTGACAGGCGAGACCTTTAGTCATACAGTGACAGGGGATTCCATGAGTCATACAGTGACAGGGGAGACCATGAGTCATACAGTTATACTGTGACAGGCGAGACCTTTAGTCATACAGTGACAGGGGAGTCCATGAGTCATACAGTGACAGGGGAGAACATGAGTCATACAGTTATACTGTGACAGGCGAGACCTTTAGTCATACAGTGACAGGGGATTCCATGAGTCATACAGTTATACTGTGACAGGCGAGACCTTTAGTCATACAGTGACAGGGCAGTCCATGAGTCATACAGTGACAGGGGAGAACATGAGTCATACAGTTATACTGTGACAGGCGAGACCTTTAGTCATACAGTGACAGGGGATTCCATGAGTCATACAGTGACAGGGGAGACCATGAGTCATACAGTTATACTGTGACAGGCGAGACCTTTAGTCATACAGTGACAGGGGAGTCCATGAGTCATACAGTGACAGGAGAGAACATGAGTCATACAGTTATACTGTGACAGGCGAGACCTTTAGTCATACAGTGACAGGGGATTCCATGAGTCATACAGTTATACTGTGACAGGCGAGACCTTTAGTCATACAGTGACAGGGGAGTCCATGAGTCATACAGTGACAGGGGAGAACATGAGTCATACAGTTATACTGTGACAGGCGAGACCTTTAGTCATACAGTGACAGGGGATTCCATGAGTCATACAGTGACAGGCGAGACCATGAGTCATACAGTTATACTGTGACAGGCGAGACCTTTAGTCATACAGTGACAGGGGAGTCCATGAGTCATACAGTGACAGGCGAGACCATGAGTCATACAGTGACAGGCAAGACCATGAGTCATACAATGACAGGCGAGACCATGAGTCATACAGTGACAGGCGAGACAATGAGTCATACAATGACAGGGGAGTCCATGAGTCAAACAATGACAGGGGAGTCCATGAGTCAAACAATGACAGGGGAGTCCATGAGTCATACAGTGACAGGGGAGATCATGACTGTATAGTCATACAGTGAAAGGTGAGACCATGAGTTACACTGTGACAAGTGAGACTGAGTCATACAGTGACAGGGGAGTCCATGAGTCATACGCACACATTGACAGGGAGACAATGAGTCATACATACACAGGGACAAAAGGAGGCCATGAGTGATACAGTCATACAGTGACGGAAAGACCATGAGTGATACAGTCATACAGTGGCAGGCAAGACCATGAGTTTTATAGTCATACAGTGACGGGGAGACCATGAGCCATACACAAACATTGACAGGGACTCAATTAGTCATACAGTCATAGGCGAGATCATAAATCATATAGTCATACAGTGACAGGTGAGAACATGAGTCATACAGTGACAGACGAGACCATGAGTCGTACAGTCATACAGTGACAGGGAGACAATGAGTCATACACACACAGGGACATAGGAGGCCATGAGTCGTACAGTCATACAGTGACAGGCAAGACCATGAGTCTTACAGACATACAGTGACAGGCAAGACCATGAGTCTTACAGTCATACAGTGACAGGGGAGACCATGAGTCATACAGTCATACAGTCAAACAGTGACAGGTGAGACCATGAGTCGTAGAGTCATACAGTGACTGGCGAGACCATGAGTCGTACAGTCATACAGTGACTGGCGAGACCATGAGTCGTACAGTCATATAGTGACAGGGGAGACCATGACTCATACACGCTCATACACACACTCAGTGACAGGGGAGATAATGAGTCATATACACATTTAGTGACAGGAAGACCATGAGTTATATACACTTAGTGACTGCAGAGACCATGAGTCAAACACTTGGGGGAGACTATAAGATGTACAGTCAGACAGTGTCTACACATAAAACATAATAGCCAAAGACACATATAGTTTAAATAAAATACAAAATGTGGATAAGAGTGCTGTAAAAGTAGTCCAGGGGCTGAGCTCTAACACGTTCTTCTCCCTCTATTGGTAGAAATTTCATCACTGCGGTGGAGGGGCCTAGCATAGAATATTATTTAGGATTATGTTGGAACTTGCTGCTTCTCGCCAAATGATTATGAGCTCCTTACTCATCTATACAACAAATGCAGCCCAACAACATCTAATAAAATGACACACAAAAATGACGAGAGTAAATATGGGTCATTTAAACCTTAAGAGTAATGGACATGTTACAGTTTTACCTGCAGACAAAGAATTCCCTAACCATTTGCCTCATGAATAAAATGGAGCACACATCAGCGACTGTTCTCACCTTGGTCACATAAAAAGGTTCAACGTTCTTCTTATACAGAGATAAGATGCCGGGAATTAACCGGGGAAGCTGCTCTTCAAACTTCTCATTAGGCAACAAGTGACTCATTGGTCCCAGAGCTTCAACTACTGCCAACTTGACCTGTGAGAGAAAGACACACAAACACATTGCAAGTGGACTATCCAGTAACATAAAAAGTAGCCAAGGTAAGCCAGAGTAACAGCATTTCTACACATTAATAGACATAAAACAGTTTATTTCCCATTAATGGCCTCAAAGAGAGAAAAAAAACACTCCAAGTTTCTCCTTTCACTGCATCAGCTCCCCCCCCCCCCCACACCATTAATAGGTACTGAGAGAGGGGTAAGTTGATAGCCTTTGTTGTTCTAATAACTGTAAGCATATGTGCAAATGACAAAATTGGTTTTCTTGGTGACTCCTGTTGTACCTATGAATAACCATCAAATGAAACATCTAGTCATAAGAAAACAAAATGTATTCTTACCTGATAAATGTATTTATCTTGTGGTGTATCCAGTCCACGGGTTCATCCATTACTTGTGGGATATTCTCCTTCCCAACGGGAAGCTGCAAGAGGACACCCACAGCAGAGCTGTCTATATAGCTCCTCCCCTAACTGCCACCCCCAGTCATTCCACCAAAGACAAGCAAGAAAAAAAGGAGATACTATAGGGTTCAGTGGTGACTGTAGTTTAAAAATAAAAAACACCTGCCTTAAAATGACAGGGCAGGCCGTGGACTGGATACACCACAAGAGAAATACATTTATCAGGTAAGCATAAATTTTGTTTTCTCTTGTAAAGGTGTATCCAGTCCACGGGTTCATCCATTACTTGTGGGATACCAATACCAAAGCTTTAGGACACGGATGAAGGGAGGGACAAGGCAGGAAACAAACGGAAGGCACCACTGCCTGTAAGACCTTTCTACCAAAAATAACCTCTGAAGAAGCAAAAGTATCAAATTTATAGAATTTAGAAAAAGTATGAAGCGAAGACCAAGTCGCTGCCTTACCAATCTGTTCAACAGAGGCCTCATTTTTAAAAGCCCATGTGGAAGCCACCGCTCTAGTGGAATGAGCTGTAAATCTTTCAGGAGGCTGCTGGCCAGCAGTCTCATAAACTAAGCAAATTATGCTTCTTAGCCAAAAGGAAAGAGAAGTTGCCGAAGCCTTTTGGCCTCTCCTCTGTCCAGAGTAGACAACAAACAAAGCAGATGTTTGACGAAAATCTTTCGTAGCTTGTAAATAAAACTTTAAAGCACGAACCACATCAAGATTGTGTAATAGACGTTCCTTCTTTGAAAAAGGATGAAGACATAGGGAAGGAACAACAATCTCCTGATTGAAATTCTTATTAGATACCACCTTAGGCAGAAACCCAGGTTTGGTACGTAACACTACCTTATCTGCATGGAAAATCAGATAAGGGGAATTACACTGTAAAGCAGATAACTCCGAAACTCTTCGAGCCGAGGAGATAGCCATCAAAAACAAAACTAAACTAAAAATAGAACTTTCCAAGATAAAAGCTTAATATCTATGGAATGCAAAGGTTCAAACGGAACCCCTTGAAGAACTTTAAGAACTAAATTTAAACTCCATGGCAGAGCAACAGGTTTAAACACAGGCTTGATTCTAACTAAAGCCTGACAAAACGCCTGAACGTCTGGAACCTCAGCCAGAAGTTTGTGCAAAAGAATAGACAGAGCAGAAATCTGTCCCTTTAAGGAACTAGCTGACAATCCCTTCTACAATCCTTCTTGGAGAAAAGATAATATCCTAGGAATCCTGACCTTACTCCATGAGTAACCCTTGGATTCACACCAATGAAGATATTTACACCATATCTTATGATAGATTTTCCTGGTGACAGGCTTTCGAGCATGAATCAAGTTATCAATGACTGATTCGGAAAAACCACGCTTTGATAGAATCAAGCGTTCAATCTCCAAGCAGTCAGACGTAGAGAAATTAGATTTGGATGTTTGAAGGAACCTTAAAGTAGAAGGTCCTGCCTTAGCGGCAGAGTCCATGGTGGAAAGGATGACATGTCCACCAGATCTGCATACCAAGTCCTGCGGGGCCATGCAGGGGCTATCAAGATCACCGAAGCTCTCTCCTGTTTGATCTTGGCAATCAGACGAGGGAGCAGAGGAAACAGTGGAAACACATAAGCCAGGCTGAAGGACCAGGGCGCTGCTAGAGCATCTATCAGCGCTCCCTTGGGATCCCTGGACCTGGACCCGTAACAAGGAAGCTTGGTGTTCTGACGAGACGCCATGAGATCCAGTTCTGGTTTGCCCCAAAGTTGGATCAACTGGGCAAATACCTCCGGATGGAGCTCCCACTCCCCTGGATGAAAAGTCTGCCGACATAGAAAATCTGCCTACCAGTTCTCTACTCCTGGGATATGGATAGCTGAGAGAAGGCAAGAGTGAACCTCTGCCCATAGAATTATCTTTGAAACCTCCAACATTGCCAGGGGGCTCCTTGTTCCCCCCCTGATGGTTGATATAGGCTACAGTCGTGATGTTGTCCGACTGAAATCTGATGAACCTGACCACAGCTAGCTGAGGCCAAGCCTGAAGAGCATTGAATATCGCTCTTAGTTCCAGAATGTTTATCGGAAGGAGGGCCTCCTCCTGAGTCCATGAACCCTGAGCCTTCAGGGAGTTCCAGACTGCACCCCAGCCCAGAAGGCTGGCATCTGTCGTTACTATAGTCCATTCTGGCCTGCGGAAACTCATTCCCTTGGACAGATGGACCCGAGATAGCCACCAGAGAAGAGAATCCCTGGTCTCTTGATCCAGATTTAGTAGAGGGGACAAATCTGTGTAATCCCCATTCCACTGATTGAGCATGCAAAGTTGCAGTGGTCTGAGATGTAGGCGGGCAAACGGAACTATGTCCATTGCCGCTACCATTAATCCGATTACCTCCATACACTGAGCCACTGACGGACGAGAAATGGAATAAAGAGCACGGCAGGAAGTTAGAAGTTTTGACAACCTTACCTCTGTCAGATAAATCTTCATTTCTAATGAATCTATCAGAGTTCCTAGGAAGGAAACTCTTGTGAGAGGCGAGAGAGAACTCTTTCCTTCGTTCACCTTCCACCCGTGAGACCTTAGGAATGCCAGAACAATGTCCGTATGGGATCTGGCGATATGAAAAGTTGACGCCTGTATCAGGATGTCGTCTAGGTAAGGGGCTACTGCTATACCCCGCGGTCTTAGAACCACCAGAAGGGACCCTAGAACCTTCATAAAGATTCTTGGTGCCGTGGCTAACCCGAAGGGAAGAGCCACAAACTGATAATGCCTGTCTAGGAAGGCAAACCTGAGGAACTGATGATGATCCCTGTGTATCGGAATATGTAGATAAGCATCCTTTAAATCCACGGTAGTCATATATTGACCCTCCTGGATCATAGGTAGGATGGTTCGAATAGTCTCCATCTTGAAGAATGGGACCCTGAGAAATTTGTTTAGGATCTTGAGATCCAAGATTGGTCTGAAAGTTCCCTCTTTCTTGGGAACTATAAACAGATTTGAATAGAAGCCCTGCCCCTGTTCCTCCTTTGGAACTGGGTGGATCACTCCCATAACTAGTAGGTCTTGAACGCAATGTAAGAATGCCTCTCTCTTTATCTGGTTTGCAGATAATTCTGAGAGATGAAATCTCCCCTTTGGAGATGAAGCTTTGAAATCCAGAAGATATCCCTGGGAAACAATCTCCAGAGCCCAGGGATCCTGGACGTCTCTTGCCCAAGCCTGGGCGAAGAGAGAAAGTCTGCCCCCAACTAGATCCGGTCCCGGATTGGGGGCTACTCCTTCATGCTGTCTTAGAGGCAGCAGCAGGCTTTTTGGCCTGTTTCCCCTTGTTCCAAGCCTGGTTAGGTCTCCAGACTGGCTTGGACTGGGCAAATTTTCCCTCTTGTCTTGTAGAAGAGGAAGATGAAGCTGCGCCACTCTTGAAGTTTCGAAAGGAACGAAAATTAGTCTGTTTGGTCCTTAACTTGTTGGACCTATCCTGGGGAAGGGCGTGGCCTTTTCCTCCAGTAATATCAGAAATGATCTCCTTCAGTCCAGGCCCAAAAAGGGTCTGCCCTTTGAAGGGGATCTTGAGAAGTTTAGACTTTGAAGTGACATCAGCTGACCAGGATTTAAGCCATAGCGCCCTACGTGCCTGAATGGCAAAACCTGAATTTTTAGCCGTTAGCTTGGTTAAATGAAAAACGGCGTCAGAAATAAATGAATTGGCTAACTTAAGAGCTTTAAGCCTGTCAAGGATATCATCCAACGGGGTCTCTACCTGTAAAGCTTCCTCCAAAGACTCGAACCAGAAAGCCGCTGCAGCAGTGACTTGGGCAATGCATGCAAGAGGCTGGAGAATAAAACCTTGTTGTATAAAGATTTTCTTAAGGAAACCCTCTAATTTCTTATCCATAGGATCTAGGAAAGCACAACTGTCCTCAACAGGAATAGTTGTACGCTTAGCTAGGGTAGAGACTGCTCCCTCCACCTTAGGGACCGTCTGCCACAAGTCCCGTGTAGCGGCATCTATAGGAAACATTTTCTTAAAAGCAGGAGGGGGAGAGAACATCACACCTGGTCTATCCCATTCCTTAGTAATAATTTCTGAAAACCTCTTAGGGATTGGAAAAACATCAGTGTAAACAGGCACTGCAAAGTATTTGTCCATTTTACACAATTTCTCTGGGACTACAATGGTGTCACAGTCATCCAGAGTCGCTAAAACCTCTCTGAGTAACATGCGGAGGTGTTCAAGCTTAAATTTAAATGCTGTCATTTCAGAGACAGACTGAAGTAACGCCTTCCCTGAATCAGAGAAGTCACCCACAGATAAAAGCTCTCCTGCTTCAACTTCTGCACATTGTGAGGGTATATCAGACATAGCTACTAAAGCGTCAGAGAGCTCTGTATTTGTTCTAGCCCCAGAGCTGTCCCGCTTTCCTTGTAACCCTGGCAGTTTGGACAATACCTCTGTGAGGGTATAACTGAACTGAAGAGTATGGAAAGAAAACTTCATAACTGCCGCCATGTCTTGTAAAGTAAACGCATTGGACGCGCTAGATGTACTTGGTGTCCCTTGAGCGGGAGTTATAGGTTCTGACACGTGGGGAGAGCTAGATGGCATAACCTCCCTTTTGTCAGTCTCAGAAACCTCAGGTGATAAATCTTTAAAAGCCAAAATATGGTCTTTATAACTTATAGAAAGGTCAGTGCATTTGGTACACATTCTAAGAGGGGGTTCCACAATGGCTTCTAAACATAATGAACAAGGAGTTTCCTCTATGTCAGACATGTTTAACAGACTAGTAATGAGACCAGCAAGCTTGGAAAACACTTTAATAAATGTGAAAAAAGCAATAATAAAAAACGGTACTGTGCCTTTAAGAGAAAAAAACTACCACATAAACTGCAAAACAGTGAAAAAAAGTAGTAAACTCTACGAAATTTTTACAGTGTGTATAAGGGACTAAAGCAGCATTGCACCCACTTGCAAATGGATGATTAACCCCTCAGGCCCAAAAATGAATTAGAAAAGCATTAAACCTGTTAACAAACAGTCAAACACAGCTCTGCTGTGGCTCCTACCTGCCCTTAAAAACGATTTTTGCAGGAACAAAACCCTCTATAGAGGTCCTATAAGCCAGAGGACTCTGGATGTCTCAGACTGAAAACGAAAATAGGCCCCTCCCACCATGCACTCAAAGTCAGAGGGCCTTAAAAAAGTACTCCTAGGAGTAATCTAACAAGCCATGTGGAAACTAGGCCCCAAATAAAGATTTATGACCCTCAGAGAAAAAATGTTTTTATTTATAAATCATGCAAACGTTTTTACACTAAGTAATATAGGTATTAACATGAATATTATCCCTTTTTGCAAGCATGATTCCAGTTGTTGTTAAATCACTGTATTAGGCTTACCTTAAATATACCAGGCACTGTCTGCATTTTCTAGACCTTATCATCTCTCTAGAAAAAAAAAAAAACTGAACATACCTCAAAGCAGGAAATCTGCAGACCGTCCCCCCAACTGAAGTTTTCTTTCCATACTCTTCAGTTATGTGTGAGAACAGCAATGGACCTTAGTTACAAACCGCTAAGATCATCAAACCTCCAGGCAGAAGTCTTCTTCCAATTTCTGCCCGAGAGTAAAAACAGTACCACGCCGGTACCGTTTAAAAATAACAAACTTTTGATTGAAGGTAAAAACTACACTAAGTCACCACATCTCTCTTGATACTTCCTTTCTTGTAGAGAGCTGCAAGAGAATGACTGGGGGTGGCAGTTAGGGGAGGAGCTATATAGACAGCTCTGCTGTGGGTGTCCTCTTGCAGCTTCCTGTTGGGAAGGAGAATATCCCACAAGTAATGAATGAACCCGTGGACTGGATACACCTTTACAAGAGAAATATGGCCCTGGGATATGACAAGCAGGAGTACAAAGCTGAGATTAGAGTAGTGGGAAGAGGAAAGCTGGGGTAAAACAAGCAGGGAAGGTTCAAGGTTGCATGGCAAGCGGGAAGGTTCAAGGTTGGGATAAGACAAGCAGGAAGTACAAAGCAGGGATAAGACAAGCAGGAAGTACAAGGCAGGGATAAGACAAGCAGGAAGTACAAGGCAGGGATAAGACAAGCAGGAAGTACAAAGCAGGGATAAGACAAGCAGGAAGTACAAGGTAAGGATAAGACAAGCAGTAGTACAAGGCAGGGATAAGACGAGCAGGAAGTATAAAGCAGGGATAAGACAAGCAGGAAGTACAAAGCAGGGATAAGACAAGCAGGAAGTACAAAGCAGTGATAAGACAAGCAGGAAGTACAAAGCAGGGATAAGACAAGCAGGAAGTACAAGGCAAGGATAAGACAAGCAGGAAGTACAAGGCAGGGATAAGACAAGCAGGAAGTACAAAGCAGGGATAAGACAAGCAGGAAGTACAAGGTAAGGATAAGACAAGCAGGAAGTACAAAGCAGGGATAAGACAAGCAGGAAGTACAAAGCAGGGATAAGACACGCAGGAAGTACAAAGCAGGGATAAGACAAGCAGGAAGTACAAGGCAAGGATAAGACAAGCAGGAAGTACAAGGCAGGGATAAGACAAGCAGGAAGTACAAAGCAGGGATAAGACAAGCAGGAAGTACAAAGCAGGGATAAGACAAGCAGGAAGTACAAGGTAAGGATAAGACAAGCAGGAAGTACAAAGCAGGGATAAGACAAGCAGGAAGTACAAGGTAAGGATAAGACAAGCAGGAAGTACAAAGCAGGGATAAGACAAGCAGGAAGTACAAGGTAAAGGGTAAGACAAGCAGGAAGTACAAAGCAGGGATAAGACAAGCAGGAAGTACAAAGCAGGGATAAGACAAGCAGGAAGTACAAGGCAGGGATAAGAGAAGCAGAAAGTACAAAGCAGGGATAAGACAAGCAGGAAGTACAAGGTAAGGATAAGACAAGCAGGAAGTACAAGGCAAGGATAAGACAAGCAGGAAGTACAAGGCAGGGATAAGACAAGCAGGATGTACAAGACAGGGATAAGACATGGATAAGACAAGCAGGGCGTACAAGACAGGGATAAGACAAGCAGGGCGTACAAGACAGGGATAAGACAAGCGGGAAGTGCAAGGCAAGGATAATTAGAAGAAGAAGTAAATGGCTGGGGCTTGGACCCATAACTGGGTGAGGTTAATTACCCATGCCCAGGCGGGAATGAAACCCTGACTGGAGCACAGGAATGCACAGTTGCTAGCAGTGACTGGAAACATAGCGGTAACGGAATAAAGCAGGACTGAACATTAAACCCACAAATGGGAATGTCACACACATCTGGGCTAGAAGGAAATTGCACAGACTGGAAGATATAACAACAATACAAAAAAAAAAAAGTGTACCTGAGGCAAATTCACTGTAAGAACGCAGACAACAAAGTCAGGAACACAGACGAAGATCAGATCTGGTTAATCAACACAACAGAGCTGATATGAGGTCAAAGGCAATGAATCCAGAACCCAGAGCAAAGGGATTATCTGTCTTTTTTAACCACACATGATTGATCAAGTGTGTAAACAAAGGTCTGCATAATAGAAGGAAGTTCACCAAAAGCACAAACCAATATATCCAAGGCGATGTCACTTGGCTACAAGCCAGGAGTTGCAGGTTTGAGTCCCAGTAGGAAACACTCAAGTTGGCTTTTACAAACCATCATGGTATGTTTATGACAAGAAAACCCCACTCTTAATCCGACAGTTTTCACATGGTTTTCACATGGTTCCACCATGACATGGTGCATCACATTGCGGCAATGAGAAAGTGTACAGTCAAGAAGCCAATATGGTATCACTATACACAGATTTCCTTTACAAGAGGAAAATGCAACTCTTCATATAAAACAGAGAAGTCTATCTTGAGCGAGGAGTCACACAACACTATGATTTGCAGACAATCATTTTGACACTAATGATTACCCGCCCAACAGATACCAAGGAGAGCTCAGTCAAGAGGATGGAGTATTTCTTCAAAAGCTGTGGAGCGCTTACGTTAGTGTGGGTCTCAATAAGCAACATCACTAACTTGTGGGCATATTATTTGCGCTCATCATGTCAGCGTGACTGAAGGCCTAGAGTATAACGGGTTGATTAAAAAAAAAAATTAAAATAAAGTGTTTTTGCTGTAAATATTTTACATTCCAGTGTTCTTTACTTGGAAGAAAATCTTCTTTGTACACATACGGGTACACATCCCATGACCCTGCAACATGCTCAGCCCTGGGTGCTCACTGGAACCTACAGGAAGCTGTGCTGTCCCCAGAGTCACAGGCAGTTAACCCCAGACATGTCTGGGTGCAAGAACCATAGGGAAAATTACAAAACAAATTAATACAACAAACAGAGAAAGTCCAGCACTCACTTACAAGCTCTCAGCTAAGATTAAAAACAAAAATGTAAGGGTTAGTTACCGCATTTGGCCAAATGGGACAAGCCCAGGTACCACGTCAAGGTCCCTTGCACCCAGACCTATCTGGGGTTAACTGACTGTGACTCTGGGGACAGCACAGCTTCCTGTGAGTGCCAGTGAGCACCCAGGAATGAGAATGTTGCAGGGTCATGGATGTGTACCCAGTCCAGGAGTGCAGTCCCCTTCCGTGTTTTTTATATGTCTGGGGTGATTACATAAGCCTGTGTACCCTTCACTTGTTCCCAGTTTGTTGGATTGAGAGCTTACATTGTTTGGCTGTTTTAGGGTCCCAGGTTTTTGGAAGGGACCTTGATGTTGTACCTGGGCTTGTCCCATTTGGCCAAATGCGATAACTAACCCTTTCATATTTGCTTTTAATCTTAGCTGAGAGCTTGTGAGTGTTGTGTGATAAATATAACATAATTTATGTAAGAATTTACCTGATAAATTAATTTATTTCATAGTGGCAACAGTCCATGAGCTAGTGATGTATGGGATATACATTCCTACCAGGAGGGGGCAAAGATTCCCAAACCTCAAAATGCCTATAAATACACCTCCCAAAACACACATACTTCAGTTTTAACGTATAGCCAAGTAGTAAGGTGTAAAAAGAAGTAAAAGCATACAAAAAAGAGGAACTGGAAATAAATGTGCTGTATACAAAAAAATCATAACCACCAAAAAATAGGGTGGGTCTCATGGACTCTTGCCACTATGAAAGAAATTAATTTATCAGGTAAGTTCTTACATAAATTATGTTTTCTTTCATGTAAGTGGCAAGAGTCCATGAGCTAGTGACGTATGGGATACAAGACCCAAGATGTGGAAATCCACAAAGTCACTAGAGAGGGAAGGATAAAATAACAGCCAATTTCTGCTGAAAAAAATGTAATCCAAATAATAAATTATTTTTCTTAAATTTCAAAAAACTTATATCATAAGCAGAAGAACTGAGACAGCTGCCTGAAGAACTTTTCTACCAAAGACTGCTTCTGAAGAAGCAAATATATAACAATGGTAAAATTTAGTAAATGTATGCAAAGAAAACCAAGTTGCTGCTTTGCAAATCTGATAAACTGAAGCTGCATTCTTAAAAGCCCAAGAAGTGGTAACTGATCTGGTAGAATGAGCTGTAATTCTCTAAAGGCGGAGACTGCCCTGCCTCCAAATAAGCCTTGTGAATCAAAAGTTTCAACCAAGATGCCAAAGAAATGGCAGAGGCTTTCTGACCTTTCCTGGAACCAGAGCAAATAACAAATAGATTAGAAGTCTTTCTGAAATCCTTAGTAGCTTCAACATAGCATTTCAAAGCTCTTACCACATCCAAAGAATGAAGAGATCTCTCAAGAGAAGTCTTAGGATTAGGACACAAAGAAGGAACAACAATGTCCCTACTAATGTTGTTAGAATTGACAACTTTAGGCAAAATTGTAAACTAAGTCCGTAAAACCGCTTTATCTTGATGAAATATCAGATAAGGAGACTCACAAGAGAGAGCCGGCAACTCAGAAACTCTTCTAGCAGAAGAGATAGCCAAAAGAAATAACACTTTCCAAGAAAGTAGTTTAATATCCAAAGAATGCATAGGCACAAAAGGAGGAGTCTGCAAAATTCTTAAAATCAAATTAAGACTCCAAGGAGGAGAAATTGATTTAAAAACAGGCTTGATACGGACCAAAGCCTGAACAAAACAGTGAATATCAGGAAGCTTAGCAATCTTTCTATGAAATAAGACAGAAAGAGCAGAGATTTGTCCCTTTAAAGTATTCGCAGACAAACCCTTATCCAAACCATCCTGAAGAAACTGTAAAATCCGAGGAATTCTAAAAGAATGCCAAGAAAAATTATTAGAGGAGCACAATTAAATATAGGTTTTCCAAACCCGATAATAAATCTTGCTCAAAAAAGACTTACGAGCTTGTAACATAGTGTCAATTACTGAATCAGAGAAACCTCTATGACTAAGAACTAAGCGTTCAATTTCCATACCTTTAAATTGAGAGATTTGATATCCTGATGGAAAAAACGGCCCTTGAGACAGAAGGTCTGGTCTTAAAGGAAGCGGCCAAGGCTGGCAACTGGACATCCGTACAAGATCTGCATACCAAAACCTGTGAGGCAATGTAGGTGCTATCAATAACACATGAGAATGTTCCAATATGATCTTGGAGATCACCCTTGGGAAAAGAACTAGAGCTGGAAAAATGTAAGCAGGTTGGTAAAACCAAGGAACTGCCAAAGCATCCACCATCTCTGCCTGAGGATCCTTGAATCTGGAAAGATATCTGGGAAGTTTCTTGTTCAAACAAGAGGCCATCAGATGTATTTCTAGAAGACCCCACATCTGAACAATTTGATGAAACACATCCGGATGGAGAGACCACTCCCCTGGATGCAAAGTCTGACGACTTAGATACTCAGCTTCCCAATTGTCTACACCTGGAATATGAATCTAAGAAATTAGACAAGAGTTGGACTCTGCCCAAGAAAGTATTCAAGATACTTTCTTCATTGCCAAGGAACTGCAATTCTCTCCCTAATGATTGACATATACAACTGTTGTGATATTGTCTGTCTGAAAACAAATGAAAAGTTCTCTCTTCAATAGAGGCCAAGCCTGAAGAGCTCTGAAGATAGCACAGAGTTCTAAAATGTTGATTGGTAACCTCGCCTCTTGAGGTTTCCAAACCCCTTGTGCTGTCAGAGACCCCCAGACAGCTCCCCAACCTGAAAGACTTGCATCTGTTGAGATCACAGTCCAGGAAGGGCGAACAAAGAGGCCCCTAGATTGAATAATCTGATGGTCGTCTAACCACCAAGACAGAGAGAATTGAATGTTGGGATTTAAGTTTATGAACTGTGATATCAGAGAACAATCCCTGCACCATTGATTCAGCATGCAAAGCTGCAGAGGTCTCATATGAAAACAAGCACATAGCCATTGAAGGGAATGATCGAGACTGAAGGTTTAGACGAGCTAAAACCAATTTAATTCGCCTCTTGTCTGTTAAAGACAGAGTCATGGACACTCAATCTATCTGGAAACCTTGCCTTTGAAGAAACGACACTAGTTGTTTCGTGTGAGATTCTGCTAAATGAAAAGACTAGTACCAAGATATCCTCAAAATAAAGAAAAAAAAAACAATACCCTGCTCTCTGATTACAGATAGAAGGGCACTGAGAACCTTCAAAAAGATTCTTGGAGCTGTCGCTAGGCCAAATGGAAGAGCGACAAACTGATAATGCTTGTCTAGAAAAGAGAATCTCAGAAACCGATAGTGATCTGGATGAATTGGAACATGAAGATAAGCATCCTGTAAGTCTATTGTGGACATAAAATGCCCTTGCTGAACAAAAGGCAGAGTAGTCCTAATAGTCACCATCTTGAAAGTTGGGACTCTTACACAACGATTTCAAAGTTTCAGATCCAGAACTGGTCTGAAAGAATTCTCTTTCTTTGGGACAATGAATAGATTTGAATAAAATCCCAAACCCTGTTCCTGTAGAGGAACCGGAACAATCACCCCTGAACGCTCTACATCTGAAACACATTTCAGAAAAGCCTGAGCTTTCACATGATTTATTGGAATATGAGAAAGAAAGAATCTTCTCACAGGAGGCCTTATTCTGAATCCTATTCAATACCCTTGAAACACAATATTCTGAATCCAGAACCTGACCAAATTTCCTGAAACAATTTCAATCTGCCCACAACCAGCTGAACTGAATTGAGGGCCGCACCTTCATGCAGTCTTGGGGGCTTGATGTGGTCTTTTATAAGGCTTAGTTTTATTCCTATTTGAGGATGGCTTCCAATTCGAACAAGAGGCCTTAGGGGCAGGAGTAGACTTTTGTTCCTTATTCTGATTAAATAAATTCTTACCCTGGAAAGATAGAGATAGTAATCTAAATTCAAACACCATGTCAGCATTCCAAGATTTAAGCCATAAACATTAATCTTAATAATGTCAACTATAGCATCACAAATGAAATAATTAGCATATTGAAGTAAAAGAATAATGCTGGTCAAATCATGATCTTCTACCTGCCGTGCTAAACTATCCAACCAAAAAGTTGAAGCAGCAGCCACATCAGCCATTGAAATTGAAGGTCTAAGAAAATAGCCAGAATGTAAATATGCTCTTCTAAGATAAGATTTAATCTTCCTATCCAAAGGATCCTTAAAAAAAGTACTATCTTCCATAGGAATAGTAGTACGTTTGGCAAGAGTGGAAATAGCCCTATAAACCTTAGGAACTTTTTCCCAAAACTCTAAATTAGCCACAGGTAAAGGATACAACTTCTTAAACCTAGAAGAAGGATTGAAAGAAGAACCAGGCTTAGACCATTCCTTAGTAATCATATCAGAAACAGCATCTGGAAGAGGTAAAAACCTCAGAAGCAACCTTGGGAGGTTTAAAAACAGTATTCAAACATTTACTGGCTTTATTATCAAGAGGACTAGACTCTTCAATACCCAAAGTAACCAGAACTTCCTTCAATAAAGAATGAATATAATCGATCTTAGAGAGGAAGATTTGTCAAATTCAGTATCTGAATCAGGATCTTCTGAACCAGAAGAATCCTCATCAGCAGAGGATATTTCAGTATGCTGTCGGTCAATACAAATTTTATCAGATTTATGAGAAGTTTTAAAGGACCTTTTACGTTTATTTGAAGGCGGAATAGCAGACATAGCCTTATCTATAGCTGCAGCAATATAATTATTTACATCTGCAGGAATATCAGGTACTTTAGACGTTAAAGGAACAACAGACGGTATATTAGTAATAATAGAAACATTATCGGCATGCAAAAGCTTATAATGACAGATGCCACATAATTGGACTGAAGAAATAACATCAGTTAATTTACAACAGACACACTTAGCTTTGGTAGAACTGTGTTCAGGCAGCATGGTTTCTACAGCAACATCAGAGGCAGGATCAGCTTGAGACATCTTGCAAAAAGTAAAAAGAAAAAAACATTTAAACAAAACATCCAATTTCCTCATATAGCAGTTTCAGGAATGGGAAAAAATGCTTATGCAAAAGTAGGATGCAAAAAAATAAGCATCATAGCTCTTAACATGACGAGAACCAGAAGCAAAAAGGAAGAGGGGTTATATACAAAAAAGATTTCTGGCGCCAAGCATTAAGCAAGACGCGAAAAGGAAAAAAATATTTTGGCGACAGAGCTAACATCAGGAAATGACGCAACTTGCTTCATAACAAGCGCGACTCCTAGCCCAAACAAAGTGCGTCAACAAAGACGCAGGAAATGACAAAACTTATGTCACGTCACCTTAGACGCACGTTTGCAGCAAAAAATTTCCGCAACAAGAATGACACTATAAAAAACATAATTTATACTTACCTGTTAAATTTATTTCTCTTGTGGTGTATCCAGTCCACGGATCATCCATTACTTGTGGGATATTCTCCTTCCCAACAGGAAGTTGCAAGAGGACCACCCACAGCAGAGCTGCTATATAGCTCCTCCCCTAACTGCCATATCCAGTCATTCGACCGAAACAAGCCGAGAAAGGAGAAACCATAGGGTGCAGTGGTGACTAGTTTAAATTAAAATTTAGACCTGCCTTAAAAGGACAGGGCGGGCCGTGGACTGGATACACTACAAGAGAAATAAATTTATCAGGTAAGCATAAATTATGTTTTCTCTTGTAAGGTGTATCCAGTCCACGGATCATCCATTACTTGTGGGATACCAATACCAAAGCTAAAGTACACGGATGAAGGGAGGGACAAGGCAGGCTTAAATGGAAGGAACCACTGCCTGTAGAACCGTTCTCCCAAAAATAGCCTCCGAAGAAGCAAAAGTATCAAATTTGTAAAATTTTGAAAAGGTATGAAGCGAAGACCAAGTCGCCGCCTTGCAAATCTGTTCAACAGAAGCCTCATTTTTAAAGGCCCAGGTGGAAGCCACAGCTCTAGTAGAATGAGCTGTAATCCTTTCAGGGGGCTGCTGTCCAGCAGTCTCATAGGCTAAGCGTATTACGCTCCGAAGCCAAAAAGAGAGGTTGCCGAAGCTTTTTGACCTCTCCTCTGTCCAGAGTAAACAACAAACAGTGTAGATGTTTGGCGAAAATCTTTAGTAGCTTGTAAGTAAAACTTCAAAGCACGGACCACGTCCAGATTATGTAAAAGACGTTCCTTCTTTGAAGAAGGATTAGGACACAATGATGGAACAACAATCTCTTGATTGATATTCTTGTTAGAAACTACCTTAGGTAAAAACCCAGGTTTTTTACGCAAAACTACTTTATCTGAATGGAAAATCAGATAAGGAGAATCACATTGTAAAGCAGATAACTCAGAGACTCTCCGAGCTGAGGAAATAGCCATCAAAAACAGAACTTTCCAAGACAAAAGTTTAATATCAATGGAATGAAGGGGTTCAAATGGAACCCCTTGAAGAACTTTAAGAACCAAGTTTAAGCTCCATGGGGGAGCAACAGGTTTAAACACAGGCTTGATTCTAACCAAAGCCTGACAAAAAGCTTGAACGTCTGGAACTTCAGCCAGACGCTTGTGAAAAAGAATAGACGGAGCAGAAATCTGTCCCTTTAAAGAACTAGCTGATAATCCTTTTTCCAAACCCTCTTGGAGAAAGGACAATATCCTAGGAATCCTAACCTTACTCCATGAGTAATTCTTGGATTCACACCAATGAAGGTATTTCCGCCATATCTTATGGTAGATTTTCCTGGTGACAGGCTTTCGTGCCTGTATTAGGGTATCAATGACTGACTCGGAGAAGCCACGCTTTGATAAAATCAAGCGTTCAATCTCCATGCAGTCAGTCTCAGAGAAGTTAGATTCGGATGATTGAAAGGACCTTGTAGTAGAAGGTCTTGTCTCAGAGGCAGGGTCCATGGTGGAAAGGATGACATGTCCACTAGGTCTGCATACCAGGTGCTGCGTGGCCACGCAGGCGCTATCAAGATCACCGATGATCTCTCCTGTTTGATTTTGGCAATCAGTCGAGGGAGCAGAGGAAACGGTGGAAACACATAAGCCAGGTTGAAGAACCAAGGCGCTGCTAGAGCCCAATTGAGCAAACACCTCCGGATGGAGTTCCCACTCCCCCGGATGAAAAGTCTGACGACTTAGAAAATCCGCCTCCCAGTTCTCTACACCTGGGATATGGATTGCTGATAGGTGGCAAGAGTGAGTCTCTGCCCAGCGAATTATCTTGGAGACTTCCAGCATTGCTAGGGAACTCCTGGTTCCCCCTTGATGGTTGATGTAAGCCACAGTCGTGATGTTGTCCGACTGAAATCTGATGAACCTCAGGGTTGCTAACTGAGGCCAAGCTAGAAGAGCATTGAATATTGCTCTTAACTCCAGAATATTTATTGGGAGGAGTTTCTCCTCCTGAGTCCACGATCCCTGAGCCTTCAGGGAATTCCAGACTGCACCCCAACCTAGAAGGCTGGCATCTGTTGTTACAATTGTCCAATCTGGCCTGCGAAAGGTCATACCCTTGGACAGATGAACCCGAGATAGCCACCAGAGAAGAGAATCTCTGGTCTCTTGATCCAGATTTAGCAGAGGGGACAAATCTGTGTAATCCCCATTCCACTGACTGAGCATGCATAGTTGCAGCGGTCTGAGATGTAGGCGCGCAAATGGCACTATGTCCATCGCCTCTACCATTAAGCCGATTACTTCCATGCACTGAGCCACCGAAGGGCGCGGAATAGAATGAAGAACACGGCAAGATTTTAGAAGCTTTGATAACCTGGATTCTGCCAGGTAAATCTTCATTTCTACAGAATCTATCAGAGTCCATAGGAAGGAGACTCTTGTGAGTGGGGATAGAGAACTCTTTTCCTCGTTCACCTTCCACCCATGTGACCTGAGAAATGCCAGAACTATGTCCGTATGTGACTTGGCAATCTGAAAGTTTGACGCCTGTATCAGGATGTCGTCCAGATAAGGGGCCACTGATATACCTCGCGGTCTTAGAACCGCCAGAAGCGATCCCAGAACCTTTGTAAAGATTCTTGGAGCTGTAGCTAACCCGAAGGGAAGAGCCACAAATTGGTAATGCCTGTCCAGAAAGGCAAACCTTAGGAACCGATGATGATCTTTGTGAATCGGTATGTGAAGGTAAGCATCCTTCAAATCCACTGTGGTCATGTATTGACCCTCCTGGATCATAGGTAGGATGGTCCGAATAGTTTCCATTTTGAACGATGGAACTCTGAGGAATTTGTTTAAGATCTTTAGATCCAAAATGGGTCTGAAGGTTCCCTCTTTTTTGGGAACCACAAACAGATTTGAATAAAAACCCTGTCCCTGTTCCGTCTGTGGAACTGGATAGATCACTCCCATAATTAGGAGGTCTTGCACACAGCGTAAGAATGCCTCTTTCTTTATCTGGTTTACAGATAATCTCGAAAGGTGAAATCTCCCTTGAGGGGGGGAAGCTTTGAAGTCCAGAAGATATCCCTGAGATATGATCTCCAACGCCCAGGGATCCTGAACATCTCTTGCCCACGCCTGGGCGAAAAGAGAAAGTCTGCCCCCTACTAGATCCGTTACCGGATAGGAGGCTGTTCCTTCATGCTGTCTTAGAGGCAGCAGCAGGCTTTCTGGCCTGCTTGCCCTTGTTCCAGGACTGGTTAGGTTTCCAGCCCGGCTTGGATTGAGCAAAAGTTCCCTCTTGTTTTGTAGCAGAGGAAGTTGATGCTGCACCTGCCTTGAAGTTTCGAAAGGCACGAAAATTAGACTGTTTGGCCTTTGATTTGGCCCTGTCCTGAGGAAGGGCATGACCCTTACCTCCAGTAATGTCAGCAATAATTTCCTTCAAACCAGGCCCGAATAGGGTCTGTCCCTTGAAGGGAATGTTAAGTAGTTTAGACTTTGATGTCACGTCAGCTGACCAAGATTTAAGCCATAGCGCCCTACGCGCCTGGATGGCGAATCCAGAATTCTTAGCCGTTAGTTTAGTCAAATGAACAATGGCATCAAAAACAAAAGAATTAGCTAGCTTAAGTGTTCTAAGCTTGTCAAGTATTTCAGTCAATGGAGTAGCTGTCTGAAAGGCCTCTTCCAGAGACTCAAACCAGAACGCCGCAGCAGCAGTGACAGGCGCAATGCATGCAAGGGGCTGCAGGATAAAACCTTGTTGAATAAACATTTTCTTAAGGTAACCTTCTAATTTTTTATCCATTGGATCTGAAAAAGCACAACTGTCCTCAACAGGGATAGTGGTACGCTTTGCTAAAGTAGAAACTGCTCCCTCCACCTTAGGGACCGTCTGCCATAAGTCCCGTGTGGTGGCGTCTATTGTAAACATTTTTCTAAAAATAGGAGGGGGGGAAAACGGCACACCGGGTCTATCCCACTCCTTATTAATAATTTCTGTAAACCTTTTAGGTATTGGAAAAACATCAGTACACACCGGCACTGCATAGTATTTATCCAGTCTACACAATTTCTCTGGCACTGCAATTGTGTCACAGTCATTCAGAGCAGCTAACACCTCCCCAAGCAATACACGGAGGTTCTCAAGCTTAAATTTAAAAGTAGAAATTTCTGAATCAGGTTTCCCCGAATCAGAGATGTCACCCACAGACTGAAGCTCTCCTTCCTCAGCTTCTGCATATTGTGACGCAGTATCAGACATGGTTCTTAAAGCATCTGCGCGCTCTGTACTACGTCTAAACCCAGAGCTATCGAGCTTTCCTCTGAATTCAGGCAGTCTGGCTAATACCGCTGACAGGGTATTATCCATGATTGCCGCCATGTCCTGCAAAGTAATCGCTATGGGCGTCTCTGATGTACTTGGCTCCATTTTAGCGTGAGTCCCTTGAGCGGGAGACAAAGGGTCCGACACGTGGGGAGAGTTAGTCGGCATAACTTCCCCCTCGTCAGAATCCTTTGGTGATAATTCTTTTAAAGACAATAGCTGATCTTTATTGTTTAAAGTGAAATCAATACATTTAGTACACATTCTCATATGGGGTTCCACCATGGCTTTTAAACATAATGAACAAGGAGTTTCCTCTATGTCAGACATGTTTACACAGACTAGCAATGAGACTAGCAAGCTTGGAAAACACTTTAAATCAAGTTAAACAAGCAATATAAAAAACGTTACTGTGCCTTTAAGAGACACAAATTTTGCCAAAATTTGAAATAACAGTGAAAAAAGGCAGTTAAACTAACGAAATTTTTACAGTGTATGTAACAAGTTAGCAGAGCATTGCACCCACTTGCAAATGGATGATTAACCCCTTAATACAAAAAACGGATTAACAAAACGAAAAAAACATTTTTAAACAGTCACAATAACTGCCACAGCTCCACTGTGGCTTTACCTTCCTCAATACACGACTTTTGAAGCCTTTTGAGCCCTTCAGAGATGTCCTATAACATGCAGGGGACTGCTGAGGGAAGCTGAATGTCTCTGTCTGTAATTTTAACTGCGCAAAAAAAGCGCTAAAATAGGCCCCTCCCACTCATATTACAACAGTGGAAAGCCCCAGGAAACTGTTTCTAGGCAAAAATCAAGCCAGCCATGTGGAAAAAACTAGGCCCCAATAAGTTTTATCACCAAAGCATATATAAAAACGATTAAACATGCCAGCAAACGTTTTATATTGCACATTAAACAGAGTATATACCTCTGATAGCAAGCCTGATACTAGTCGCTATTAAATCACTGTATTTAGGCTTAACTTACATTAATCCGGTATAAGCAGCATTTTCTAGCAATTCCATCCCTAGAAAAACATAACTGCACATACCTTATTGCAGGATACCCTGCATGCCATTCTCCCTCTGAAGTTACCTCATGCCTCAGACATATGTGAGTGAGAACAGCAGTGGATCTTAGTTACTTCTGCTAAGATCATAGAAAACGCAGGCAGATTCTTCTTCTAAATGCTGCCTGAGATAAAATAGTATAACTCCGGTACCATTTAAAAGCAACAAACTTTTGATTGAAGAAAAAACTAACTATATTACACCACTTTCCTCTTACTACCTCCAGCTATGTTGAGAGTTGCAAGAGAATGACTGGATATGGCAGTTAGGGGAGGAGCTATATAGCAGCTCTGCTGTGGGTGATCCTCTTGCAACTTCCTGTTGGGAAGGAGAATATCCCACAAGTAATAGATGATCCATGGACTGGATACACCTTACAAGAGAAAACTGCATTTTGCGTCCCTGCGAGCCTAGTTTGCCCACGTAAATTTGGAAAACAAAGTCAAATTGAAAAAATCTGAAACCCCAGGTAAGAGATAAAAATAATCTTTCCAAATTAAAATTCCATACTGAAACTGATAGTCTGCAGAAAACGAAAATATACATTGACTTGAGTCTTGGCAAATATAAGCAAATTCATATATTTAAAACTTTATAACATAAAGCTCCAAACATGGCTAAGAGTGTCTTAAAAATAATGATATATACTTACCGGAAGACACCGATCCACATATAGCAGACAGCCAAACCAGTACTGAAAAATATCAGCAGAGGTAATGGTATAAGAGTATATAGTCGATCTGAAAAGGGAGGCAAAGAATGAATTCCTACGACCGATTACAGAGAGCCTTTGAAAGGATTTATCATGGGTGAAACCACTTAATCAACAGGCAATACTCCCTTCACATCCCTCTGACAAACACTGTACTCTAAGAGGAATTGGGCTTCAAAATGCTTAGAAGCACCTTTCACAGAAGAAAATTAAGCACATCTTGCTTCACCACCAAGTTTGTAAAACTGAAGTATGTGTGCGGTGGGAGGTGTATTTATAAGCATTTTGAGGTTTGGGAAACTTTGCCCCCTCCTGGTAGGAATGTATATCCCATACGTCACTAGCTCATGGACTCTTGCCACTTACATGAAAGAAATATATATACTCACAGAAACACACACAGATTGAATATATATATGTGTGTGTGTGTATATATATATATATATATATATATATATATATATATATATATATACATACACACACACACACACACGCACATAGACCTGTATATATTCCTAAAGATATATATTAGTAAAGATATGAATTTTACAGACATATTTATTGAAAAATAAAAAGAACATTTTCTTATATGTGAAGAACATTAGAATGTAAAATATGCATAACTACCCTGTGGGTTTAGCGCTGTAGGTCTAATGCGTAGTTGGTTAAAGCACAAGTGCTCCATTGAAGTCTATGGGGAGAAGTTAATGCAATTGTGATATACAAAGTTTCACTTGTGAGCAAACGTACTTTCAAGTTGTAATAGAAGCACTAACCCATCCGCGTTAAAAGGTTAAAAAAAAAAAAATTAGCGTGCCCAGTCATCTGGCCCACAGATGGACATAACCCATTTTGGAAATAGGGAAGCTCCCTCTTTTCAATAACAGTTTAATGCACCTGCCATTTTATGGCAATTACATACGTAATGTATTTATTATACGGCTGCAGCTCCCTGTACAACACCAAATTATAATTGCATAAGTTTGTAGAAGGAACACAGTGTGGTGCACAGCTCAGAAAACCAACTATCAGAAAGATAAATTTGTTTGCACATTGTTCTGGTTACTGTAATGTACATTCTTGTTAAAGTGAAGGTCCATTTTGATGAATTAGTGCCCAGTTTCTAATAAACCTATTCAAAACAAGGGCACTTTAATACATCAAAATTGACATTTCACTGTTTTCTTCAAAAAGTTACCTTTTACTCCTGGCAGCCTCTCCAGCACTTCCTCCGCCCGTCGCAAGCCGTCTTTGCAGGTCCAAAATGACGAATGTGGCTTCCTCCAATCACAGCGTTGCATCAGACCAAAATTCCCCCCGGGGGAAAGCTGTGATTGGAAGAAGACTGATTTGTCATTTCTGACGTCTGCAGAGGCTTCTGATGGCCGGGGGAAATCGCTGGATCGGCATTCAGGATTAAAAGGTAAGTTTTTGAAGAAAAACAGAATTTATGTTTACCTGATAAATTTCTTTCTCCAACGGTGTGTCCGGTCCACGGCTTCATCCTTACTTGTGGGATATTCTCTTCCCCTACAGGAAATGGCAAAGAGAGCACACAGCAAGAGCTGTCCATATAGCCCCCCCTCTGGCTCCGCCCCCCAGTCATTCGACCGACGGTTAGGAGAAAAAGGAGAAACTATAGGGTGCTGTGGTGACTGTAGTGTATAAAGAAAGAAATTTTTCAAACCTGATTAAAAACCAGGGCGGGCCGTGGACCGGACACACCGTTGGAGAAATAAATTTATCAGGTAAACATAAATTCTGTTTTCTCCAACATTGGTGTGTCCGGTCCACGGCTTCATCCTTACTTGTGGAAACCAATACCAAAGCTTTAGGACACGGATGAAGGGAGGGAGCAAACCAGGTTACCTAAACGGAAGGCACCACGGCTTGCAAAACCTTTCTCCCAAAAATAGCCTCCGAAGAAGTATCGAATTTGTAAAATTTGGCAAAAGTATGCAGAGAAGACCAAGTCGCTGCCTTACAGATCTGATAAACAGAAGCCTCGTTCTTGAAGGCCCATGTGGAAGCCACAGCTCTAGTAGAGTGAGCTGTAATTCGTTCAGGAGGCTGCCGTCCGGCAGTCTCATAAGCCAATCGGATGATGCTTTTCAGCCAAAAGGAAAAAGAGGTAGCAGTAGCTTTCTGCCCTCTCCTCTTACCAGAATACACAACAAACAAGGATGATGTCTGTCTGAAATCCTTTGTTGCTTCTAAATAGAACTTTAAAGCACGGACCACATCTAGATTGTGTAACAAACGTTCCTTCTTTGAAACTGGATTCGGACACAGA
Source organism: Bombina bombina (assembly GCF_027579735.1). NCBI lineage: Eukaryota > Metazoa > Chordata > Amphibia > Anura > Bombinatoridae > Bombina > Bombina bombina. The sequence goes on along the minus strand of NC_069503.1, from coordinate 1,157,104,892 downwards.
GAAGGAACAACAATTTCCTGGTTAATATTCCTGTTAGAAACGACCTTTGGAAGAAAACCAGGCTTGGTATGTAAAACTACCTTATCTGTATGGAAAATCAGATAGGGAGAAGAATACTGCAAAGCAGATAATTCAGAAACTCTTCTAGCAGAAGAAATAGCAACCAAAAACAGAACTTTCCAAGATAGTAACTTAATATCTATGGAATGCATGGGTTCAAAAGGAACCCCCTGAAGAACTGAAAGAACCAAGTTTAGACTCCATGGAGGAGTCATAGGTCTATAGACAGGCTTAATCCTGACTAACGCCTGTACAAACGCCTGTATATCTGGCACGGCTGCCAGACGTTTGTGCAACAAAACCGACAGAGCAGATATCTGTCCTTTTAGAGAACTAGCTGACAAACCTTTATCCAAGCCCTCTTGGAGAAAGGAAAGTATCCTTGGAATTTTAATTTTACTCCAAGAGTATCCCTTGGATCTGCACCAACAGATATATTTTTGCCATATCTTATGGTAAATTTTCCTAGTCACAGGCTTTCTGGCCTGAACCAGAGTATTTATAACCGAGTCAGAAAACCCACGCTTAGATAGAATCAAGCATTCAATTTCCAAGCAGTCAGATGGAGAGAGACTAGATTTGGATGTTCGAATGGACCTTGTACTAGAAGATCCTGCCTCAAAGGTAGCTTCCATGGTGGAGCCGATGACATATTCACCAGGTCTGCATACCAAGTCCTACGTGGCCACGCAGGAGCTATTAGAATCACCGAGGCCTGCTCCTGTTTGATCCTGGCTACAAGGAGAGGGAACGGTGGAAACACATAAGCTAGGTTGAACGACCAAGGCGCCACTAATGCATCCACCAGTGCCGCCTTGGGATCCCTGGATCTGGATCCGTATCAAGGAACCTTGGCGTTCTGGCGAGGCGCCATCAGATCCATATCTGGAATGCCCCATAGTTGAGTTAACTGGGCAAAAACCTCCGGGTGGAGTTCCCACTCCCCCGGATGAAAAGTCTGACGACTCAAATAATCCGCCTCCCAGCTGTCCACTCCTGGGATGTGAATTGCAGATAGGTGGCAGGAGTGATCCTCCGCCCATTTGATGATCTTGGATACCTCTCTCATCGCCAAGGAACTCTTTGTTCCCCCCCTGATGATTGATGTACGCTACAGTCGTCATGTTGTCCGACTGGAACCTTATGAATTTGGCCTTTGCTAGGTGAGGCCAAGCCAGGAGCGCATTGAATATCGCTCTCAGTTCTAAAATGTTTATCGGAAGAAGAGACTCTTCTCGAGACCATAGACCTTGAGCTTTCAGAGTCCCACACCGCGCCCCAGCCTAAGAGACTGGCGTCGGTCGTGACAATGACCCACTCTGGTCTGCGGAAACTCATTCCCTGAGACAGGTGATCGTGAGACAACCACCAGCGGAGAGAATCCCTGGTTACCTGGTCTACTTGAATCCGGAAGGTGAACACAGAAGTATAGCGCTAATCGCTAAAATAGAACTAAGCCACTCTAAAACAGTCACCCCAGGACTGTCACAATAGGAACAAGATGCTAGGAATATGAGGGCGCTAAAAGCTAAGTTCCCACCACACTTAGTCAAATAACAAGAGATACAATGAAATTAAAATTAATATCTTTACTTGACAATAACATACAATTAATTATAACAATGAATATAAAATATGTATAATCTGATAGAAGGGACGTCTCCCTTAAAAAACTGGAATACCACCTTAAAAACACGTGAGAAAAAAAAAAAAATGTGTGAAAAAAGTTCCTTGAAAAATGTATTAAAAAGATTATATTAAATGAGCGTGGTAATATGATTCAGCAAATATGTTACAATGTTAATATCGATCTTTGAGTAAATCAGTCACAATTTATGTAACAAAGTTCCTTGTTTGGCTGATCAAAAAGTGTTACAGTTCATCAAATAGTATCAGCGTGAAATAAGTTGTGATTATGTTGTATGACCTCCTAGGAAGTTGTTAAGCGATCATGTTAAACACCTTAAAATCAGGTTTCCTTTGTACTCACACTTATCCAAATGACTGTGGTAACATATTCGCTGAATCATATTACCACGCTCATTTAATATAATCTTTTTAATACATTTTTCAAGGAACTTTTTTCACACTTTTTTTTTTTTTTTTCTCACATGTTTTTAAGGTGGTATTCCAGTTTTTTAAGGGAGACGTCCCTTCTATCAGATTATACATATTTTATATTCATTGTTATAATTAATTGTATGTTATTGTCAAGTAAAGATATTAATTTTAATTTAATTGTATCTCTTGTTATTTGACTAAGTGTGGTGGAAACTTAGCTTTTAGCGCCCTCATATTCCTAGCATCTTGTTCCTACTTGAATCTGGGGAGACAAGTCTGCATAGTCCCCATTCCACTGATTGAGCATGCACAGTTGTAATGGTCTTAGATGAATTCGATCAAAAGGAACTATGTCCATTTCTGCAACCATTAATCCTACTACTTCCATGCACTGAGCTATGGAAGGCTGAAGAATAGAGTAGAGTATTGCACTGCATGTGCAAACATCTTTGTGAGTATTACTCTGAACTGTTAGTTTAGAATCATTTGTAGCCAAGGATCATCTGCACCAGAGCGCCTCTTCTTTTTTTGTTTCTATACAGAACGCAGTCATCTCTTTTTCAACATCTTTGGAGAGAGCAGCTATCGTTTGGGACATCATTTCCAGATTGGACATCACTCTATATTGGGACTTTCACTTGCATCTATGGATGTATATTTCCTAACCATATGACTGTGGTGACTATTGTTATGTATTTGTATTTATAATTATACAGTTCATATTGTTTATTTTTTGTAAGATATAAAACTTAGGATCTATCCATATTATCACTTTTTTGAAATAGCATAAATTAGGCGCACCTTATTTCTGGACACACTACTTAGATATAGTAGAGCCCCATTGTTTTTGTATACATCTATTTATCTAGAGGTTATAGCTGCCATTATGCTATCTGTTAATGAACGAGTCAATAAGAGATTAACATTAGTCGCAACTGTTTCTCCCACCAACCCTGCACTCTGTGAAAATATCAATATAGATAGTTTATCAATACACTCTTCCTTCTCCAGATTGGAGGAACTTATTAACATAGAATGCAGGCATTGGTGGGATGCTGAAATGTTACGTAAATACATAGAGAGAAAACAAATCCCTAGAGGATTAAGAATTTTTAAAAACTGCTCATTCAAGGATGATGCCGAACTGTCCTCCAAATGGGAGGAAGCTCTAGGAGATTGCTCAATTCGTTTGATGAAAATCTTAATATCCCATAGGGAAGCATTAGTAGCAAAAGTTACGATTGAGATTGAAAAATTACAAATACATTTAGAACAATTTAAAACTTCTACAGAATATGAAGAACTAAATAAATTAACATTACAGAAAATCGATAACTATCAAAGAGAACTCATAGAAAATAAAAATAAGAAACTATTACGTGATGAGGGGGATTATAATAGAGGAGAAATACATACTTATAACCATGGGAGATCCAGAAATAGAAATAGATTCAATAATAAACAAAACTTCAACTCACATAATAATCTCCAACAAGGGAATACTAAAGACACCACTGCACCAGCAAATTTGCCCCCCTCACAACAAATGAATAGGCATCATATCAGTCATAACAACTTTAGAAATGCCGAATGGACAGTTGTTGATAGAAGAAATAGTCACACAAATAGTAGTAATACCAACTCTCATCACAACAGCTATAGGCAGGATAGTAATACCACCCCATATCATAATGGTTATAGGAATGGTGGACACAACAACCCACACTATAATAGACCCCATAATATAACACAATCAAATAGAACATACAACAACACTAATACGAACAATAGTCCCTCCCACCCCCCTCAAACAAGCTATGATACATATAATCATCATATGGCTAACCCCATTAATCCCCCCAAAACTAGCCATAATTCTAATAGACCGGTATGGCATAATGACTCACATCTTCAGTATGACACTGATAATAGATATGAATCCAACAGAAGAGTCTCTTATGACCATCCTGTCTCTACCGATATCCTCACTTATAATAGATACGAGATTTTGGATGAATCTACCACCCCAAGGGGTAATAACCCCAGACAACCATTAATTACTGGGAATAATGAGATCTGTCACGATAATAGCCATTCCAATTCAACGGATAATGCTGCTTTTTTAGAACAGCGCCAAAGACCAATACACACATGGTCTCAACGAAAAATAGCCAGCTACTTAGAACCGATCAGCACACATACCCAGCCCCAGAAAGGAAAAAGACCATTCGTAGACGGGGGTGCAGAGGGCGTAGGTCCACCATCAAAAAAACAAGATTACAAAGATTAAAAAAGGGTATTTACAATTTATCATCACATAATTTATCAGATGATGAAATTAGGGTATTGGGTAAAGGTTTATCTTACAGTCCCTCAAATTCACACAACACATTTGATTTATTTGTTGATTTGAACAGATTCACACAGAAACTCACTATGCAGAAATACTTCGCTGAGAAAAGAATCAAAGAATCTAATGCATTACCTATCCTTACAGATACTATGGAAACAAGAATATCTTCTGGCATTCCCATATATGAACCAGATACACTATTGGCACAACTAAGTGAGGGTTATGTCCAGACAAATTTTAGGATTAAATCCAACTTTAATCCACAGGTTTCAAACAATACATATGTAGAAATTTTTAAAGAATTAGTATTAGAGGAATTGGAACAGCTCCCTAAAAATATTTCTAAACATAATCTATTTCCCAACGAGATTAAGGCCCTTGAAACACTAAGGAATAATGCTGAACTGATAATCCGCCAAGCAGACAAGGGGGGAGGTATTGTCCTTCAAAATTATTTGGATTATATTAAAGAAGCAAATAGAATTCTTATGGACAAATCATATTACTCTCCCCTTAAAGAAGATCCTACCCCCAAATACCTAAAAACTTTGACAGGTCTAATTAATTTCGCCCATCAAGAAGGCATTGTATCTAAGAGAGAAAAGGAATTTTTGATTCCCAGTGAGCCTAGTTGTGCCTTCTATTACCATCTGCCCAAAATCCACAAGGATACTGTCAACCCTCCGGGCAGACCAATAATAGCGGGCATAGGTAGTCTCACTGAGAATGTATCAGCTTATATAGATTACTTCCTTCAAAAGTATGTAATTAACTTGGAATCATATATTAGAGATTCTATGGATCTATTGGATAAATTAAGATGTATACCGATCACTAATGACTATATATGGATTACTTGTGACGTGGAGGCTTTATACTCCAATATTCCTCATGATTTGGGTGTGAACGCTATATCAGCTTATTTAGAAGAAGACCAATATATCCCCCCATTACAAAAACAATTTATATTACAACTTATATTATTTGTTTTACAGCACAATTATTTTTTATTTTTAGATGAATATTATTTGCAGATAAAAGGAACCGCCATGGGCACCAGGTTCGCCCCGAGTTTCGCTAATCTATATATGGGGAGCTTTGAAAATAGTTACATCTACCAATCGGAATTTGGGGCGAACCTGGTGTTCTATGGTAGGTTCATAGACGATTTAATTTTCATTTGGAATGGCACTCAAGATAGAGCTTTAGAATTTGTAGACCACCTGAACCTCAATAACAGAGGATTGAAATTTACTAGTTGTATACATAAGGAGAGTGTGGTTTTCTTAGATTTATCCCTGCGTTTTAATAATTTGGGTGGAATAGATAGTTCAACCCATTTCAAAACTGTTGATAGCAACAGCTATCTAGATTTTAGAAGTAATCACCACTATCCTTGGAAAAAGAATGTCCCATACGGACAATTTAAACGGATAAGGCGCAATTGTAGCCTAATATCGGATTATGATAAGCAGAGTACGACGCTCAAAGAGAGATTCATGGAAAAACATTATCCAACAGACCTTATTAATTCTAGTTATCAAAGAGCTAGAAATGAAAATAGAGAGACATACTTTAACAAAAACCATAATATCCAACGGGGAGATGATAAACCTATTGAAATAAGATTTATTACACAGTATAACTGTAATTATAAACATATAAGTGAAATTTTCCAAAAACATTGGAGAATCCTGAAAAGAGACCCTATTTTAAAGGATCTAATTGGAGATACTCCCTCCATTGTGTATAGAAAGGCCCCAAATCTTAAAAATATTTTGGCACCTAGTAAAGTAGTAAAACACAAGGCCAAACAAGAAAATCATAAATCTAAGAATAGAAGAAATTTGAATTCCCAAATAAAGGGCAGAGGAATATACAAATGTAGAGCATCCAGATGTAAAATGTGTGATCACATAGGACATGGTACTCATGTGTTTCAATCCTTTGTAGACAAAAAAAACTTACAAGATCAAAAGTAGAATGACTTGTGCTTCAAAATATGTAGTTTATCTTATCTCTTGTGTTTGTGGGATTCAATATATCGGCCGAACTATTAGACGATTGAGCCATAGGTGGTCAGAGCATTATTGTAGTGTTTTAAAAAACAAGAAATCACACAGTGTTATTAAACACTGCCATAAAAATCACAAAGGGGACCCCAATTGTTACACTATAATACCCATAGAAGAAATTATACCATCCCATACATATAATAGATTTTTGAGGCTTAGGCAGAGAGAGACTTTTTGGATTCATAAACTAAAAACTTTACACCCATTAGGACTTAACCTTAATGTAGATCTGGCAGCCTTTTAGATTAATGTAGATTTGGCAGCCCTCTAGATTATATTTATTAACTAAAAGTATAAAGCTGTTATATAATCTCTCTCTGCCTATCAAAATTACCCCTATCTTATGTAATAGTATAGTATTGAATTAGCATATGAATAATCTTAATAGACCATATACAGCTGATTATAAGAAAATTCAACCAATCTTGGTACACATGCAGTTGTGGCCTAGTGGTTAGGTTGATAGTCTTTATATTATTAGGTCAGGAGTTCAAATCTGGCCATTATTGTTTATTAGTATTAATTTATACTAAATTTTATTTATATTTTTTTAATTTTTTATCTTTTAAATTAACAATATAGATGCACAATTTTGCTATATCAGGAATATATTTAGCATATCAAACATGTCACACGAGTAAACGGAGCATTCTTAATATTCACCCACAATATCTTTTTAGTTAAAAATCTTTTAATACATTAGCACTTTAATAATCAATATTATTTATGATATTGGCTATCAGTCAATATTTATATTTAGGCACCACATTAGTATTTTAACTATTTGACCACTCTTTGCACACAGGCAGTCATGGCCTAGCGGTTAGCTTGTTAGATATTTATACTATGAGGTCGGGAGATCCAATCTAGTCAATGTTTAATACTAATATATATCACATTATATATAGTGGCTTAATACTGTCACATTAAGAATACATTAACATAGTAAATATGTCATATGAATACATCAAGTATTCTTAATAATCATTCATAATATCTTTTCAGCAAATTATTAACATATTAGCACTATAATAATTACTAGTATCCCCTTCCAATATTGGCTTTTAGTCAATTCTTATTTTATTTTTAGCCATCACACTAGTATGTTAACCAACATGTCACACATATCTGCTATGGCCACACATAGCAATCCATCACATAATGGTACATCATTGCTTTCCTTATATGTACATCACTATAAAGGTAAATACCACTATCTGTTAGGCACAAGTACATCACATTTATACACCTTTTTTCACACACACGTTTATTTTGTATAATGCACCACTTGCACCAGTCACAGCATTGTCAAGATACATTCAGTACACTATGAACACTTGCATCAGAAGCCCGCTTATAGCCTAGTGGCTGGGTTGATGGTTTCCCAGCCACTAGGTCGTGAGTTCTAATCCGACCATTAGATGTAGTAATATGATTGATTATATGGCTTTATATATATTTTTAGTAATTATATATATTTTTTTAGTATTTATTCTTGTATTTATATATAATTTGTTATTATATGATTTATATGTTTATTATAAATTTATTACTGAGAATTCATCTATTATATTTATAAATATCTGATTATTATATCGTATTTCTTTTATATTGTTATATTGTTTGTAAGACTGAAATATCTAAATATTATTGTTACAATTATTGAGATTAAAACTTGCTATCGATTCATGTTAAATTGCCCTTGTATATATAGAAAGATTTTTTTGAAGTTTGTATAAATTGTATTCATTTTTAACAAAAGTGCTATGTATCTCAGGGCGACACCCTGTAATCAGATAGTACACCTGAGCAAGGGAGGTGTGTGAATTTTCAGGGTTTTGATTGGTCCTGTCAGTCCTTTTAAGTCAGCAAGGTAGCTCTTAGAATTATGTAGCCTGATGAAACGGCATGTTAGCCGAGAAACGCGTTGCTAAGTAATTTTTATATTTTTAATAAATACTTTATTTTGTCTACCTTGCTGGTGAATTGTTCTATTTGCCTTATTGATCCCTTGCTTGGATTAACCTCTATCGGCATATCCACCTTTATTTTCCACCACTCCTCCAACGATCCAGGAGCAGCTGTACAGGCCTCAGGGAGTCAGCCGAACGGCTCTTTAAGATTCGGCACGCCTGATATTGCACTGCTTGTGCAACTCCGTTTGTGAGTATAACTTCTCGACATCTGTTGTATGTGTATTCTGTGCCTGGGATAATCTGCACCAAGGGCGGTATCTATATTTTATGTCATAGGTATCTTTTTTCCCCACATCGTTGGTGAAGTGATTACCCAGTGAACAGCTGATTTCACCCTCTAGCGAGTCAGCCGAGCTGATAACTTGCCTGAGGAAACAGAGTGGTAGCTCTGAGAAACGCGTAGCGAATTCTACTGATTTTTATTGTACACTGTTATATTTTTATATAAAGTGTTTTTTATATATATCTGGAGTCTCCTGAATTTTTTATCTGAACCTTCTGAATACATTGGACCATCTTTCACCGGAGTGGTATGTGCGCTGGGCCACTTTTAATATACCCAGCTTGCTTCATTAGCACTACAGTGTGCTCTATACTTTGTGAGTATATCTCTGAAGGGTAAAGCTGGTGGGTTCACACTCTGCTTACTAATTCCACACTAGGAGTCGCCCTCTGTATATCTTCTTACTTTTCAGAGCGGCTCTGAAGCTTCGGCTCACCTGTTATTGCACTGCATGTGCAAACATCTTTGTGAGTATTACTCTGAACTGTTAGTTTAGAATCATTTGTAGCCAAGGATCATCTGCACCAGAGCGCCTCTTCTTTTTTTGTTTCTATACAGAACGCAGTCATCTCTTGAAGAATAGAGTGAAGAACTTGACAAGCGTTTAGAAGCTTTAACTTTCTGACCTCTGTCAGGAAGATCTTCATTTCTACAGAATCTATTATTGTTCCCAAAAAGGGAACTCTTGTAGACGGGGACAGGGAACTCTTTTCTACGTTCACCTTCCACCCGTGAGATCTGAGAAAGGCTAGAACAATGTCTGTATGAGCCTTTGCTTTGGAAAGAGACGACGCCTGGATTAGAATGTCGTCTAGATAAGGTGCTACAGCAATGCCCCTTGGTCTTAATACCGCTAGAAGGGACCCTAGCACCTTTGTGAAAATTCTGGGAGCACTGGCCAAACCGAAGGGAAGTGCCACAAACTGATAATGTTTGTCCAGGAAAGCGAACCGCAGGAGCTGATGGTGATTTTTGTGGATCGGAATATGCAGGTACGCATCCTTTAAGTCCACGGTAGTCATATATTGACCCTCCTGGATTGTTGGAAAAATCGTTCGAATGGTTTCCATTTTGAATGATGGAACTTTGAGGAATTTGTTTAGAATTTTTAAATCCAGAATTGGCCTGAAAGTTCCCTCCTTTTTGGGAACTACAAACAGGTTTGAGTGAAACCCCTGACCTTGTTCCGTTAAAGGAATTGGGTGTATCACTCCCATCTTCACTAGGTCTCCTACACAGTGTAAGAATGCCTGTCTCTTTATCTGGTCTGAAGATAAGCGAGACATGTGGAACCTTCCCCTCGGGGGAAGTTCCTTGAACTCTAGAAGATACCCCCGAGACACTATGTCTAGTGCCCAGGGATCCGGAACATCTCTTGCCCAAGCCTGAGCAAAGAGAGAGAGTCTGCCCCCTACTAGATCCGGTCCCGGATCTGGGGCTACCCCTTCATGCTGTCTTGGTAGCAGCAGCAGGCTTTTTGGCCTGTTTACCCTTGTTCCAGCCTTGCAATGGTTTCCATGCTGGTTTAGGCTGGGAAGTGTTGCCTTCTTGTCTGGAGGCCGCAGAGTTAGGATTCGGTCCGTTCCTGAAATTGCGAAAGGAACGAAAATTAGATTTGTTCTTAGCCTTGAAAGGCCTATCCTGTGGGAGGGCATGTCCCTTTCCACCAGTAATGTCTGAAATAATCTCTTTCAATTCCGGCCCGAAAAGGGTCTTACCCTTGAAAGGAATATTAAGCATTTTATTCTTGGACGACACATCTGCCGACCAGGATTTTAGCCAAAGCGCTCTGCGCGCCACTATTGCAAAACCTGAATTTTTCGCCGCTAACTTAGCCAATTGGAAAGTGGCATCCAAAATAAAGGAATTAGCCAACGTTAGTGCGTGAATTCTGTCCATGACTTCATCATATGGAGTCTCTCTTTGGAGCGAATTTTCTAGTTCCTCAAACCAAAAATACGCTGCCGTGGTGACAGGAATAATGCACGAGATTGGTTGGAGAAGGAAACCTTGCTGAACAAATATCTTTTTTAGCAATCCTTCCAATTTTTTATCCATAGGATCTTTAAAAGCGCAACTGTCCTCAATAGGAATAGTTGTGCGTTTAGCTAACGTTGACACTGCCCCCTCAACCTTAGGGACCGTTTGCCATGCGTCCCTTCTGGGGTCAACAATGGGGAACATTTTCTTGAATATAGGAGGTGGAACAAAAGGTATACCTGGCTTTTCCCACTCCTTAGTCACTATGTCCGCCACCCGCTTGGGTATCGGAAAAGCATCAGCGTGCACTGGGACCTCTAAGAATTTGTCCATCTTGCACAATTTCTCTGGAATTACCAAAAAATCACAGTCATCAAGAGTAGTTAGGACCTCCTTAAGCAGGGCGCGGAGATGTTCTAACTTAAATTTAAATGTTACGATATCAGTGTCTGCCTGCTGAGAAACTTTTCCTGAATCAGAAATTTCCCCCTCAGACAGACCCTCCCTCACTGCCAATTCAGATTGATGTGAGGGTATAACTGATAAATTGTCCTCAGCGCCAACCTGCTCATCTTCTGTATTTAAAACTGAGCAATCACGCTTTCTAGGGTAGGATGGCAGTTTGGATAATAGATTTGCTATAGAATTATCCATTACTGCAGTTAATTGCTGCATAGTAACCAGCATTGGCGCGCTAGATGAACTAGGTATCGCCTGCGCGGGCAAAACTGGTGTTGACACAGAAGGAGCGGATGATGAACTATCCCCACTACCTTCATTAGAAGAATCATCTTGGGCAATCTTATTAAATGTGACAGTACTGTCCTTACTTTGTTTGGACGCTATGACACAATTTGCGCATACATTAATAGGGGGAACCACCTTGGCTTCCATACACACAGAACATAAGCCATCTGAAGGTATAGACATGTTAGACAGAATTTGGCAGGCTAATAATGCAATAAAAGCGTTTTTAAAGAAAAGCGTTACTGTCCCTTTAAATAATAAACAAGCACACTTTATTTCTGATATTTTGAAAAACTATGAAGGCAATGTCCGATTTTTACAAAATTTGCACCCCAGAGTCCTAATGCCTTGAAAGTATTGCACACCAAGTTTCAAGACTTTAACCCTTAAAATGAGCAAACCGGAGCTATTTGTTCAATTCAACAATTTTAGTACACTACAATCACTGCCACAGCCTTGCTGCGGCTTTTTACCTTCCCTGAGAGTTATTCAGCACTGAAATAAACCTTCCTGAGTCCGTTTTAGTAGCCACAGGACCCCTCACATGAAGCTGCATGCACTGCCATGGAAGTAAACTGCGCAATTGAGGCGCGAAAACGGGGCCTCCTTCCTCTGCATACCAGAGTGAAGGGGCCTTTCTGACTGAAATAGTAGTCTAACTAAATGCCAGGCGAATAAAAAGGTTCCCAAAAGTGCTTTTAATTACACAAAACACTCTAAATGCCATCTAAATATGAAATAAATCAATCGATTTAGCCCACAAAAGTGTCAACCAGTATAGAGCCCATTTATAAGCCTTAATCTGTTATGAGTCTAAGAAAATGGCTTACTTACCCCTTAAGGGAAAACTGACAGTCTTCTAGCATTAACATGTCTTGTTAGAAATATGACTGATCATACCTGAAGCAGATAAGCCTGTTCCCCCCAACTGAAGTTCTCGGGTTTCAACAGCCCTGCGTGGGAACAGCAAAAGATTTTAGTTACTACTGCTAAAATCATATTCCTCTTTAACAGAAATCTTCTTCATTTTCTGTTGTAGAGTAAATAGTACAAACCGGCACTATTTTAAAATAAACTCTTGATAGAAGAAATAAAAAACTACAACTAACACCACATACTCTTTACCATCCCCGTGGAGATGCTACTTGTTCAGAGCGGCAAAGAGAATGACTGGGGGACGGAGCCAGAGGGGGGGCTATATGGACAGCTCTTGCTGTGTGCTCTCTTTGCCATTTCCTGTAGGGGAAGAGAATATCCCACAAGTAAGGATGAAGCCGTGGACCGGACACACCAATGTTGGAGAAACAGTGAAATGTCAATTTTGATGAATTAAAGTGCCCTTGTTTTTAATGGGTTTATTAAAAACTGGGCACTAATTTATCAAAATGGACCTTCACTTTAAATACAGACATAACAGTATATCATTGTTTACACTGGGTAAATCTGGTCACTTATTCTGCATTTCTAAGTTAAATCAAAAGTCTACTCAGGTTTTCTCTATTGTTACCTTAAAAATATCACATCTCAAGAGTTCCTTTCTAACAGAGAATAAATCCAGCAACGCTCACTCAGTCCCCTAATAACCATATTTGTAATCTTAAAATGTGGGATGTAACTCCATATTGAGGCAGATTGTACTAAAGACATATAGCAGCCGAATGTATTTCTAATTTGCCATATATCAGCCCATTCTTGTAACATATTAGATGAGGTTGATCTACTGTAGTTCACCCTGAACCCGATTTACGATAAAGCCAATAGAATGTATATTAATACAATTAGAAATCTAAGGTATTGGCATTCACTACCTCTTTAAGCAATGAGTTCAACAATTTGATATTGAAAAAATGTTTACGTTGATCGAGATTAAATCTCCTTTCCTCTAGACAGACTTAAATTGTGATCTTGTGTCACAAACAACTGCCTTAGAATAAACAGCTCTTCCACCAACTCTGTATATGGGCCTTGAATATATCTCTACAGTAAAACAGGCTCAACTTTGCTAACCCCTCCTTTTAGTTTGCATCCTCTATTCCCCTTATTAGTGTTTTGGTCCTAATCTAAAAAAATAATAATTCTACAAGGTAAGTTTTTAAAATTGGTCCCCAGAACTGCACTCCACACTACAGGTGAGGTCTTACCAGGGATTTATATAGTGACAGCATGATGCTTTCTTCCCTTGCCTCAATGTATCTTTTAATCCATGCTAGTATATCTTATTAGCCTTATAAGTCACTGCCCTGAATTGTGCACCCATCTTTAGCTTGTTATCTATAAGTCCTCTAATGTTTGGCTAAGTCTAGTCCCATTTAAATAATAGGCAGCTAGCATATTTTTACTTCCAAAATGTAGAAGCTTAAATTTACCAATATAACATCTCATTTGCCAATGACCTACCCATTACTCCCATTTTGTAAATCTCCTTGCAAAGCAATAACATCCTACAATGACCTAATCACCTTAAACAACTTTGTATCACCTGCACACAGAGTGTGGGTGTATTCCATCTTCATCTGGAGTTTAATTTATCTTTATTTTACCCTGCTTTTTCCTGATATAAATCTAGAGATGATACAGTTATTAGTATGGGCTTGAATTTTCTAGTTTGGTTTAAGGTTTCTCCCATTAGTTTCTCTTTTGTGTATACTGAAGAATGTTTAGCAGTTCCGCATTCCCCCGGTCACTGTTAATCATAATACCCTTCTCACATTTTAATATATCATTAGAGCATTTAGGATTCAGAAGATAGAGGATTTATAATATAGATCCAAGAGAAATAATTTACGCATAATTGGCCTACCAGAGTCGGTGAAATAAAGTGAATACATCTCACTGAAAAGGTTAATCCTCAATTATTACTGCATTCGACTTTGGAAGTGGAAAGCATTCATATGATAGGATTAAAGAGGACCAAGACCAGTGATTGTCAAGTTCCTAAACTTGAAGAAATGAAGAGCCTTTAGGAAAACAGCTGTAGTCAGGTTTAACTCCTTAAGCCACCTTGACGTAGCTACTACGTCACAGAGCGCTTAGCCCAGCATACCCTGTTAATGTAGAACCTACGTCCAACCTACCCCCTCATGCAGCGGTCCCAGCTGTAAGTTTGGACAGCAAAAATTGCGGCCAGAAGGAGAAGCCATCTGTCTTCATATGATAAAGAAGTGCTGCCAGCGCACCCATTACCATATAAAGCAGATCACAAGGCAAACAGGTACACTCTGCATGTGGTGGTGCCATTGGTGGTTTGGGAGGGTCAGGAGAGAGGCAGGCGGGCAGCCAATTGCCAAAAGGGGGGAGGGAGGGGGAAAAATCACTATACTACTGAAAATGTATAACACACAGGGAGGGGGGAAGGATCCATAGCACTACAGAAAGGGGGACCATGAGGGGGGCAATGCATGATGATTGATTGGAGGGGGGCGCGCTGCACTACAGAATTTTTTTTTTTTTTTTAATAAATTAAAAAATATATATATAAATAAATATAAACTGGGTATTGGCATACAGCTGCCAGTACCCAAGATTGGGGACACTAGTTAGAGGGGGGTTAAAGAGCTGTTTGGGAGAGCTCAGGGAGGTGGGTGGATAGGGGGGAAATCTTACATTGCAAAAAATAAAATAAAAAACATAATTTATGTAAGAACTTACCTGATAAATTCATTTCTTTCATATTAGCAAGAGTCCATGAGCTAGTGACGTATGGGATATACATTCCTACCAGGAGGGGCAAAGTTTCCCAAACCTCAAAATGCCTATAAATACACCCCTCACCACACCCACAATTCAGTTTAACGAATAGCCAAGAAGTGGGGTGATAAAAAAGTGCGAAAGCATATAAAATAAGGAATTGGAATAATTGTGCTTTATACAAAAATCATAACCACCACAAAAAAAAGGGCGGGCCTCATGGACTCTTGCTAATATGAAAGAAATGAATTTATCAGGTAAGTTCTTACATAAATTATGTTTTCTTTCATGTAATTAGCAAGAGTCCATGAGCTAGTGACGTATGGGATAATGACTACCCAAGATGTGGATCTTTCCACACAAGAGTCACTAGAGAGGGAGGGATAAAATAAAGACAGCCAATTCCTGCTGAAAATAATCCACACCCAAAAATAAAGTTTAACGAAAAACATAAGCAGAAGATTCAAACTGAAACCGCTGCCTGAAGTACTTTTCTACCAAAAACTGCTTCAGAAGAAGAAAATACATCAAAATGGTAGAATTTAGTAAAAGTATGCAAAGAGGACCAAGTTGCTGCTTTGCAAATCTGGACAACCGAAGCTTCATTCCTAAACGCCCAGGAAGTAGAAACTGACCTAGTAGAATGAGCTGTAATTCTTTGAGGCGGAGTTTTACCCGACTCAACATAGGCAAGATGAATTAAAGATTTCAACCAAGATGCCAAAGAAATGGCAGAAGCTTTCTGGCCTTTCCTAGAACCGGAAAAGATAACAAATAAACTAGAAGTCTTACGGAAAGATTTCGTAGCTTCAACATAATATTTCAAAGCTCTAACAACATCCAAAGAATGCAACGATTTCTCCTTAGAATTCTTAGGATTAGGACATAATGAAGGAACCACAATTTCTCTACTAATGTTGTTGGAATTCACAACTTTAGGTAAAAATTCAAAAGAAGTTCGCAACACCGCCTTATCCTGATGAAAAATCAGAAAAGGAGACTCACAAGAAAGAGCAGATAATTCAGAAACTCTTCTGGCAGAAGAGATGGCCAAAAGGAACAAAACTTTCCAAGAAAGTAATTTAATGTCCAATGAATGCATAGGTTCAAACGGAGGAGCTTGAAGAGCTCCCAGAACCAAATTCAAACTCCAAGGAGGAGAAATTGACTTAATAACAGGTTTTATACGAACCAAAGCTTGTACAAAACAATGAATATCAGGAAGATTAGCAATCTTTCTGTGAAAAAGAACAGAAAGAGCAGAGATTTGTCCTTTCAAAGAACTTGCGGACAAACCCTTATCTAAACCATCCTGAAGAAACTGTAAAATTCTCGGTATTCTAAAAGAATGCCAAGAAAAATGATGAGAAAGACACCAAGAAATATAAGTCTTCCAGACTCTATAATATATCTCTCGAGATACAGATTTACGAGCCTGTAACATAGTATAATCACAGAGTCAGAGAAACCTCTTTGACCAAGAATCAAGCGTTCAATCTCCATACCTTTAAATTTAAGGATTTCAGATCCTGATGGAAAAAAGGACCTTGTGACAGAAGGTCTGGTCTTAACGGAAGAGTCCACGGTTGGCAAGAGGCCATCCGGACAAGATCCGCATACCAAAACCTGTGAGGCCATGCCGGAGCTACCAGCAGAACAAACGAGCATTCCTTCAGAATCTTGGAGATTACTCTTGGAAGAAGAACTAGAGGCGGAAAGATATAGGCAGGATGATACTTCCAAGGAAGTGATAATGCATCCACTGCCTCCGCCTGAGGATCCCGGGATCTGGACAGATACCTGGGAAGTTTCTTGTTTAGATGGGACGCCATCAGATCTATTTCTGGAAGTTCCCACATTTGAACAATCTGAAGAAATACCTCTGGGTGAAGAGACCATTCGCCCGGATGCAACGTTTGGCGACTGAGATAATCCGCTTCCCAATTGTCTATACCTGGGATATGAACCGCAGAGATTAGACAGGAGCTGGATTCCGCCCCAAACCAAAATTCGAGATACTTCTTTCATAGCCAGAGGACTGTGAGTCCCTCCTTGATGATTGATGTATGCCACAGTTGTGACATTGTCTGTTTGAAAACAAATGAACGATTCTCTCTTCAGAAGAGGCCAAAACTGAAGAGCTCTGAAAATTGCACGGAGTTCCAAAATATTGATCGGTAATCTCACCTCCTGAGATTCCCAAACTCCTTGTGCCGTCAGAGATCCCCACACAGCTCCCCAACCTGTGAGACTTGCATCTGTTGAAATTACAGTCCAGGTCGGAAGCACAAAAGAAGCCCCCTGAATTAAACGATGGTGATCTGTCCACCATGTTAGAGAGTGTCGAACAATCGGTTTTAAAGATATTAATTGAGATATCTTCGTGTAATCCTTGCACCATTGCTTCAGCATACAGAGCTGAAGAGGTCGCATGTGAAAACGAGCAAAGGGGATCGCGTCCGATGCAGCAGTCATAAGACCTAGAATTTCCATGCATAAGGCTACCGAAGGGAATGATTGTGACTGAAGGTTTCGACAAGCTGCAATCAATTTTAGACGTCTCTTGTCTGTTAAAGACAGAGTCATGGACACTGAATCCATCTGGAAACCCAGAAAGGTTACCCTTGTCTGAGGAATCAAAGAACTTTTTGGTAAATTGATCCTCCAACCATGATCTTGAAGAAACAACACAAGTCGATTCGTATGAGATTCTGCTAAATGTAAAGACTGAGCAAGTACCAAGATATCGTCCAAATAAGGAAATACCACAATACCCTGTTCTCTGATTACAGACAGAAGGGCACCGAGAACCTTTGTAAAAATTCTTGGAGCTGTAGCTAGGCCAAACGGCAGAGCCACAAACTGGTAATGCTTGTCCAGAAAAGAGAATCTCAGGAACTGATAATGATCTGGATGAATCGGAATATGCAGATATGCATCCTGTAAATCTATTGTGGACATATAATTCCCTTGCTGAACAAAAGGCAAGATAGTCCTTACAGTTACCATCTTGAACGTTGGTATTCTTACATAACGATTCAATATTTTTAGATCCAGAACTGGTCTGAAGGAATTCTCCTTCTTTGGTACAATGAAGAGATTTGAATAAAACCCCATCCCCTGTTCCGGAACTGGAACTGGCATAATTATTCCAGTCAACTCTAGATTTGAAACACATTTCAGAAATGCTTGAGCTTTTACTGGATTTACTGGGACACGGGAAAGAAAAAATCTCTTTGCAGGAGGTCTCATCTTGAAACCAATTCTGTACCCTTCTGAAACAATGCTCTGAATCCAAAGATTGTGAACAGAATTGATCCAAATTTCCTTGAAAAAACGTAACCTGCCCCCTACCAGCTGAGCTGGAATGAGGGCCGCACCTTCATGTGGACTTAGAAGCAGGCTTTGCCTTTCTAGCTGGCTTGGATTTATTCCAGACTGGAGATGGTTTCCAAACTGAAACTGCTCCTGAGGATGAAGGATCAGGCTTTTGTTCTTTGTTGAAACGAAAGGAACGAAAACGATTATTAGCCCTGCTTTTACCTTTAGATTTTTTATCCTGTGGTAAAAAAGTTCCTTTCCCACCAGTAACAGTTGAAATAATGGAATCCAACTGAGAACCAAATAATTTGTTACCCTGGAAAGAAATGGAAAGTAAAGTTGATTTAGAAGCCATATCAGCATTCCAAGTTTTAAGCCATAAAGCTCTTCTAGCTAAAATAGCTAGAGACATAAACCTGACATCAACTCTGATAATATCAAAAATGGCATCACAGATAAAATTATTAGCATGCTGTAGAAGAAGAATAATATCATGAGAATCATGATGTGTTACTTGTTGCGCTAAAGTTTCCAACCAGAAAGTTGAAGCTGCAGCAACATCAGCCAAAGATATAGCAGGTCTAAGAAGATTACCTGAACACAGATAAGCTTTTCTTAGAAAAGATTCAATTTTCCTATCTAAAGGATCCTTAAACGAAGTACCATCTGACGTAGGAATAGTAGTACGTTTAGCAAGGGTAGAAATAGCCCCATCAACTTAGGGATTTTGTCCCAAAATTCTAATCTGTCAGACGGCACAGGATATAATCGCTTAAAACGTTTAGAAGGAGTAAATGAATTACCCAATTTATCCCATTCTTTGGAAATTACTGCAGAAATAGCATTAGGAACAGGAAAAACTTCTGGAATAACCACAGGAGCTTTAAATACCTTATCCAAACGTTTAGAATTAGTATCAAGAGGACCAGAATCCTCTATTTCTAAAGCAATTAGTACTTCTTTAAGTAAAGAACGAATAAATTCCATTTTAAATAAATATGAAGATTTATCAGCATCAACCTCTGAGACAGAATCCTCTGAACCAGAAGAGTCATCAGAATCAGAATGATGATGTTCATTTAAAAATTCATCTGTAGGGAGAGAAGTTTTAAAAGATTTTTTACGTTTACTAGAAGGAGAAATAACAGACATAGCCTTCTTTATGGATTCAGAAACAAAATCTCTTATATTATCAGGAACATTCTGCACCTTAGATGTTGAAGGAACTGCAACAGGCAATGGTACTTTACTAAAGGAAATATTATCTGCTTTAACAAGTTTGTCATGACAATCAATACAAACAACAGCTGGAGGAATAGCTACCAAAAGTTTACAGCAGATACACTTAGCTTTGGTAGATCCAGCACTAGACAGCGATTTTCCTGTAGTATCTTCTGACTCAGATGCAACGTGAGACATCTTGCAATATGTAAGAGAAAAAACAACATATATATAAAGCAAAATTGATCAAATTTCAGGAATGGGAAAAAATGCCAAAGAACAAGCTTCTAGCAACCAGAAGCAATGAAAAATGAGACTTAAATAATGTGGAGACAAAAGCGACGCCCATATTTTTCGCGCCAATAAGACGCCCACATTATTTGGCGCCTAAATGCTTTTTGGCGCCAAAATGACGCCACATCCGGAACGCCGACATTTTTGGCGCAAAATAACGTCAAAAAATGACGCAACTTCCGGCGACACGTATGACGCCGGAAACGGAAACAAATTTTTTGCGCCAAAAAAGTCAGCGCCAAGAATGACGCAATAAAATGAAGCATTTTCAGCCCCCGCGAGCCTAACAGCCCACAGGGAAGAGTCAAATTTTTGAAGGTAAGAAAAAATGATTAAATCAAATGCATTATCCCAAATATGAAACTGACTGTCTGAAAATAAGGAAAGTTGAACATTCTGAGTCAAGGCAAATAAATGTTTGAATACATATATTTAGAACTTTATAAACAAAGTGCCCAACCATAGCTTAGAGTGTCACAGAAAATAAGATTTACTTACCCCAGGACACTCATCTACATGTTTGTAGAAAGCCAAACCAGTACTGAAACGAGAATCAGCAGAGGTAATGGTATATATAAGAGTATATCGTCGATCTGAAAAGGGAGGTAAGAGATGAATCTCTACGACCGATAACAGAGAACCTATGAAATAGACCCCGTAGAAGGAGATCACTGCATTCAAATAGGCAATACTCTCCTCACATCCCTCTGACATTCACTGCACGCTGAGAGGAAAACCGGGCTCCAACTTGCTGCGGAGCGCATATCAAAGTAGAATCTAGCACAAACTTACTTCACCACCTCCATCGGAGGCAAAGTTTGTAAAAACTGAATTGTGGGTGTGGTGAGGGGTGTATTTATAGGCATTTTGAGGTTTGGGAAACTTTGCCCCTCCTGGTAGGAATGTATATCCCATACGTCACTAGCTCATGGACTCTTGCTAATTACATGAAAGAAATATATAATTAAAAAAAAGAATTGCTCGAAAACTTCATAGTGGCAGACTATCTGCCAGTACCTAAGATGGTGGTGACCAGTGGGGGTGAGGGAAGGAAGAGAACTGTTTAGGAGGGATCAAGTAGGGATCAGAGGGTGGATGGTGTCAGCTGAGAGGGTAATCTCTACAATACAGCTACATTTAACCTTACACGCTTCAGAAGTTTGGTGCGCAGGTAATTATTGGATCTTAGTGGGCGGGCTGGAGTATACTTGTGGAGTAGAGAGGATAGGTAGTTAGGACTAGGGAGCGGCATTGGTGAGAGCTTTGTATGTAAGGGTGACAATTTTTAATTTAATTCTGCTGTGAATGGGGAGCCAATGAAGGGACTCGCAGAGAGGTTCAGCAGATGCAGAGTGACAGGAAAGGTGGATTAGCCTGGCAGAGGCATTTAGGATGGATCGAAGGGGGGAGAGGCGGGAAAGAGGAAGGCCAGTAAGTAGGTTATTACAGTACTCAAGTCGGGAAATAACAAGGGAGTGGATTATTTGCTGCCAGGGGTGTCATCAGCATAGAGGTGATATTTGAAGCTATAACTGTTGATAAGTTTACCCAGTAAAGAAGTATAATTGGAGAAGAGTAGAGGACCCAGAACAGATCCTTGAGGTACTCCAACAGACAGAAGCATTGGAGAGGAGGAGTTACCAGCAAATGACACAGAAAAAGACCTGTGAGAAAGATAAGAGTGAATCCAAGAAAGAGCAGTGTCACAGAGGCCAAAAGAGCTAAGGGCCTGTAGAAGGAGGGGGTGTTCCACTGTGTCTAAGGCAGTTGAGAGGTCAAGTAAGATAAGTATGGAGTAGTGGCCATTACTTAGTTTTAGCAGAAAGAAGATCGTTAGTAACCTTGGTAAGGGCAGTCTCAGTTGAGTGTTTGGGGAGGAATCCAGATTGCAGGGGGTCAAGCAAGGAGTTGGAGGACAGGAAGTGGGGTCAAGGGAGGTTTTTTTGAGTATAGGAGTGACCTTTGCATGTTTGAAAGAAGATGGGAATGAACCAGTAGAGAGAGATAGGTTGAAGTTGTGAGTGAGAGCAGGAGTGAGGGTGGAACACAAGGAGGGTATTAGATGGGAAAGGATAGGGTCGAGCGGGCAGGTAGTGAGGTGTGAGGAAGATTGTAACAAAGAAACCTAATTCTAAGTGGCTGGATGGAAAATGCAGAGGGTGGCAGATGGAGTAACTGGGCCTGTTATTGGAAGATTGCAGGTCTGTGCTGGGATGTTTTTTCGGATAGTACGTGTTTTGTTTAAAAAGTAGTCTGCCAGGTCTTGAGCACTAAAGACAGACCAGGGGGGGGGGGGGAGCAGGTGGGTAGAGGACAGAGTTATCGGTGGAGAAGAGTCATATAGGGTTTGAGGAAAGAGTAGATATGAGAGAAGTAGGTTTGCTTGGCTAAATGAAGGGCCAAAGTGTATGAAAGAAGAATAAACTTATAGTGGATGAAATCAGGTTCAGAATGACTAGCCTGAAGATCGCTCAAAGTTTCAGAATGTTGATTGGTAACCTTGCCTCAAGGTGATACCAAATTTCTTGCAATCTTCGAGAAACCCAGACCACCACCCAGCCTGAGTACAATAGACCAGGACTACCGAAGGATGGATGTCTCAAAGGACAAAGATCACTCATATATTACTATGTTTAGTACAATATTGTGAGGGAAGTGTCTGGAACTCAGTATGCAGGAATGGAAAACCAAAACAAAGAAAGTATTTTCTTGAACAAACTTTACTGAAGAAATATAATTCAGCAACAGGTAAATCAAACTAAAGTCAATATTGAACCAGATAAAGATCAAATAAAGTCTTTACAGTGAAAACTTTAAGCACAAGTCTCTCAGCAAGCACAGAACCCAATGAGTACTGTTGGTAAGGTCTCTTGTAAAAAGTTTAAGAACAAGAAAGCATACACAGGTATCACAGCAGAGGTCTAGCACAAGTCTCTCAGCAAGCACAGAACTAGCGGGTACTGTTGGTGAGGTCTCTTGTAAAATGTTGAGGAACAAGGAAGTATACACAGGTATCACAGCAGAGGCCTTTGATCTCAATGGTAAAGTAAGCATACACAGGTATCACAGCAGAGGTCTTTGGTCTCAGCAGTAGGGTAAGAATACACAGGTATCACAGCAGAGATCTTTTGTCTCAGCAGTAGGGTAAGCATACACAGGTATCACAGCAGAGGTTTTTGGTCTATAATCAGGTTATAATATGTTAAAGATCAGGCCACAACTGTTGCGGGTGAAATCTAGTCACAGAGGCTCCAGATAGCTGAGAAAAAAGTCTGGGAACAAAAAGGGGGTGGGTGCTACCATCGGGAGTAAAGACAGTCACTTGGCAATAGTAAAAAATAAAACACTTTTGAATGTTTAAAAGTAAAACAAACAAAGTATACCACGCATGATAACCCTATAAATCCAGATAAAATATGTTCCCCAGCCTACCCGGAGCCTGCACTATAGAACTGCATCATCCATGAAGCTATTGCTGATTCTCTTAAAGGGCTAGCACTCAATTTTGTAAAGTGCACAAAAAAAATCCCAAAAGCTGACAGAGGGTTAAAAAGGGTCATGATATGGAGAAAAAAAACTAAATGTATGCTTAGCTGATAAATTATTTTCTTTCCTGGCATGGAGAGTCCACAAATCCATTCTAATTACTAGTGGTAATTCAACTCCAGGCCACCAGGAGAAGGCAAAGATTACCCCAGCAATGCTTTAAAAATCCTCCTACTTCCCACAATACCCCAGTCATTCAGCCAAAGGACTATGGAAAGAGAAGAGGACACAAAGGGTATAGAGGTGCCTGAAGTTTAGAAAAAGACAAAAGCCATCTCAAAATTTAAATAAGGGGGCGGATTGTGGACTCCCCATGCCAGGAAAGTAAAGAATTTATCAGGTAAGCATACATTTTTTCTTTCCAATGGCATGGGGAGTCCACAAATCTATTCTAATTACTAGTGAGAACCAATACCCAAGCTAAAGGACACAGAATGGAAGGGAGGAAGAACAAAACAGGCGGCCAAAACAGAAGGCACCACCACTTGAAGAACTTTCCTCCCAAAAGAAGCCTCAGCAGAGGCAAAAAAAAACATTGAATTTGTAGAATTTGGAAAAAGTATGCAACGAAGACCAAGTGGCCGCCTTGCAGATTTGTTCCGTTCCACAGAAGCCTCATCTTTAAAGGCCCAGGAAGAAGAGACAGCCCTAGTGGGATGAGCCGCAATCCTCTCAGGAGACTGTTGTCCTTCTGAGTCAAAACTCCCTGAGCTCTTAAGGAACCCCAAACTGCTCCCCAGCCCAAAAGGCTGGCATCCGTAGTCACAATCTTCCAGGAAACATGTGCCCTGGGACAGATGGTCCTGAGAGAGCCACCAAGACAGAGAATCTCTCGTCCAGAGAATCCATATGGGATCTTGCTAAATGAAAAGATGGCACCTGAACCTAGATATCGTCCAGGTATGGTGCCACCGCAATTCCTTGAGATCTGGCCACTGCCAGAACCATCATAAAGATTTGAGGGGCAGTGGCTAGGCCAAAAGGTAGGGCTACAAATTGGAAGTGTTTGTCCAAAAAGGCAGACCGCAGGAATTGGAAATGTTCCTTGTGAATAGGAACATGAAGATACGCGTCCTTTAGGTCAATGGTAGTCATGAACTGACCCTCCTGAACTAAAGGGAGAATAGAACGAACAGTCTCCATTTTGAAGGATGGAATCCTGAGAAATTTGTTGACACTTGAGGTCTAAAATAGGTTGACAAGTTCCCTCTTTCTTGGGGACCACGAATAGGTTGGAATAGAATCCTTGACCCTGTTTCCGCTAGAGGAACTGGAACAATCACTCCTAGAGAAGCAAGATCATTGAGACAGTTTAAGAAAGCTTTTCTCTATCTGGTTTGCAGATAATCTGGACAGGAAAAATCTGCCTCTGGGAGGACAAGATTTTAATCCTATCCTGTATCTCTAGGAGACTACATCCACTGCCCAAGGATCGGTGACATCTCAAATCCAAGCCTGCTGAAAAAAGAAAGCCTTCCCCCCACTTGATCTGAGATCGGATCGGAGGCGGACCCTTCATGCTGACCTGTTCTCAGAGCAAGGCTTCTTGAAATGCTTACCCTTATTCAAAGGCTGGTTGGACCTCCATGAGGCCTTGGCTTGCTCAGGTTTGGAAGAGGACGATTTTTGTACCTTTAGGTCTAACCTTCTTAATCTGAGGCAGAGAAGCTCCCTTTCCACCTGTGACCATGGAAATGATTTCAGCCTTGTATGCTGGCATCACAGATAAAGGTATTAGCCAGCTTTAAACTTTTATCCTGTCTTGGATCTCCTCTATTGTAGTCTCCTCCAAAATCAGATCCGACAAGGAGTCGCTCCAGTACGAGGCCGCACCAGCGACTGACGCAATACTAGCAACTGGTTGCCCTTGCAGACCCTGGTGAAGAAACATCTTTCTTAAGTAACCTTCCAGTTTCCTATCCATAGGATCCTTAAAGAAGGTACTATCCTATAGAGGAATAGTGGTTCTCTTGGCTAATGTGGATATAGTGCCCTCTACTTTAGGAACAGTGCACCCAAGGTCTCGCACAAAGTGAGCAACAGGAAAAATCTTTTTAAAAACAGGAGAGAGGGAAAAAAGAACACCCGGCTTCTCCCATTCCTGAGATATGTCAGACATGCGATCGGGAACAGGAAATACATCCAAAGATTTGGGTTTGACATCAAAGACTCTATTGAGTTCATTAGCCGTTTTAGGAGTTTCTGCGACTGTAGTTTCAGAATCCTCCAAAGTAGCTAAAACACCTTTCAAAAGTAAACGGAGGTGCTCAAGTTTAAATTCTAAAATTAACCTCCTCTGAGTCTGCTGTACTAACTACAGCAGATTCTGAGTCACAAAATCACGCCCTCAGAAGCAACCGAGGAGTGATCCTCCTAAGATAACTGAGATAAACTGGCTAAAGCAGTCTTGGCGGAATCAGAAATACCTGATTTTGAAGAAATGTTCTTGGATTTTCTCTTTTGTTTACCTGAAATAGGTAAGGCACTCAGAGCTGCAGAAACTGCAGAAGTCAGTTGCACAGCAAAATCACCTGGTAAATATACACCCCAGGCGCTGACTGAAAGGAACCGCAGGGCACTGCTTGTGTAACTGTGTCGTCTGAGGAGAAAGTTGAGGCATGTCATGGACAACATTATCTTGAGAGACAGATGGCTCTGAGAGGGTATATTTATTTCTGGAAAGTAACATTTTATTTACACATGTGGAACACCGCACAGGAGAAATAACCTGAGCTTCCAGGCAATATAAACATTTAGCAAAGGACAAATATATATCAGAATCCATAAGTCCTACAAAGGTATTGATTCACAGATAGTAAAATCAATATACAGATGCCAAACAAAAAAGTTGATAATAATCCCACAAATAAAAAATATTTTAATAAATGCTTTTAGAAAGGGGGGCGGAGCCGACACAAGCGTAGCAGACGTATTCCAGAAGGCTCCTAGGCCTAAATTATCTAAAAAGCTACAAAACGCTTAAAATATTGAATTAATCCTCCCTAATTTGGCCGGATTTTAATAGTCTGGGTCACTGACCAAGCCATATTACTATTTCAGCTGCACTTAAAAGCGGGAAGTTATATGGAAGTTCACCTACGCAGTTACCACACTGCAGCACATATTACAGGCTCACACGGAACTCCATCTCATTAATTTGAACCCCGCAGGGAAGAGGCCTCGCTTCGGAGTCACAGTGGCACTTTTGAAGTGAGTACTAGTTAGACCCTTCACAGCAGGACTGGAGGGTGCTGCTCCCAGGACAAAACAGCTAGACCGCTACGGTGCATCTACTCATAAGAGACCCGGGACCTACGAGGAGCACAGCCTACAGAGATCCTCTGCTACGGACCAGATTCCTATGCTGGGCACAATTCTAGGAGGCTTGTACATCTGAACCTAACCAGGTGGTGGAGACTATAATGGAGGCGATCGAAAGATGGGAGGCAACATTGACCGAGTCGATCACCAGACATTTTAGGGCATTGGAGCATAATTTAGGGGCTCTCTTACTACGGCATGGGATCACAGCCACATTACCCCTGGGAGAGAATGAACAAGACGATCCGGAAAGTTACACAAATGATCACCTTATTCCCCATCAAGGTAACTCAGCAATTGTGGCAGGAAATTCATGGGAAGAGTGTGTATCTCCAGATGTTTGTAGTGGAGGGGTGAGCTATAGGGATCCCGCAATGTTTTATGACCTAAATGGATTTACAGGGACGGTAAGGTCTGCTCTACTAATTAAGTGGAAGCGAACATCTATACAAAACAAGCATGGTGGAATGCTTGTCGGTCTCTCTCAACATGGGAACTCTCACAAGTCTGTTCTACAGAGATCGCACATACTAAGTTCAGTAAGGAGTCAAGCTGTTGTTTATACTTATGCAGCGTTGATCACAGTGAGAATCGGCGTGGGCTGAATGGGAGGCTTTCAGAGAAGTCCGGACAGCTTTATTGTAAAAGACTTCAGGATAATATGCAGATGCCTTTTTCTTATTACTTTTTTTTTTGTGTGTGTTGTTCATAATTTCTACTGAACTGTTTATGCTTACGCATATATATACTAGATATTGTTGTGACACTCCCTGGGACACTGAACATTTTAGTTACATAGAGGGGACTGTATAGTGTCATCTGTACTGACGATCTCCTCTGAATGTAATTGGTTGAGAGCTCCTAATACAGTTAGGATGCGTCTTATTAGGGCTCATCAGTAAATTTTAGAGGTGTTTGATGTTATTATATGTTATTCATTTTGATAACTGGACTAAAACGAACAGTATCATATTGTTGTTTACTAGATAGTATATTGTTGAAGTTTGCAAATACAATCCTAGATATAGCTAGATATAGCTAGATGCCTTAGGTTGTACATGCTATCAATGAAAACTACAATGTCTAACGGGTCTATAATAAAAATTCCCAGATTGTAGGTATAATTAATATCTACCACCACTAGAGGGGAGTCACAGCTTAGTTACAGCTAGATATACACGGTAGACTTATGTGATTTTATAGCCTAGATCATTTATCTCTCCCACTGAGCTCCCTGCACTGGGAATTGAAATTTGTTACCCATAAACACATCTCATGAGCATAGATTCAGGCCATCACTGGGAACTTTTATATAAAAATACATTTTTCAGGCATATGGAACCAGCATCTGGTATATTTTATGGTATGTATCATACCTAGTTTTTATCCTGTGAGGCTGTCAATTTTAGCATAGTTGGGTTATTGTCACTGTTCCAGTTATATATGAACCTAGTTAAATGTTTTCCATAAGTATGGACTGGATTGTGAGCCTGTATATAAGTAATGCGCCTATATATTATAAGTTAGTCACATGTGTGATACTATATTTGCTCTTATAGCTAGTCTTTAAAACTGATTGATGTTCTGCTATTACATCTGAGACAGGTCTATATAGATATATTATTAATCCCTAGGGATAACTCGTGTGTCCTTAAGGGGCGGGGTATATTGACACATTACTAACGACTGGAAGCCCTGTTAGATTCCCTCACTCAGATTCATTGCTATTTGTTAAATGCTTGGAGACAGCTGTTTCACATGTTACGGTTGTGGAAATCTAGATAGTCTTTTACTGCGAAGTGTTATTTGATAATTTGGCTCTTAGGTTGCTGAATAAGGCGTTCTCAATACTGCTGTATATGCATTACTGTGCCCTGCTCATATAATAATAACCTTGCACACGGTATAATTATCCTTTCTGACACAAACTACATTAACACAAACTGATTATCATATATATATTTATGTGTAGTAGGTTTTATGTTTATATTATAGCAGGTTTATTATTTATGTGACATTTTAAGTTGCAGCTTTCAGTGTAACTCAACCACTTAACAAGATAGCGAAACACAATGACAATAGCCATATGAACCCATAGTCTGAGAGCCGTCCTGACTCTATTTGTATAATCACTTAGTTACCTAGCATCTAGATGAAGAGGTTATATTATCTGCCCTACATGCCATGTTACTCTCTTTTACTGGTCTGTTGGGGTAAACTATGTGAGACCAAGAACTCAGCCATAGGTTACATTACTTTAGTCATAAATAGGGTATTGGAAGTCTCCCGTACATCGCTTTCTATATAATGTAAACAACAAGTTGCTTGGGTATAGGGCCCATACCCAGGTGATAAGCTCCGTTGCTGAAATAGTGTTAATAACTAGTTAGTTTTCAATGCTTCAACCATACCTCCTATATCAGCAACACAATATATTAGAGCCGTTTCATGATAAAATATCGGTAGGCTATATTTTATTAGCACGTCAATGTGAAAGGTGTGGTAGAGAGTACATATTATACCCTATGCTGAATAATCAACCCCAAAAAGCTGTGTAATATCTGTGGTGACAAAGTGTAGCACTAGAGGAGTATACAGGTTCAGTCATGACTGGACTTCTGCTGCAGGCTTCATTTAACTATATGTAGCTATAAGCTTTATATTTTGAGCTACCTCCTGTCCCCCTGGTTTACCAGGCATTTAACCCTAAATTGATCCTCCCATTCCATAGATTTACCTGATAGATATAGGAATTTATCGTATGTGGTTATAACTTTATACATAGTTCTTAGTCCAAGGCTATATTTACTTTATGCCAATCTCATTCTAAAAATTGTGTCTCTTGGCTCCCCCACCCCCTATCCCTCCACTCCCCATATCCATTTTCCCCCTCCCCTGACATCATCATTTTTATGGAACATCCCCTCCCCCTATATGTTTTCACATTATATTGCTGCTTCTCAGAAATCCCAATTTTTTAAGGCATATAGTTAGATCCTTACCCTATTTCTATACACCTTTTGCACTTACTCTGTAAGCAGAGGAAAATATATCCTATGGTATTACCTATATGTCTATTGGTTTCATTATCCAATGTTATCACAACACTCACTAATTCCAGTTGACAATATGACATACAATTAATGTTTATCCCATAGCGATCCTGGTAATACTATTCCCAAGCTATTGTATTGTTATTCTTTTAGGTCCAAGAGTGACCAACTGGAACATTGGGAAATAGGCCGTCAAATATAAAAAAGAGGTTGTTCATATAGGTCAGGTACACTTATACCTAGAGATACTATGCTTATCTTTGTACCATGATACTGTAGGTGTAAGGTTGGCATTTTTAACCGTTTTTATGATAAACTTGAAACTACTGTTCTACATGTTAATATTTCTGTATATCTTATGGACTCTGTGGACAGTGTTACATAAATAGACATATGCTTATGTCCATAATTACATTATTACCTTGCTCGTGTTTATAACCTCAATAAAATACATTTAAAAAAAAAAATGCTTTTAGAAAATATGTAGGGAAAGAAACAGGCACTTCTATATCCCAAGATCTGCTGAGTTAAACTCACCCCTCCGGGGACACAAGGAAGTCAGGAGTGCTGTATTTAGAGCTAAAGTCTGACCACTCAAAAATGCAGGCTCACAAGTTCATCCACAGTAATTAATAAAAGGTCAGGCTGCTTTCACTCATCACCCCTCTAGATTAGTAGGAGAAAAAGGCTCCGATGATCTTTCAATCAGAAAGCTGAAAGCGGACTGAATATCAAAAGGATCCGCTCAACGAAGAATGTGACAGAAATAAAGCGCAGCATCTAACACAGTGAAGCACATAAAGATAATTATTGTCCCCTGAGCCACAGTCCGATTATCAGGTAGAGCCCCTAGATATAAAGGGGATTACATCAGCCTAATTAAGCCCTCAAGAGTCAGCCTCACAAATTAAAAAGGGAACGTTTACACCCTTTAAATCTCCCAAGCAGAATATTGCCCTGGACCTGCTGCCCAAATATAATCCCCAATGTGAAGGGATATTTCGCAGACTTCCACTAAAAGGATTAACCCCCAGAAGTGCCATATCCTAACCTAGAAGGTAAAAAGCACTTATCTGTGAAATATAGCTGCAGGGAAGGAACAGCTTCTCAAGTATGACAGAATCAGCTGACCTGAAGAAAAACAGAATTTATGTTTACCTGATAAATTACTTTCTCCAACGGTGTGTCCGGTCCACGGCGTCATCCTTACTTGTGGGATATTCTCTTCCCCAACAGGAAATGGCAAAGAGCCCAGCAAAGCTGGTCACATGATCCCTCCTAGGCTCCGCCTACCCCAGTCATTCGACCGACGTTAAGGAGGAATATTTGCATAGGAGAAACCATATGGTACCGTGGTGACTGTAGTTAAAGAAAATAAATTATCAGACCTGATTAAAAAAACCAGGGTGGGCCGTGGACCGGACACACCGTTGGAGAAAGTAATTTATCAGGTAAACATAAATTCTGTTTTCTCCAACATAGGTGTGTCCGGTCCACGGCGTCATCCTTACTTGTGGGAACCAATACCAAAGCTTTAGGACACGGATGAAGGGAGGGAGCAAATCAGGTCACCTAAATGGAAGGCACCACGGCTTGCAAAACCTTTCTCCCAAAAATAGCCTCAGAAGAAGCAAAAGTATCAAACTTGTAAAATTTGGTAAAAGTGTGCAGTGAAGACCAAGTCGCTGCCCTACATATCTGATCAACAGAAGCCTCGTTCTTGAAGGCCCATGTGGAAGCCACAGCCCTAGTGGAATGAGCCGTGATTCTTTCGGGAGGCTGCCGTCCGGCAGTCTCGTAAGCCAATCTGATGATGCTTTTAATCCAAAAAGAGAGAGAGGTAGAAGTTGCTTTTTGACCTCTCCTTTTACCAGAATAAACAACAAACAAGGAAGATGTTTGTCTAAAATCCTTTGTAGCATCTAAATAGAATTTTAGAGCGCGAACAACATCCAAATTGTGCAACAAACGTTCCTTCTTTGAAACTGGTTTCGGACACAGAGAAGGTACGATAATCTCCTGGTTAATGTTTTTGTTAGAAACAACTTTTGGAAGAAAACCAGGTTTAGTACGTAAAACCACCTTATCTGCATGGAACACCAGATAAGGAGGAGAACACTGCAGAGCAGATAATTCTGAAACTCTTCTAGCAGAAGAAATCGCAACTAAAAACAAAACTTTCCAAGATAATAACTTAATATCAACGGAATGTAGGGGTTCAAACGGAACCCCCTGAAGAACTGAAAGAACTAAGTTGAGACTCCAAGGAGGAGTCAAAGGTTTGTAAACAGGCTTAATTCTAACCAGAGCCTGAACAAAGGCTTGAACATCTGGCACAGCTGCCAGCTTTTTGTGAAGTAACACAGACAAGGCAGAAATCTGTCCCTTCAGGGAACTAGCAGATAAACCTTTTTCCAATCCTTCTTGAAGGAAGGATAGAATCTTAGGAATCTTAACCTTGTCCCAAGGGAATCCTTTAGATTCACACCAACAGATATATTTTTTCCAAATTTTGTGGTAAATCTTTCTAGTTACAGGCTTTCTGGCCTGAACAAGAGTATCGATAACAGAATCTGAGAACCCTCGCTTCGATAAGATCAAGCGTTCAATCTCCAAGCAGTCAGCTGGAGTGAAACCAGATTCGGATGTTCGAACGGACCCTGAACAAGAAGGTCTCGTCTCAAAGGTAGCTTCCAAGGTGGAGCCGATGACATATTCACCAGATCTGCATACCAAGTCCTGCGTGGCCACGCAGGAGCTATCAAGATCACCGACGCCCTCTCCTGATTGATCCTGGCTACCAGCCTGGGGATGAGAGGAAATGGCGGGAACACATAAGCTAGTTTGAAGGTCCAAGGTGCCACTAGTGCATCCACTAGAGCCGCCTTGGGATCCCTGGATCTGGACCCGTAGCAAGGAACTTTGAAGTTCTGACGAGAGGCCATCAGATCCATGTCTGGAATGCCCCACAGCTGAGTGACTTGGGCAAAGATTTCCGGATGGAGTTCCCACTCCCCCGGATGCAATGTCTGACGACTCAGAAAATCCGCTTCCCAATTTTCCACTCCTGGGATGTGGATAGCAGACAGGTGGCAGGAGTGAGACTCCGCCCATAGAATGATTTTGGTCACTTCTTCCATCGCTAGGGAACTCCTTGTTCCCCCCTGATGGTTGATGTACGCAACAGTTGTCATGTTGTCTGATTGAAACCGTATGAACTTGGCGCTCGCTAGCTGAGGCCAAGCCTTGAGAGCATTGAATATCGCTCTCAGTTCCAGAATATTTATCGGTAGAAGAGATTCTTCCCGAGACCAAAGACCCTGAGCTTTCAGGGATCCCCAGACCGCGCCCCAGCCCATCAGACTGGCGTCGGTCGTGACGATGACCCACTCCGGTCTGCGGAATGTCATCCCTTGTGACAGGTTGTCCAGGGACAGCCACCAACGGAGTGAGTCTCTGGTCCTCTGATTTACTTGTATCTTCGGAGACAAGTCTGTATAGTCCCCATTCCACTGACTGAGCATGCACAGTTGTAATGGTCTTAGATGAATGCGCGCAAAAGGAACTATGTCCATTGCCGCTACCATCAAACCGATCACTTCCATGCACTGCGCTATGGAAGGAAGAGGAACGGAATGAAGTATCCGACAAGAGTCTAGAAGTTTTGTTTTTCTGGCCTCTGTCAGAAAAATCCTCATTTCTAAGGAGTCTATTATTGTTCCCAAGAAGGGAACCCTTGTTGACGGAGATAGAGAACTCTTTTCCACGTTCACTTTCCATCCGTGAGATCTGAGAAAGGCCAGGACAATGTCCGTGTGAGCCTTTGCTTGAGGAAGGGACGACGCTTGAATCAGAATGTCGTCCAAGTAAGGTACTACAGCAATGCCCCTTGGTCTTAGCACAGCTAGAAGGGACCCTAGAACCTTTGTGAAAATCCTTGGAGCAGTGGCTAATCCGAAAGGAAGCGCCACGAACTGGTAATGCTTGTCCAGGAATGCGAACCTTAGGAACCGATGATGTTCCTTGTGGATAGGAATATGTAGATACGCATCCTTTAAATCCACCGTGGTCATGAATTGACCTTCCTGGATGGAAGGAAGAATAGTTCGAATGGTTTCCATCTTGAACGATGGAACCTTGAGAAACTTGTTTAAGATCTTGAGATCTAAGATTGGTCTGAACGTTCCCTCTTTTTTGGGAACTATGAACAGATTGGAGTAGAACCCCATCCCTTGTTCTCTTAATGGAACAGGATGAATCACTCCCATTTTTAACAGGTCTTCTACACAATGTAAGAATGCCTGTCTTTTTATGTGGTCTGAAGACAACTGAGACCTGTGGAACCTCCCCCTTGGGGGAAGCCCCTTGAATTCCAGAAGATAACCTTGGGAGACTATTTCTAGCGCCCAAGGATCCAGAACATCTCTTGCCCAAGCCTGAGCGAAGAGAGAGAGTCTGCCCCCCACCAGATCCGGTCCCGGATCGGGGGCCAACATTTCATGCTGTCTTGGTAGCAGTGGCAGGTTTCTTGGCCTGCTTTCCCTTGTTCCAGCCTTGCATTGGTCTCCAAGCTGGCTTGGCTTGAGAAGTATTACCCTCTTGCTTAGAGGACGTAGCACTTTGGGCTGGTCCGTTTCTCCGAAAGGGACGAAAATTAGGTTTATTTTTTGCCTTGAAAGGCCGATCCTGAGGAAGGGCGTGGCCCTTACCCCCAGTGATATCAGAGATAATCTCTTTCAAGTCAGGGCCAAACAGCGTTTTCCCCTTGAAAGGAATGTTAAGTAGCTTGTTCTTGGAAGACGCATCAGCTGACCAAGATTTCAACCAAAGCGCTCTGCGCGCCACAATAGCAAACCCTGAATTCTTAGCCGCTAACCTAGCCAATTGCAAAGTGGCGTCTAGGGTGAAAGAATTAGCCAATTTGAGAGCATTGATTCTGTCCATAATCTCCTCATAAGGGGGAGAATCACTATCGACCGCCTTTATCAGCTCATCGAACCAGAAACATGCGGCTGTAGCTACAGGGACAATGCATGAAATAGGTTGTAGAAGGTAACCCTGCTGAACAAACATCTTTTTAAGTAAACCTTCTAATTTCTTATCCATAGGATCTTTAAAAGCACAACTATCCTCTATGGGTATAGTGGTGCGTTTGTTTAAAGTGGAAACCGCTCCCTCGACCTTGGGGACTGTCTGCCATAAGTCCTTTCTGGGGTCGACCATAGGAAACAATTTTTTAAATATGGGGGGAGGGACGAAAGGAATACCGGGCCTTTCCCATTCTTTATTAACAATGTCCGCCACCCGCTTGGGTATAGGAAAAGCTTCTGGGAGTCCCGGGACCTCTAGGAACTTGTCCATTTTACATAGTTTCTCTGGGATGACCAACTTGTCACAATCATCCAGAGTGGATAATACCTCCTTGAGCAGAATGCGGAGATGTTCCAATTTAAATTTAAACGTAATCACATCAGGTTCAGCTTGTTGAGAAATGTTCCCTGAATCAGTAATTTCTCCCTCAGACAAAACCTCCCTGGCCCCATCAGACTGGGTTAGGGGCCCTTCAGAACCATTATTATCAGCGTCGTCATGCTCTTCAGTATCTAAAACAGAGCAGTCACGCTTACGCTGGTAAGTGTTCATTTTGGCTAAAATGTTTTTGACAGAATTATCCATTACAGCCGTTAATTGTTGCATAGTAAGGAGTATTGGCGCGCTAGATGTACTAGGGGCCTCCTGAGTGGGCAAGACTCGTGTAGACGAAGGAGGGAATGATGCAGTACCATGCTTACTCCCCTCACTTGAGGAATCATCTTGGGCATCATTGTCATTGTCACATAAATCACATTTATTTAAATGAATAGGAATCCTGGCTTCCCCACATTCAGAACACAGTCTATCTGGTAGTTCAGACATGTTAAACAGGCATAAACTTGATAACAAAGTACAAAAAACGTTTTAAAATAAAACCGTTACTGTCACTTTAAATTTTAAACTGAACACACTTTATTACTGCAATTGCGAAAAAACATGAAGGAATTGTTCAAAATTCACCAAATTTTCACCACAGTGTCTTAAAGCCTTAAAAGTATTGCACACCAAATTTGGAAGCTTTAACCCTTAAAATAACGGAACCGGAGCCGTTTTTAACTTTAACCCCTTTACAGTCCCTGGTATCTGCTTTGCTGAGACCCAACCAAGCCCAAAGGGGAATACGATACCAAATGACGCCTTCAGAAAGTCTTTTCTAAGTATCAGAGCTCCTCTCACATGCGACTGCATGTCATGCCTCTCAAAAACAAGTGCGCAACACCGGCGCGAAAATGAGGCTCTGCCGATATTATTATATCAAAATACCCAGATAAAATGATTCCTCAAGGCTAAATATGTGTTAATAATGAATCGATTTAGCCCAGAAAAAGTCTACAGTCTTAATAAGCCCTTGTGAAGCCCTTATTTACGATCTTTATAAACATGGCTTACCGGATCCCATAGGGAAAATGACAGCTTCCAGCATTACATCGTCTTGTTAGAATGTGTCATACCTCAAGCAGCAAGAGACTGCTCACTGTTCCCCCAACTGAAGTTAATTGCTCTCAACAGTCCTGTGTGGAACAGCCATGGATTTTAGTGACGGTTGCTAAAATCATTTTCCTCATACAAACAGAAATCTTCATCTCTTTTCTGTTTCTGAGTAAATAGTACATACCAGCACTATTTTAAAATAACAAACTCTTGATTGAATAATAAAAACTACAGTTAAACACTAAAAAACTCTAAGCCATCTCCGTGGAGATGTTGCCTGTACAACGGCAAAGAGAATGACTGGGGTAGGCGGAGCCTAGGAGGGATCATGTGACCAGCTTTGCTGGGCTCTTTGCCATTTCCTGTTGGGGAAGAGAATATCCCACAAGTAAGGATGACGCCGTGGACCGGACACACCTATGTTGGAGAAAAGAATATCAGACTAACCAACCCTGAATTTCTATATAGGGGTAGCATAAATGTTGGAATAGAAGCAAGGACTACCTCGCCATCTTCTAACTGCTAAAAGACACCACAACTAAAGAGGATTACGTGGACACAGCATTGCGCCAATCCTTGTTCACAAGGAAACTACCCATTAAATGATATCTTTAGACGTACAAGGCAAAGAATGATTGGGGATTGTGGGATGTAGGAGGATACTTAAAGCTTTGCTGGGGTGTTCTTTGCCTCCTCCTGGTGGCCAGGAGTTGAATTCCCACTAGTAATTAGAATGGATTTGTGGATTCTCCATGCCATTGGAAAGAAATTGTGTCACAAGGGGCGCAGGTTAAGTCCCCAGGCTATGCTGTACCTGTATCAGAGTACCTACAAATAGCCTCTGGGCTGTGTAAAGGCACTTGCCTTAGATAGCACCCCTCCACTGGCTTACCAGGCATGTCAACGTTAATGCAGCTGCAGAAGTATCCAGTAAAGAACACATCCAGTGCAGGTATTGAGTACCGCAGAGGATTGCAGTAGGAAATACCAGAGTCCCTCGTGGTGAGGCTAGGGAAGAGTCTCCCGTGACACCTGAGGCTAGTTATGGCTTAAGTCCCATTAGGGAAATGATGTGTCCCTGTATCATTCAGATGATGTAAAGAGAGACTTTTCTGTCTTTGTAAATGATACTCCGCAGGGACTCTGGGTCTCACATAGGTCTGAGCTCCAATTTGTAATCCATGAGCAAGTAGCTGGAACATCTATAGCACAGAATATAGCACAGACAGTACAACCCAGAATATAGCACAGACAGTACAACCCAGAATATAGCACAGACAGTACAACCCAGAATATAGCACAGACAGTACAACCCAGAATATAGCACAGACAGTACAACCCAGAATATAGCACAGACAGTACAACACAGAATATAGCACAGACAGTACAACACAGGATATAGCACAGACAGTACAACACAGGATAAAGCACAGACAGTACAACACAGGATAAAGCACAGACAGTACAACACAGAATATAGCACAGACAGTACAACACAGAATATAGCACAGACCGTACAACACAGAATATAGCACAGACAGTACAACACAGGATAAAGCACAGAAAGTACAACACAGGATAAAGCACAGACAGCACAACACAACAGACAGTACCTCACAGGATAAAGCACAGACAGTACAACACCGAATATAGCACAGAAAGTACAACACAGAATATAGCACAGACAGTACAACACAGGATATAGCACAGACAGTACAACACAATAATGTATTGTGCAGGATACAGCACAGACAGTGCAACAAAATAATGTATTGTGCAGGATACAGCACAGGCAGTACAACACAACAATGTATTAAGCAGGATGCAACACAGGATATAGCATAGACACTACAACACAACAATGTATTAAGCAGGATACAACACAGGACTAAGCACAGACCGTACAACACAGGACTAAGCACAGACCGTACAACACAGGACTAAGCACAGACCGTACAACACAGGACTAAGCACAGACCGTACAACACAGGACTAAGCACAGACCGTACAACACAGGACTAAGCACAGACAAAACAGCACAGGATAAAGCACAGGAAGTACAACACAGAATATAGCACAGACAGTACAACACAGGATGAAGCACAGACAGAACAACACAGGATAAAGCACAGGCAGCACAACACAACAGACAGTACCTCACAGGATAAAGCACAGACAGTACAACACAGGATATAGCACAAACAGTACAATGCAGGATAAAGCACATACCGTACAACACAGGATATAGCACAGACAGTACAACACAGGATATAGCACAAACAGTACAATGCAGGATAAAGCACATACCGTACAACACAGGATATAGCACAGACAGTACAACACAGGATATAGCACAGACAGTACAACACAGGATATAGCACAGACAGTACAACACAGGATATAGCACAGACAGTACAACACAGGATATAGCACAGATAGTACAACACAGGATATAGCACAGACAGAACAACACAGGATAAAGCACAGGCAGCACAACACAGGACAAAGCACAGGCAGCACAACACAGGACAAAGCACAGGCAGCACAACACAGGATAAAGTAAAGACAGTACAATACAGGATAAAGCACAGACAGTACAACACAGGATAAAGCACAGGATAAAGCACAGGCAGAACACCACAACAGACAGAACCTCACAGGATAAAGCACAGACAGTACAACGCAGAATAAAGTGGAGACAGTACAACGCAGGATAAAGCACAGACCGTACAAAACAGGATAAAGCAGACAGTTCAACACGGGATGCAGCACAGACAGTACAACACGGGATGCAGCACAGACAGTACAACACGGGATGCAGCACAGACAGTACAACACGGGATGCAGCACAGACAGTACAACACGGGATGCAGCACAGACAGTACAACACGGGATGCAGCACAGACAGTACAACACGGGATGCAGCACAGACAGTACAACACGGGATGCAGCACAGACAGTACAACACGGGATGCAGCACAGACAGTACAACACGGGATGCAGCACAGACCGTAGAAGACATGATAAAGCAGAGACAGAACAACACAGGATAAAGCACAGGCAGTACAACACAGAATATACCACAGACAGAACAACATAAGATAAAGCACAGGCAGTACAAAACAAGACATAGCACAGACAGTACAACACAGGATGAAGAAAAAACAGTACAACACAGGATAAAGCACAGACAGTACAACACAGGATATAGCACAGACAGTACAACACAGGATAAAGCACAGACAGTACAACACAGGATAAAGCACAGACAGTACAACACAGGATAAAGCGCAGACAGTACAACACAGGATAAAGCACAGGCAGAACAACACAACAGACAGTACCTCACAGGATAAAGCACAGACAGTACAACACAGGATAAAGAACAGGCACCACGACACAGGACATAGCACAGACAGTACAACACAGGATAAAGCACAGGCAGAACAACACAACAGACAGTACCTCACAGGATAAAGCACAGACAGTACAACACAGGATAAAGAACAGGCACCACGACACAGGACATAGCACAGACAGTACAACACAGGATAAAGCACAGGCAGAACAACACAACAGACAGTACCTCACAGGATAAAGCACAGACAGTACAACACAGGATAAAGTGGAGACAGTACAACGCAGGATAAAACACATACCGTACAAAACAGGATAAAGCACAGACAGTTCAACACATGATAAAGCACAGAAAGAACACCACATGATAAAGCACAGTCAGAACAACACATGATAAAGCACAGACAGAACAACACAGGATAACGCACAGGCAGTACAATACAGAATATAGCACAGACAGAACAACACAGGATGAAGCAGACAGTACAACACAGGACATAGCACAAACAGAACATCGGATAAAGCACAGACAGTACAACACAGGACATAGCACAGACAGAACAACATCGGATAAAACACAGACAGTACAACACAGGATAAAGCGCAGACAGTACAACATAGGATAAAGCACAGACAGTACAACACAACAGACAGTACAACACAAGGATATAGCACAGACAGTACAAAACAATAGACAGTGCAACAAGGATATAACACAGACAGTACAACACAAGGATATAGCACAGGCAGCACAAAACAACAGACAGTACAACACAAGGATATAGCAGAGACCGTACAACACAGGGTAAAGCAAGCTTTGTGCAGCCCTTTGATATGAGCACTAATTATATATAAAGACAGTATATAAACGGCTCTGTCACTCCCTTGATCACGGTATCTGCTCACCTTAGACTCTCTGTTCTGCAGCCAGTTGTTAAAGAGCACATCATATGCGCTGAATATTTCACTGGAGAATATATCCTTCCTCACTGTGGGGTCTGGGGCCTTGTCCAGATTTGCTAGATACTCCTGTATACTCTCACTGAAATGCTGCAGAGCTGATGGCAAATGATACAGGAAAAAGTCATTAGATGCTAAAAGATGCATCAAGCTGCACAATATACCAGCCAGCACCAGTGTAATAATGCTATGTGTTCAGTCCCTGCTAGGGCCACAGTGTAGTAATGACAGTGACATGTTTATGTGCTCAGTACCTGCTAGTGTCACAGTGTACTAATGACAGTGACATCTTTATGTGCTCAGTTCATGCTAGTAACACAGTGTACTAATGACAGTGACATGTTTATGTGCTCAGTGTCTGCTAGTGCCACAGTGTACTAATGACATGTTTATGTGCTCAGTACCTGCTAGTGCCACAGTGTACTTATGACAGTGACATGTTTTAGTGTTCAGTCCCTGCTAGGCCACAGTGTACTAATGACAGTGACAGGTTTATGTGCTCAGTCTCTGCTAGTGCCACAGTGTACTTATGACAGTGACATGTTTTAGTGTTCAGTCCCTGCTAGGCCACAGAGTACTATTGACAGTGACATGTTTATGCGCTCAGTCTCTGCTAGTGCTACAGTGTGCTAATGACAGTGAAATGTTTATGTGCTCAGTCTCTGCTAGTGCCACTGTGTACTAATGACAGTGACATGTTTATGTGCTCAGTCCCTGCTAATGCCACAGTGTACTTATGACAGTGACATGTTTTAGTGTTCAGTCCCTGCTAGGCCACAGAGTACTATTGACAGTGACATGTTTATGCGCTCAGTCTCTGCTAGTGCTACAGTGTGCTAATGACAGTGAAATGTTTATGTGCTCAGTCTCTGCTAGTGCCACTGTGTACTAATGACAGTGACATGTTTATATGCTCAGTCCCTGCTAATGCCACAGTGTACTAATGACAGAGACATGTTTATGTGCTCAGTCCCTGCTAATGCCACAGTGTACTAATGACAGTGACAGGTTTATGTGCTCAGTCCCTGTTAGTGCCACAGTGTACTAATGACAGTGACATGTTTATGTGCTCAGTCCCTGCTAATGCCACAGTGTACTAATGACAGTGACATGTTTATGTGCTCAGTACCTGCTAGTGCCACAGTGTTCTAATGACACTGACATGTTTATGTGCTCAGTCTCTGCTAGTGCTACAGTGTACTAATGACAGTGACATGTTTATGTGCTCAGTCCCTGCTAATGCCACAGTGTACTAATGACAGTGAAATGTTTATGTGCTCAGTCTCTGCTAGTGCCACTGTGTACTAATGACAGTGACATGTTTATATGCTCAGTACCTGCTGGGGCAAAGTGTACTAATGACAGTGACATGTTTATGTGCTCAGTCCCTGCTAGGGGCAAAGTGTACTAATGACAGTGACATGTTTATGTGCTCAGTCCC
The DNA here is from genome assembly GCF_027579735.1 of Bombina bombina. Lineage (NCBI taxonomy): Eukaryota > Metazoa > Chordata > Amphibia > Anura > Bombinatoridae > Bombina > Bombina bombina. Next base: position 1,157,062,631 of record NC_069503.1, on the reverse strand, counting down.
TGCTAGGGGCAAAGTGTACTAATGACAGTGACATGTTTATGTGCTCAGTACCTGCTAGTGCCACAGTGTACTAATGAAAGTGACATGTTTATGTGCTCAGTCCCTGCTAGTGTCACAGTGTACTAATGACAGTGACATGTTTATGTGCTCAGTCCTTGCTAGGGGCAAAGTGTTCTAATGACAGTGACATGTTTATGTGCTCAGTACCTGCTAGGGCCACAGTGTACTAATGACAGTGACATATTTATGTGCTCAGTCCCTGCTAGTGTCACAGTGTACTAATGACAGTGACATGTTTATGTGCTCAGTCCCTGCTAGGGGCAAAGTGTACTAATGACAGTGACATGTTTATGTGCTCAGTCCCTGCTAGGGGTACATTGTACTAATGACAGTGACATGTGTATATGCTCAGTCCCTGCTAGTGCCACAGTGTACTAATGACAGTGACATGTTTATGTGCTCAGTACCTGCTAGGGTCACAGTGTACTAATGACAGTGACATCTTTATGTGCTCAGTACCTGCTAGTGCCAGTGTACTAATGACAGTGACGTGTATATGCTCAGTCCCTGCTAGTGCCACAGTGTACTAATGACAGAGACATGTTTATGTGCTCAGTCCCTGCTAATGCCACAGTGTACTAATGACAGAGACATGTTTATGTGCTCAGTCCCTGCTAATGCCACAGTGTACTAATGACAGAGACATGTTTATGTGCTCAGTCCCTGCTAATGCCACAGTGTACTAATGACAGTGACATGTTTATGTGCTCAGTCCCTGCTAATGCCACAGGGTACTAATGACAGTGACATGTTTATGTGCTCAGTCCCTGCTAGTGCCACAGGGTACTAATGACAGTGACATGTTTATGTGCTCAGTCCCTGCTAATGCCACAGGGTACTAATGACAGTGACATGTTTATATGCTCAGTCCCTGCTAGTGTCACAGTGTACTAATGACAGTGATATGTTTATGTGCTCAGTCCCTGTTAGTGCCACAGTGTACTAATGACAGTGACATGTTTATGTGCTCAGTCCCTGCTAATGCCACAGTGTACTAATGACAGTGACATGTTTTAGTGTTCAGTCCCTGCTAGGGCCACAGAGTACTAATGACAGTGACATGTTTATGTGCTCAGTCTCTGCTAGTGCCACTGTGTACTAATGACAGTGACATGTTTATGTGCTCAGTCCCTGCTAATGCCACAGTGTACTAATGACAGTGACATGTTTATGTGCTCAGTACCTGCTAGGGTCACAGAATACTAATGACAGTGACATTTTTATGTGCTCAGTACCTGCTAGGGTCACAGTGTACTAATGGCAGTGACATGTTTATATGCTCAGTACCTGCTAGTGCCACAGTGTACTAATGACAGTGACATGTTTATGTGCTCAGTCCCTGCTAGGGGCAAAGTGTACTAATGACAGTGACATGTTTATGTGCTCAGTCCCTGCTAGGGGCAAAGTGTACTAATGACAGTGACATGTTTATGTGCTCAGTATCTGCTAGTGCCACAGTGTACTAATGACAGTGACATGTTTATGTGCTCAGTCCCTGCTAGTGCCACCGTGTACTAATGACAGTGACATGTTTATGTGCTCAGTCCCTGCTAATGCCACAGGGTACTAATGACAGTGACATGTTTATATGCTCAGTCCCTGCTAGTGTCACAGTGTACTAATGACAGTGATATGTTTATGTGCTCAGTCCCTGTTAGTGCCACAGTGTACTAATGACAGTGACATGTTTATGTGCTCAGTACCTGCTAGTGCCACAGTGTTCTAATGACACTGACATGTTTATGTGCTCAGTCCCTGCTAATGCCACAGTGTACTAATGACAGTGACATGTTTTAGTGTTCAGTCCCTGCTAGGGCCACAGAGTACTAATGACAGTGACATGTTTATGTGCTCAGTCTCTGCTAGTGCCACTGTGTACTAATGACAGTGACATGTTTATGTGCTCAGTCCCTGCTAATGCCACAGTGTACTAATGACAGTGACATGTTTATGTGCTCAGTACCTGCTAGTGCCACAGTGTACTAATGAAAGTGACATGTTTATGTGCTCAGTCCCTGCTAGTGTCACAGTGTACTAATGACAGTGACATGTTTATGTGCTCAGTCTCTGCTAGTGCTACAGTGTACTAATGACAGTGACATGTTTATGTGCTCAGTCCCTGCTAATGCCACAGTGTACTAATGACAGAGACATGTTTATGTGCTCAGTCCCTGCTAATGCCACAGTGTACTAATGACAGAGACATGTTTATGTGCTCAGTCCCTGCTAATGCCACAGTGTACTAATGACAGTGACATGTTTATGTGCTCAGTCCCTGCTAATGCCACAGGGTACTAATGACAGTGACATGTTTATGTGCTCAGTCCCTGCTAGTGCCACAGGGTACTAATGACAGTGACATGTTTATGTGCTCAGTCCCTGCTAATGCCACAGGGTACTAATGACAGTGACATGTTTATATGCTCAGTCCCTGCTAGTGTCACAGTGTACTAATGACAGTGATATGTTTATGTGCTCAGTCCCTGTTAGTGCCACAGTGTACTAATGACAGTGACATGTTTATGTGCTCAGTCCCTGCTAATGCCACAGTGTACTAATGACAGTGACATGTTTTAGTGTTCAGTCCCTGCTAGGGCCACAGAGTACTAATGACAGTGACATGTTTATGTGCTCAGTCTCTGCTAGTGCCACTGTGTACTAATGACAGTGACATGTTTATGTGCTCAGTCCCTGCTAATGCCACAGTGTACTAATGACAGTGACATGTTTATGTGCTCAGTACCTGCTAGGGTCACAGAATACTAATGACAGTGACATTTTTATGTGCTCAGTCTCTGCTAGTGCTACAGTGTACTAATGACAGTGACATGTTTATGTGCTCAGTCCCTGCTAATGCCACAGTGTACTAATGACAGAGACATGTTTATGTGCTCAGTCCCTGCTAATGCCACAGTGTACTAATGACAGAGACATGTTTATGTGCTCAGTCCCTGCTAATGCCACAGTGTACTAATGACAGTGACATGTTTATGTGCTCAGTCCCTGCTAATGCCACAGGGTACTAATGACAGTGACATGTTTATGTGCTCAGTCCCTGCTAGTGCCACAGGGTACTAATGACAGTGACATGTTTATGTGCTCAGTCCCTGCTAATGCCACAGGGTACTAATGACAGTGACATGTTTATATGCTCAGTCCCTGCTAGTGTCACAGTGTACTAATGACAGTGATATGTTTATGTGCTCAGTCCCTGTTAGTGCCACAGTGTACTAATGACAGTGACATGTTTATGTGCTCAGTCCCTGCTAATGCCACAGTGTACTAATGACAGTGACATGTTTTAGTGTTCAGTCCCTGCTAGGGCCACAGAGTACTAATGACAGTGACATGTTTATGTGCTCAGTCTCTGCTAGTGCCACTGTGTACTAATGACAGTGACATGTTTATGTGCTCAGTCCCTGCTAATGCCACAGTGTACTAATGACAGTGACATGTTTATGTGCTCAGTCCCTGCTAGTGTCACAGTGTACTAATGACAGTGACATGTTTATGTGCTCAGTACCTGCTAGTGCCACAGTGTACTAATGACAGTGACATGTTTATGTGCTCAGTACCTGCTAGTGCCACAGTGTACTAATGACAGTGACATGTTTATGTGCTCAGTACCTGCTAGTGCCACAGTGTACTAATGAAAGTGACATGTTTATGTGCTCAGTCCCTGCTAGTGTCACAGTGTACTAATGACAGTGACATGTTTATGTGCTCAGTCCCTGCTAGGGGCAAAGTGTACTAATGACAGTGACATGTTTATGTGCTCAGTCCCTGCTAGGGGTACATTGTACTAATGACAGTGACATGTGTATATGCTCAGTCCCTGCTAGTGCCACAGTGTACTAATGACAGTGACATGTTTATGTGCTCAGTACCTGCTAGGGTCACAGTGTACTAATGACAGTGACATCTTTATGTGCTCAGTACCTGCTAGTGCCAGTGTACTAATGACAGTGACGTGTATATGCTCAGTCCCTGCTAGTGCCACAGTGTACTAATGACAGTGACAGGTTTATGTGCTCAGTCTCTGCTAGTGCCACAGTGTACTTATGACAGTGACATGTTTATGTGCTCAGTCCCTGCTAGTGCCACAGTGTACTAATGACAGTGACATGTTTATGTGCTCAGTCCCTGCTAGTGCCACAGTGTACTAATGACAGTGACATGTTTATGTGCTCAGTCCCTGCTAATGCCACAGTGTACTAATGACAGTGATATGTTTATGTGCTCAGTCCCTGCTAATGCCACAGTGTACTAATGACAGTGACATGTTTATGTGCTCAGTCCCTGCTAATGCCACAGTGTACTAATGACAGTGACATGTTTATGTGCTCAGTCCCTGCTAATGCCACAGTGTACTAATGACAGTGACATGTTTATGTGCTCAGTCCCTGTTAGTGCCACAGTGTACTAATGACAGTGACATGTTTATGTGCTCAGTCCCTGCTAGTGCCACAGTGTACTAATGACAGTGACATGTTTATGTGCTCAGTCCCTGCTAGTGCCACAGTGTACTAATGACAGTGACATGTTTATGTGCTCAGTCCCTGCTAATGCCACAGTGTACTAATGACAGTGATATGTTTATGTGCTCAGTCCCTGCTAATGCCACAGTGTACTAATGACATTGACATGTTTATGTGCTCAGTCCCTGCTAATGCCACAGTGTACTAATGACAGTGACATGTTTATGTGCTCAGTCCCTGCTAATGCCACAGTGTACTAATGACAGTGACATGTTTATATGCTCAGTCCCTGCTAGTGTCACAGTGTACTAATGACAGTGAAATGTTTATGTGCTCAGTCCCTGTTAGTGCCACAGTGTACTAATGACAGTGAAATGTTTATGTGCTCAGTCAATGCTAGTGCCACTGTGTACTAATGACAGTGATATGTTTATGTGCTCAGTACCTGCTAGTGCCACAGTGTACTAATGACAGTGACATGTTTATGTGCTCAGTCCCTGCTAGGGGCAAAGTGTACTAATGACAGTGACATGTTTATGTGCTCAGTCCCTGCTAGGGGCACAGTGTACTAATGACAGTGATATGTTTATGTGCTCAGTCCCTGCTAGGGGCACAGTGTACTAATGACAGTGACATGTTTATGTGCTCAGTACCTGCTAGGGTCATATTATACTAATGACAGTGACATGTTTATGTGCTCAGTCCCTGCTAGTGCCACAGTGTACTAATGACAGTGACATGTTTATGTGCTCAGTCCCTGCTAGGGGCAAAGTGTACTAATGACAGTGACATGTTTATGTGCTCAGTCCCTGCTAGGGGCACAGTGTACTAATGACAGTGACGTGTATATGCTCAGTACCTGCTAGTGGCACAGTGAACTAATAACAGTGACGTGTATATGATCAGTCCCAGCTAGTGGCACAGTGTACTAATGACAGTGACGTGTATATGCTCAGTCCCTGCTAGTGTCACAGTGTACTAATGACAGTGACATGTTTATGTGCTCAGTACCTGCTAGGGTCACAGTGTACTAATGACAGTGACATGTTTATGTGCTCAGTACCTGCTAGGGTCATATTATACTAATGACAGTGACATGTTTATGTGCTCAGTACCTGCTAGGGTCATATTATACTAATGACAGTGACATGTTTATGTGCTCAGTACCTGCTAGGGTCACAGTGTACTAATGACAGTGACAGGTTTATGTGCTCAGTCCCTGCTAATGCCACAGTGTACTAATGACAGTGACGTGTATATGCTCAGTCCCTGCTAGTGTCACAGTGTACTAATGACAGTGACAGGTTTATGTGCTCAGTCCCTGCAAATGCCACAGTGTACTAATGACAGTGACATGTTTATGTGCTCAGTCCTTGCTAGTGTCACAGTGTTCTAATGACAGTGACAGGTTTATGTGCTCAGTCCTTGCTAGTGTCACAGTGTACTAATGACAGTGACATGTTTATGTGCTCAGTCCCTGCTAGTGCCACAGTGTACTAATGACAGTGACATGTTTATGTGTTCAGTCCCTGCTAGTGGCACAGTGTACTAATGACAGTGACGTGTATATGCTCAGTCCCTGCTAGTGGCACAGTGTACTAATGACAGCGACGTGTATATGCTCAGTCCCTGCTAGTGGCACAGTGTACTAATGACAGTGACATGTTTATGTGCTCAGTCCCTGCTAGTGTCACAGTGTACTAATGACAGTGACATGTTTATGTGTTCAGTCCCTGCTAGTGTCACAGTGTACTAATGACAGTAACATGTTTATGTGCTCAGTACCTGCTAGGGTCACAGTGTACTAATGACAGTGACATGTTTATGTGCTCAGTACCTGCTAGGGTCATATTATACTAATGACAGTGACATGTTTATGTGCTCAGTCCCTGCTAGTGCCACAGTGTACTAATGACAGTGACATGTTTATGTGCTCAGTACCTGCTAGGGTCACAGTGTACTAATGACAGTGACATCTTTATGTGCTCAGTACCTGCTAGTGCCAGTGTACTAATGACAGTGACATGTTTATGTGCTCAGTCCCTGCTAGTGCCACAGTGTACTAATGACAGTGACATGTTTATGTGCTCAGTACCTGCTAGGGTCACAGTGTACTATTGACAGTGACATCTTTATGTGCTCAGTACCTGCTAGTGCCAGTGTACTAATGACAGTGACATGTTTATGTGCTCAGTCCCTGCTAGTGCCACAGTGTACTAATAACAGTGACATGTTTATGTGCTCAGTACCTGCTAGGGTCACAGTGTACTAATGACAGTGACATCTTTATGTGCTCAGTACCTGCTAGTGCCAGTGTACTAATGACAGTGACATGTGTATATGCTCAGTCCCTGCTAGTGCCACAGTGTACTAATGACAGAGACATGTGTATATGCTCAGTCCCTGCTAGTGCCACAGTGTACTAATGACAGTGACATGTTTATGTGCTCAGTACCTGCTAGGGTCACAGTGTACTAATGACAGTGACATCTTTATGTGCTCAGTACCTGCTAGTGCCAGTGTACTAATGACAGTGACGTGTATATGCTCAGTCCCTGCTAGTGCCACAGTGTACTAATGACAGAGACATGTTTATGTGCTCAGTCCCTGCTAATGCCACAGTGTACTAATAACAGTGACAGGTTTATGTGCTCAGTCCCTGTTAGTGCCACAGTGTACTAATGACAGTGACAGGTTTATGTGCTCAGTCCCTGCTAGTGTCACAGTGTACTAATGACAGTGACATGTGTATGTGCTCAGTCCCTGCTAATGCCACAGTGTACTAATGACAGTGACATCTTTATGTGCTCAGTACCTGCTAGTGCCAGTGTACTAATGACAGTGACATCTTTATGTGCTCAGTCCCTGCTAGTGTCACAGTGTACTAATGACAGTGACGTGTATATGCTCAGTCCCTGCTAATGCCACAGTGTACTAATAACAGTGACATGTTTATGTGCTCAGTACCTGCTAATGCCACAGTGTACTAATAACAGTGACATGTTTATGGGCTCAGTACCTGCTAGTGCCACAGTGTTCTAATGACAGTGACATGTTTATGTGCTCAGTCCCTGCTAATGCCACAGTGTACTAATGACAGTGACATGTTTATGTGCTCAGTCCCTGCTAATGCCACAGTGTACTAATGACAGTGACAGGTTTATGTGCTCAGTCCCTGTTAGTGCCACAGTGTACTAATGACAGTGACATGTTTATGTGCTCAGTCCCTGTTAGTGCCACAGTGTACTAATGACAGTGACATGTTTATGTGCTCAGTCCCTGCTAATGCCACAGTGTACTAATGACAGTGACAGGTTTATGTGCTCAGTCCCTGTTAGTGCCACAGTGTACTAATGACAGTGACATGTTTATGTGCTCAGTACCTGCTAGTCCCACAGTGTTCTAAAGACAGTGACATGTTTATGTGCTCAGTCCCTGCTAATGCCACAGTGTACTAATGACAGTGACATGTTTATGTGCTCAGTCCCTGCTAATGCCACAGTGTACTAATGACAGTGACAGGTTTATGTGCTCAGTCCCTGTTAGTGCCACAGTGTACTAATGACAGTGACATGTTTATGTGCTCAGTCCCTGCTAATGCCACAGGGTACTAATGACAGTGACATGTTTATATGCTCAGTCCCTGCTAGTGTCACAGTGTACTAATGACAGTGATATGTTTATGTGCTCAGTCCCTGTTAGTGCCACAGTGTACTAATGATAGTGACATGTTTATGTGCTCAGTACCTGCTAGTGCCACAGTGTTCTAATGACACTGACATGTTTATGTGCTCAGTCCCTGCTAATGCCACAGTGTACTAATGACAGTGACAGGTTTATGTGCTCAGTCCCTGTTAGTGCCACAGTGTACTAATGACAGTGACATGTTTATGTGCTCAGTACCTGCTAGTGCCACAGTGTTCTAAAGACAGTGACATGTTTATGTGCTCAGTCCCTGCTAATGCCACAGTGTACTAATGACAGTCACAGGTTTATGTGCTCAGTCCCCAGTCGAGGAGCAAGTAGTGCTGGTATTTGAGTTTATAAAGCCAGATACCATGATAGATGTGTGGCTGAATCACAAAAGTAAACATTTTTAAAATATGAAAACAAAAACAAAAATGTATGCTTACCTGATAAATGTATTTCTTTCTTAAAGGGACAGTCTACACCAGAATTTTTATTGTTTTAAGAGATAGATAATCCCTTTATTACCCATTCCCCAGTTTTGCATAACCAACACAGTTATAATATACTTTTAACCTCTGTGATTATCTTGTATCTAACCCTCTGCAAACTGCCCCTTTTTTCAGTTCTTTTGACAGACTTGCAGTCTAGTCAATCAGTGCCTGCTCCCAGATAACTTCACGTGCACGAGCACAGTGTTATCTATATGAAATATGTGAACTAACACCCTCTAGTGGTGAAAAACTGTTAAAATGCAATCTGAAAGAGGTGGGCTTCAAGGTCTAAGAAATTAGCATATGAACCTCCTAGGTTAAGCTTTCAACTAAGAATACCAAGAGAAAAAAGCAAAATTGGTGATAAAAGTAAATTGGAAAATTGTTTAAAATTACATGCTCTATCTGAATCATGAAACTTTATTTTGGCCTAGACTGTCCCTTTAACACAATGAGTCCACGGATCATCTAATTACTATTGGGAATATCACTCCTACCCAGCAGGAGGCGGCAAAGAGCACCACAGCAAAGCTGTTAAATATCACCACCCTTCCCTCCAACCCCAGTCATTCGACCGAAGCAAAGGAGAGAAAGGAAGCAACAAGGTGCAGAGGTGTCTGAAGTTTATAACATAACCACAACCTGTCTTAAGAACAGGGCGGGCCGTGGACTCATCGTGTCAAGAAAGAAATACATTTATCAGGTAAGCATAAATTTTGTTTTTTTTCTAATGACACGATGAGTCCACGGATCATCTAATTACTATTGGGAATCAATACTCAAGCTAGAGTACACAGATAAGGGAGGGACAAGACAGGGAACCTAAACGGAAGGCACCACTGCTTGAAGAACCTTTCTCCCAAAAGCGGCCTCAGCCGAGGCAAAAGTGTCAAATGTTTAGAATTTTGAAAAAGTGTGAAGAGAGGACCAAGTTGCAGCCTTGCAAATCTGTTCCATAGAAGCTTCATTTTTGAATGCCCAGGAAGAGGAAACAGCCCTCTTAGAATGAGCCGTAACTCTCTCAGGAGGCTTCTGTCCAGCAGTTTCATAGGCAAACCGAATGATACTCTTCAGCCACAAAGAAAGAGAGGTAGTCGTAGCTTTCTGACCCTTACGTTTCCCAAAGAATACCACAAACAGAGCAGAAGACTGACGAAAATCCTTAGTTGCCTGTAAATAGAAATGTAATGCACGCACCACGTCCAGGTTATGCAAAAGCCGTTTCTTTTGAGAAGAAGGATTAAGACACAAGGAAGGAACAACAATCTCCTGATTAATGTTCCGGTCTGAAACTACTTTAGGGAGGAACCCTAACTTAGTACGCAAAACCACCTTATCCGAATGAAAAATAAGGTAAGGAGACTCATACTGTAATGTCGAGAGCTCTGACACTCTACGAGCAGATGAAATACCAACAAGAAACAAAACTTTCCAAGATAACAACTTAATATCTAAGGAATGCATAGGCTCAAACGGAGCCCCTTGAAGAACCTTAAGAACTAAATTAAGACTCCAGGGAGGAGTAACTGGCTTTAACAATGGCCTGATTCTGACCAGGGCCTTACAAAACGATTGCCCGTCTGGTACGTCCACCAGACGTTTATGTAATAAAATAGACATGGCAGATATTTGACCCTTTAGGGAACGTGCCGATAAACCCTTCTCCAAACCTTCTTGTAGAAAGGACAGAATTCTAGGAATCCTAACTCTACTCCAAGAGTAGCCCTTGGATTCAAACCAATATAGATATTTAAGACATATCTTGTGGTAAATCTTTCTAGTCACAGCCTGAATCATGGTCTCAATGACCAATTCCGAAAATCCACGCTTGGATAAAAATTAAGCGTTCAATCTCCAAGCAGCCAGCTTCAGAGAAACTAGATTTGGATGAAGGAAGGGCCCTTGAAGAAGGTCCTTCCTCAACGGAAGTCTCCAAGGTGGAAGAGAGGACATGTTCACCAGGTCTGCATACCAAATCCTGCGAGGCCACGCTGGTGCAATGAGGATCACCGACGCCCTTTCCTGCTTGATTCGAGCAATGACCCAAGGAAGCAGAGCGAACGGAGGAAATAGGTATGCGAGACTGAAATTCCAAGGTACCGCCAGGGCATCTATCAGTACCGCCTGAGGGTCCCTTGACCTCGACCCATACCTCGGGAGCTTGGCATTCTGCTGCAATGCCATGAAGTCCAGATCCAGCTGTCCCCATTTGAGAATCAGGCTGGAAAACACTTCCGAATGGAGTTCTCAATCCCCCGGGTAAGAGTTCTGCCTGCTCAGGAAGTCCGCCTTCCAGTTGTCCACACCTGGGATGTGGATCATCAACAGATAGCAATTGTGGGTCTCCGCCCATTGAATGATTTTGGCTACCTCTGTCATGGCCAAGGAAAGCAGAGTTCCTCTCTGATGACTCATGCAAGCCACTGAAGTTATGTTGTCCGACTGGAACCTGATGAACCGGGCCAAGACTAAATGAGGCCAGGTAAGAAGAGCATTGAAGATTGCTCTCAGCTCCAGAATGTTTATGGGTAGAACAGACTCCAAACGAGTCAATGTTCCCTTTAGAGAGCCCCAGACTGCTCCCCATCCTAGAAGACTGGCATCTGTTGTCACAATCACCCAAGAGGGTCTGCGGAAGCAGGTTCCTTGGGAAAGATGATCCTGAGACAACCACCAAAGAAGAGAATCCCTTGTCTCCTGCTCCAGCTGTAATCGCGGAGACAGATCCACATAATCTCAGTTCTACTGACTGAGCATGCTTAACTGCAGAGGTCTGAGGTGGAAATGAGCGAACAGGGTGATGTCCATTGTTGCTACCATCAGACCGATTACCTCCATGCACTGAGCCACTGAGACGACTGAAGCGCTAGGCAAGAATTGAAAATCTTTGATTTCCTGACTTCTGTCAGAAAATCTTCATTCCCAAGAAAATTACCCTTGTATTTGGAACTAAGGAACTCTTCTCCAAATTTATCTTCCATCCGTGAGATTGCAGGAAAAATAACAACATTTCCTTGTGGGATCTTGCTTGTTGAAAGGATGGTGCCTGAACTAGAATGTTGTCCAGATAAGGCGCCACTGCAATTCCCAGCAATCGGAGCACCGCCAACAGAGATCCCAGAACCTTTGAAAAAATTCTGGGAGCTGTGGCAAGGCCTAATGGAAGAGCCACAAACTGGAAGTGTTTGTCTAGTAATGCAAACCTTAGAAACTTGTGATGGTCCCTGTGGATGGAGGCATGCAGGTACGGGTCCTTTAAATCCACAGTTGTCAAAAATTGACCCTCTTGGACCAAAAGGAAGAATGGAACGAATAGTTTCCATCTTGAAGGATGGCACGCTGAGGAATTTGTTTAGACTTTTGAGATCTAAAAGTGGTCTGAAGGTTCCCTCCTTTTTGGGAACCACAAACAGATCGGAATAAAACCCCAAACCCCATTCCTGTATCGGAACAGGAACAATCTTTCCCAGGTCGGAGAGGTCCCGAGCACAGTGTAAGAACGCCTCTCTTTTTGTCTGGTCTACAGATAATCTTGAAAGCAGAAACCTGCCCCTGGGAGGAAAGGTCATGAACTCTAGTTTGTATCCCTGGGACACGATGTCCACCGCCCAGGGATCCTGAACATCTCAAACCCAAGCCTGAGTGAAGAAGGAAAGTCTGCCCCCCACAAGATCCGGTTCCGGATCGGGGGCAGACCCTTCATGCTGTTTTTGATTCAATAGCAGGCTTCATGGATTGTTTTCTCTTGCTCCAAAACTGATTGGGCCTCCAGGAAGGCTTGGACTGCTCCTGCTTGGAAGAGGGAGTGGAAAGATTTCCCTTGAAATTTCGAAAGGAACGAAAATTACTCTGACGTCCCTTTTGTTTGTTTCTGGCTCTTTCCTCCCGTAATTTCAGAAATTATTTCCAAGGTCTTTCCCTTGTAAGGAATCGCCAAATGTTTAGACTTAGATGACACATCCGCAGACCAAGACATAAGGCTCTGCGGGCCAGGACGGCAAAACCAGAAATCTTAGCTCCCAGCTTAATGACCTGAAGGGAAGCATCCGTGATAAAGGAGTTGGCCAATTTAAGGGCCTTTATCCTATCCTGGATTTCTTCGAGGGGAGTGTATGTCCGAATAGAATCAGTCAACGCATCAAACCAGTATGCTGCCGCACTAGTGAAGTGAAGACTGAGGAGTCCCGTATCCATTAAGGATAGGGTCCCCTAACAACTCAAAAACGTGTCCGAGTAAAACACTGAGGCGTGGCAGTCTGTAACGAAAAAGCACAACACTCAGGGACAGCTACCCCTGCAGAGAACTGTATAGGCACTCCCGTGGCCAGGAGACCCGGAACAATAGGACACGAGTACAATCGCAAATAAACATTTGGACTTTGAAGGTGAGCAATCGCCAAAAGTATGTGAAAGCGAAAATGTGCTGCAACCTCCGGGGGAAACAAGCCACCCTCTAAGGAGGAATAAACATAAGCTGGGTTATCCACACGTGTAGTAGTATGAAGCGGTAGGGAACTCGCTTTTTGAAGGACAGGACCCCCAGAGGCGGATGGTTCAGACCTCCCTTGATTCCCTGAGCCCGAGGAACAAGGCGCTCTATTGTAGCTTACCTAACATAACCGACTGACCTGTTTCAACGGGACCAATTCGCATTCATCACAGGACAAAGAATCTGAATTCGAAAGTCGAACAGTTTCAACATCAAAGTCCTCCATAACTGGATAAGAATACCAAAAAGATGGAATATATATATATATATATATATATATATATATATATATATATATATATATAGTAAAAAATTTAAATGGCACCTGACACCCACAATGGCTGGGGCACTCACCACCTCCAACGAACCAGACACCAGCGGACCGGAATTTCTCTGTCGCCACACAGTCAGGAATGTGGAAATGAGAAACCAGACGTAAACACGCCCGATCACAAGATGAACCGCACAGTCCAAAAAAAGCGCGTCCAACCATTAAGGTTGCATCACTTCCCAAGGCCGTTATGTTCCAAAAGCCATGAGCCCAGATAACACTACACATAAGCAGACTGAATCACATAAACATGATAAAAAAAAACCCTGTTCAATCATCCCCCTCAGGAGATATTAACCCTTGATTCCAAGATACCAAAGGAGTCCCACTGAGACCCTGTATTTTCATTATGAGTTACAGTACATTCATAAAGAAGTAAAATGAACCCGAATCCACAACCGTGAAACAGGAACACGGCCCTTCAAGTGTGACGGATAGTAGCAGCGCCTCCGCCATGGACTTGAGAGAAGAAAGCAGGCAGCAAAGCTCGACAACGCTGATTGCTTATGGTTTCGCAGAAAACACTCCCTGCATCTCCGGACTCTAATTTTCATCTAGGCCCTCACTGAGAGGCTGATAGCATTACTTAAAACTCCAGTCCCATTTCGAAGAGTACTACCCTCCATAAGAGACTATCTCAAACTTCTGACACTTCTCTGCCAACCTCCTGGGATGAAAGGCAAATAATGACTGGGGGATGAGGGAAGTTAGAGGAGTATTTAAGCCTTTGGCTGGGGTGTCTTTGCCTCCTCCTGGTGGCCAGGTTCTGAATTCCCAAAAGTAATGAATGCAGCTGTGGAATCTTTCCATTTATGAAGAAAAAGAAAATAAAGGCTGAACCTAAACTGAGGGCACCACAGCCTGTAATACCTTCCTCCCAAAGGCCGCTTAAGCTGAAGCAAAAACATAACATTTTTAAAAAGTATGTAAGGATGACCCAAATCTGATCCATAGAGGCTTCGTTCTTAGAAGCCGAGGAGGAAGCAACTGCTCTAGTGGAATGAGTCGTGATGCTCTCAGGAGGTTGTTGTCCCGCCAATTAATAAGCTAATCAGATGACATTCCTCAACCAAATGGATAAGGAAGTCGCAGTGGCCTTCTGGCCCTTGCACTTAGGCACATAAAGAACAAATAAGGACAAAGATTGTCTGAACTCTTTAGTAGCCTAAAGGTAGAATTTCAGGGCACAAACCACATCCAGATTGTGAAGTAACCGTTTCTTTGAAGAAGAAGAATTTGGACAAAAGGAAGAAACCACAATCTCTTGATTAATGTTGCGATCTAACACAACCTTAGGAAGGAACCCTAACTTGATACACAAGACCGCCTTGTCAGCATGAAACACCAGATAAGGAGAATCACACTGTAAAGCACAAATCTCAGAGACTCTGCGAGCTGAGGCAATAGCCAACAAAAACAAAACTTTCCAGGATAACAAATTAATATCAACTGAATGCATAGGCTCAAACGGAGCATGATGTAGAACACGAAGTACAAGATTTAGGCTCTAAGGTGGAGCAACAGGTTGAAAACAGGTCTGATTCTAGTCAGAGCCTTAACAAAGGACTGTACGTCCAGAAGATCGGCTAATCTCTTGTGTAATAAGACCGATAGAGCCGAGATCTGGCCCTTCAGAGAGCTGGCAGATAGGCCCTTCTCCAAACCATCCTGAAGGAAAGATAAATTTTAGTGACTCTCACCAATGGAAACTGTGTTCCTCACACCAGTGAAGATAAGTCCTCCATACCTTATGGTAGATGCGTCAAGTAACAGGCTTACAAACCTGAATCAATGTGTCTATGAAACTATCAGAGAATCCTCTTTTGAACAGGACTAAACATTCAATCTCCACGCAGTTAGGCTCAGAGAATCTAGATTTCCCTGTATTAAAAAAGGTCCTTCTGATAAGGTAACCTCCAAGGAGGAGACAATGACATTTGCACCAGATCTGCAAACCAGGTCCATCAGGGCCAGGATGGAGCTATTAAAATGACTGGAGCTTGCTCTTGTTTGATGCGAGCCACTACCCAAGGGAGCAGAGCCAAAAGAGTTAACAGATATATGAGAACTCCAAGGAACCGCCAACGCATCTATTAACTCTGCTTGGGGATCCCTCTATCTCGACCCGTACCTGGGTAGCTTGGCATTGAGACGAGAAGTCATGAGATCTATCTCTGGCGTCCCCAATCTGCGACAGATCTCTGCAAACACCTCGGGTGGAGAGACCATTCTCCCGGATGGAAGGATTGCCTGCTGAGGAAATCTGCTTCCCAGTTGTCCACTCCTGGAATGTGGATAGCGGACAAAAGACAGTTGTGAGCTTCCGCCCACTGTAAGATTAAAGACACTTCCTTCATCACTAGGGAACTTCTCTTTCCTCCATGATAGTGGATGTAAGCGACTGAAGTTATATTGTCTGATTGGAATCTGATATAACGGGCTGAACCTAGTTGGGGCTATGCTCTCAACGCATGGTGAATTGCCCGTAGCTCCAGAATACTGATCGGAAGAGAAGATTCTTCCTGAGACCATAGCCGCTGAGCCCAGACAGCTCCCCAGCCTAAAAGGCTGGCGTGCGTAGTCACAATCTCCCAGGATGGTCTCAAGAAGCATCTGAATATGGACAGGTGATCTTGACAAAGCCACCAAGAGAGTCTCTGGTTAGATTGTCTGGGACAATCCCTTGAGACAGGTCTGAGTGATCACCGTTCCATTGTCTCAGCATAAATAGTTGTAGAGGTCTGAGATGAAATCGGGCAAAAGGAATAATATCCATACAGGACACCATGAGCCTAATTACCTCCATGCACTGGGCCACCGAAGGTCTTAAAGTGGCCTGGAGGGAGAGAAAACTCACAATGAAGTGGAAATGCTACTCCAGAAAGGCAAACCTCAGGAACTGAAAATGATCTTGATTAAATGGAACATGAAGGTATGCGTCCTTCAGATCTATAGTAGTAATGAATTGTCCTCCCTTTATCAAAGGGAGGGTTCAATCTGATAGTCTCCATTTTGAATGAAGGGACTCTGAGAAATTTGTTGAGGCACTTTAAGTCCAGAATTGGATTAAAAGTTCCCTCCTTTTTGGGAACCACGAAGAGGTTTGAATAAAACCCTTGTCCTCTTTCTGAGACAGGCACCGGGACGATTACTCCCAGAAGAGAGATCCCTGCCGCAATATAAAAAACATAAATTATGCTTACCTGATAATTTCATTTCCATCGTGGGGAGGAGAGTACACGGCTTTATTCATTACTTGTGGAAATTAAGAACCTGGCCACCAGGAGGAGGCAAAGACACCCCAGCCAAAGGCTTAAATACCACCCACACTCCCCTCATCCCTCAGAAATATTAGGGTATAAATGGTGCCAGAAGAATATATTAAATTTAGGTCCGCCCATCGAAAAAACAGGCAGGGGCCGTGGACTCTCATCCCCATGATGGAAATAAAATGATCAGGTAAGCATAATTTATGTTTTCTATCTAAATGGGAGGAGAGTCCACAGCTTCATTCATTACTTGTGGGAAACATATGCCCAAGCTCTTAGAGGACACTGAATGAAACTGGGAGAGTAAAAGGCGGACCCCTAATCTGAGGGCACCACAGCCAGTAAAACCTTTCTCCCAAAAACGTCAAATTTGTAAAACTTAGTGAAGGTATGCTAGGAGGACCAGGTAGCTGCCTTGCAAATCTGTTCCATAGAAGCCTCATTTTTGAAGGCCCAAGACGAAGCCACAGCTCTAGTTGAGTGAGCAGTGATCCACTGAGGAGGCTAATATCCCGCTGTCTCATAGGCCAAACGGATCAAGCTCCTCAGCCAAAATGACAAAGTAGTAACAGACACCCTCTGACCCCTGCGCTTCCCTGAATACACAACAAAAAAGTAACTTAGGTTGTCTGAAATCCTTTGTGGCCTGAAGATAGAATTTCAACGCACGAACCACGTCCAGATTATGAAGTAACCTCTCCTTAGGAGAAGAAGGGTTAGGACATAAAGAAGGAACAACTATCTCCTGATTGATGTTATGGTTAGACACCACCTTGGGGAGAAACCCCAAGCCTGTGCGAAGAACAGCCTTATCCGCATGAAACACCAGATAAGGAGACTCATACTGCAAGGCCGCTGGCCAACAGAAAGAGAGCTTTCCATGAGAGAAGTTTTATGTCAAGAGAATGCATAGGTTCAAACGGAACCTTCTGCAAGACCCAAATTTAAGTACCAAATTTAAGCTCCAAGAAGGAGCAATCTGCCTAAAAACAGGCCTGATTTGAGACAGAGCCTAAACAAAAGATTGGACGTCAGGGAGATCAGCGAGTCTCCTGTGCAACAGAAAAGATAAAGCCAAAATCCTGGATACCCTCACTCTGTGCCAAGGGTAGCCATGACTCTTACACCAGGACAAGTAAGTCCTCCACACCTTATGATAGATGCGTCGAGTGACCGGCTTTCTTGCCTGAACTAGAGTGTCAATCACATTTTAAGAAAAACCCCTCTTTCCCAAGACTAAACGTTCAATCTCCATGCAGTCAGCCTCAGAGAATCGAGATTTTGATGTTGAAAAGGACCCTGCTCCAGCAGATCCCTGTGACAGGGTAACCTCCACGGTGGAGAGGATGACATCCCCACCAGATCCGCAAACCACGTTCTTCTTGGCCACGAAAGAGCAATCAGAATGGAGGATACTCCCTCCTGCTTTATATGAGCCACTACACGAGGAAGATGCGGTAACGGAGGAAATACAGTATGTATACTAGACCGAACCCCCAAGGCATTGCCAATGCATCTAATAGCTCCCCCTGGGGGTCCCTCGACCTGGATCCGTATCGGGGAAGCTTGCAATTCAACGTTGATGCCATGAGATCGATCTCCGGCATCCCCCACCTGAGACAGATATCCGCAAACACTTCGGGGTGAAAAGACCATTCCCCCGGATGAAAAGTCTGCCTGCTGAGAAAATTTGTTTCCCAATTGTCCACACCCGGAACGTGGATCGCAGAGAGCGAACAGTTGTGGGTCTCTGCCCACTCCAGGATCAGAGACACCGCCCTCATTGCCAGGGAGCTCCTCGTGCCCCCCTGGTGTTGATGTAAGCCACCGAGGTAATATTGTCCGTCTTGAACCTGATAAAGTCGAAGTCCGCCAGACGAGGCCATGCCTTCAAAGCATTGTAGATCGCTTGAAGCTCCAGAATATTTATTGGAAGAAGAGCCTCTAAGCAAGACCACTTCCCCTGTGCCATCCTGGCACCCCAAACAGTTCCCCATTCCGCCAGACTCGCGTCCGTGGTCACAATCTCCCAGGACGGTCTCAGGAAATATGTCCCCATGAACAGGTGATCCAGGCGGATCCACCAGGAGAGGGAAAGCTGAGTCCACACATCAATGAATATCAGCTGCGACAGATCGGAATGATCTCCGTTCCACTGTCTCAAAATGCACAATTGAAGAGGCCTGAGATGAAACCTAGCGAATGGAATGATGTCCATGCTGGAGACCATGAGCCCAATCATCTCCATGCACTGAGCTACAGATGGTCTCACAGTAGACTGGAGGGCAAGACAGGTAAGATCGCTTGTCCGTGAGAAAGATCTTCATGGGCACGGAGTCTATGATTGTGCCCAAGAACTCCACCCTGGTACTGGGAACTAGAAAACTCTTCTGGAGATTGATCTTCCAACCATGAGACTGAAGTAACTGCAGCAGGACCCTGGTGTGGGCCTCTGCCAGATGGGATGACGGTGCCAGAACCAAAATGTCATCCAGGTAGGGCGCCACCGCGATGCCCTGGGATCTGGCTACTGCTAGAAGGGCCCCCAGGACCTTTGTGAAGGCTCTCGGGGCCATCGCCAGATCGAAGGGAAGAGCCACGAACTGGAAATGTTTATTAAGAAAAGCAAATCTGAGGAACCTGAAATGGTCCCTGTGAATCGGAACATGAAGGTAGGCATCCTTCAAGTCTATAGAGGTCATTAGCTGCCCCTCTTGAACTAGGGGCAGAATGGATCTGATTGTTTTAATTTTGAATGATGGAATGGACAGGAACTTGTTTAAACATTTAAGGTCCAGAATCAGGCAGAACGTGTCCTCCTTCTTTGGGACCACAAACAAATTGGAGTAATACCCTAGACCCCTTTCTGCCTGGGGTACTGGTACAATAACCCCTAGAGTGGAGAGATCCAGCACACAACCCAGAAAGGCCTCTCTTTTTTCCGGCCTTGAAGATAGGATTGACAGAAGGAATCTGCCCCTGGGCGGAGAGGACTTGAACCCTATCCTGTAACCCCTGGGTGACTATCTCCAGAACCCAGGGGTCCTGAATGTCCTGCAACCAGGCGTCTAAGAAAAGAGACAATCTGCCCCCCACTCAGTCCGCAGACCAGTCGGGGGCAGCCCCATCATGCGGACTTAGTCTCGGCAGGCTTCTTGTGCTGTTTAGACTTGTTCAGGGCTTGACCAGGCATCCAGGGACCCTTGGTTTGGTCTGCTTTCGCAGTGGGCTGTTGGCGTTGCGCCTTATCCCCACGAAAGGGACGAAAATTAGCACCCTTAGGTTTCGCCTTCTTATCCTGTAACCGTGGATATGATAGAGTTTAGACCTGGACCAAACAGGATCTTGCCCTTAAAAGGCAAAGACAGCAGCCACCGACCACAATTTTAGCCACAGAGCCCTGCGTGCTAGAACCAAAAAACCTGATACCTTAGCATTCAGGCGGATTTATTTGCATATTAGCGTCACAAATGAAGGAATTGGCCACCTTTAGGGACCAAATCTTTTCCTGCACCTCCTCGAAAGAGGGTTCACCCTCAATCATATCAAATAAGGCATTGCACCAATATGACGCAGCTCCAGCAACCGCGGAAACCGCCGCTGCCGGTTGAAAAACAAAATTTATGCTTACCTGATAAATTTATTTCTCTTGTGGTGTATCCAGTCCACGGATTCATCCATTACTTGTGGGATATTCTTCTTCCCAACAGGAAGCTGCAAGAGGATCACCCACAGCAGAGCTGTCTATATAGATTCTCCCCTAACTGCCACCCAAAGTCATTCGACCGAAGACAAGCAAGAGAAAAGAGAAACTATAGGGTGCAGTGGTGACAGACTGTAGTTTAAAAATAAATAACACCTGCCTTAAAATGACAGGGTGGGCCGTGGACTGGATACACCACAAGAGAAATAAATTTATCAGGTAAGCATAAATTTTGTTTTCTCTTGTAAGGTGTATCCAGTCCACGGATTCATCCATTACTCGTGGGATACCAATACCAAAGCTATAGGACACGGATGAAGGGAGGGACAAGGCAGGCACTTAAACGGAGGGCACCACTGCCTGTAAGACCTTTCTCCCAAAAATAGCCTCCGAGGAAGAAAAAGTATCGAATTTGTAGAATTTAGAAAAGGTATGAAGCGAAGACCAAGTCGCCGCCTTACAAATCTGTTCAACAGAGGCCACATGTTTAAAAGCCCATGTGGAAGCTACTGCTCTAGTAGAATGAGCTGTAATTCTTTCAGGAGGCTGCTGGTCAGCAGTCTCATAAGAAAACCGGATTATACTTCTTAGCCAAAAAGAAAGAGAAGTTGCCGAAGCCTTTTGGCCTCTCCTCTGTCCAGAGTAGACAACAAACAAAGCAGATGTTTGACAAAAATCCTTTGTAGCTTGTAAATAAAACTTTAAAGCACGAACCACATCAAGATTGTGTAATAGACGTTCCTTCTTGAAGAAGGATCAGGACATAGTGAAGGAACAACAATCTCCTGATTGATATTCTTATTAGATACCACCTTAGGAAGAAAACCAGGTTTGGTACGTAAAACTACCTTATCTGCATGGAAAATCAGATAAGGGGAATCACACTGTAAAGTAGATAACTCCGAAACTCTTCGAGCTGAGGAGATAGCTACTAAAAACAGAACTTTCCAAGATAAACGTTTAATATCTATGGAATGCAAAGGTTCAAACGGAACCCCTTGAAGAACTTTAAGAACTAAATTTAAACTCCATGTCGGAGCGACAGGTTTAAACACAGACTTGATTCTAACTAAAGCCTGACAAAATGCCTGAACGTCTGGAACCTCAGCCAGACGTTTGTGCAAAAGAATAGACAGAGCAGAAATCTGTCCCTTTAAGGAACTAGCTGACAATCCCTTCTCCAATCCTTCTTGGAGAAAGGATAATATCCTAGGAATCCTGACTTTACTCCATGAGTAACCCTTGGATTCACACCAATGAAGATATTTACACCATATCTTATGATAGATTTTCCTGGTGACAGGCTTTCGAGCCTGAATTAAGGTATCAATGACCGACTCGGAAAAACCACGCTTTGATAAAATCAAGCGTTCAATCTCCAAGCAGTCAGACGCAGAGAAATTAGATTTGGATGTTTGAAGGGACCTTGAAGTAGAAGGTCCTGCCTCAGCGGCAGAGTCCATGGTGGAAAGGATGACATGTCCACCAGATCTGCATACCAAGTCCTGCGTGGCCACGCAGGAGCTATCAAAATCACTGAAGCTCTCTCCTACTTGATCTTGGCAATCAAACGAGGGAGCAGAGGAAATGGTGGAAACACATAAGCCAGGCTGAAGGACCAGGGCGCTGCTAGAGCACCTATCAGCGCTGCCTGGGGATCCCTTGACCTGGACCCATAACAAGGAAGTTTGGCGTTCTGACGAGACGCCATGAGATCCAGTTCTGGTTTGCCCCATAGTTGAATCAGCTGGGCAAATACCTCCGGATGGAGTTCCCACTCCCCCAAATGAAAAGTCTGCCGACTTAGAAAATCCACCTCCCAGTTCTCTTATCTTTGAAACCTCCAACATTGCCAGGGGGCTCCTTGTTCCCCCCTGATGGTTGATATAGGCTACAGTCGTGATGTTGTCTGACTGAAGTCTGACTGAAATCTGATGAACCTGACCGCAGCTAGCTGAGGCCAAGCCTGAAGAGCATTGAATATCGCTCTTAGTTCCAGAATGTTTATCGGAAGGAGTGCCTCCTCCTGAGTCCACGAGCCCTGAGCCTTCAGGGGAGTTCCAGACTGCACTCCAGCCCAGAAGGCTGGCATCTGTCGTTACTATAGTCCATTCTGGCCTGCGGAAGCTCATCCCCCTGGACAGATGGACCTGACATAGCCACCAGAGAAGAGAATCCCTGGTTTCTTGATCCAGATTTAGTAGAGGGGACAAATCTGTGTAATCCCCATTCCACTGACTGAGCATGCAAAGTTGCAGCGGTCTGAGATGTAGGCGGGCAAACGGTACTATGTCCATTGCCGCTACCATTAAACTGATTACTTCCATACACTGAGCAACTGAAGGACGAGAAGTGGAATAAAGAACACAGCAAGAGTCTAGAAGCTTTGACAATCTGGCCTTCGTTAGGTAAATCTTCATTTCTACCGAATCTATCAGAGTCCCTAGGAATGAAACTTTTGTTAGAGGTGATAGAGAACTCTTTTCTTCGTTCACCTTCCACCCATGGGACCTCAGAAATGCCAGAACAATGTCCGTATGGGACCTGGCGATGTGAAGATAAGCATCCTTTAAGTCTACGGTAGTCATATATTGACCCTCCTGGATCATAGGAAGGATGGTTCGAATAGTCTCCATCTTGAAGGATGGGACTCTGAGAAATTTGATAAAGATCTTGAGATCTAAGATTGGTCTGAATGTTCCCTCTTTCTTGGGAACTACAAACAGATTTGAATAGAAGCCCTGCCCCTGTTCCTCCTGCGGAACTGAGTGGATCACTCCCATAACTAGGAGGTCTTGAACACAATGTAAGAATGCCTCTCTCTTTATCTGGTTTGCAGATAAATGTGAGAGATGAAATCTACCTTTTGGGGGAGAGGTTTTGAATTCCAGAAGATAACCCTTGGACACAATTTCCAATGCCCAGGGATCCTGGACATCTCTTGCCCAAGCCTGGGCTAAGAGAGAGAGTCTGCCCTTTACTAGATCCGTTTCCGGATCGGAGGCTGCTCCTTCATGCTGTCTTAGAGGCAGCAGCAGGCTTTTTGGCCTGTTTCCCCTTGTTCCAAGCCTGGTTAGGTCTCTAGACCGGCTTAGACTGGGCAAAAGTTCCCTCTTGTTTTGTGTTAGAGGAAGTTGAAGCTGCGCCACTCTTGAAGTTTCGAAAGGGCCGAAAACTAGATTGGTCCTTAATTTGTTGGACCTGTCTTGAGGAAGGGCGTGACCTTTTCCTCCAGTGATGTCATAAATGATCTCCTTCAGTCCAGGCCCGAATAGGTTGAGAAGTTTAGACTTTGAAGTCACGTCAGCTGACCAGGATTTAAGCCATAGCGCCCTACGCGCCTGAATAGCAAAACCTGAATTTTTATCCGTTAGCTTGGTTAAATGAACAACGGCGTCAGAAACAAATGAATTGGCTAGCTTAAGGGCCTTAAGCTTGTCAATAATATCTTCCAACGGGGTTTCAACCTGTAGAGCCTCCTCTAGAGACTCAAACCAGAAAGCCGCAGCAGCAGTTACTGGGGCAATGCATGCAAGAGGCTGGAGAATAAAACCTTGTTGAATAAAAATTTTCTTAAGATAACCCTCTAATTTTTTATCCATTGGATCTAGAAAAGCACAACTGTCCTCGACAGGGATAGTGGTACGCTTAGCTAGAGTAGAAACTGCTCCCTTCACCTTAGGGACCGTCTGCCACAAGTCCTGTGTAGCGGCGTCTATAGGGAACATCTTTTTAAAAACAGGAGGGGGAGAGAACGGTACACCTGGTCTATCCCATTCCTTAGTAATAATTTCAGAAAACCTCTTAGGGATTAGAAAAACATCAGTGTAAGTAGGTACTGCATAGTATTTATCCAATCTACATAATTTCTCTAGGACTAAAATAGTGTCACAGTCGTCCAGAGTTGCTAAGACCTCCCTGAGCAATATGCGGAGGTGTTCAAGATTAAATTTAAATGTAGACATATCAGAATCATGCTTCAGCTTCAGTACATTGTGAGGGTGTATCAGACATAGCCGCTAAAGCGTCAGAGAGCTCTGTATTTATTCTAGTCCCAGAGCTGTCTCGCTTTCCTTGCAATCCTGGCAGTTTAGATAATACCTCTGTAAGGGTATGATTCATAACTGCCGCCATATCTTGTAAGGTATATGCAATGGGCGCGCTAGATGTACTTGGCGTCCCCTGAGCGGGATTTATAGGATCTGACACGTGGGGAGAGTTAGACGGCATAACTTCCTCCTTGTCAATTTCTTCTGGTGATAAATTTTTTAAAGCCAGAATATGGTCTTTGTAATCTATAGTAAAATCAGTGCATTTGGTACACATTCTAAGAGGGGGTTCCACAATGGCTTCTAAACATAATGAACAATGAGTTTCCTCTATGTCAGACATGTTTAAACAGACTAGTAATGAGACCAGCAAGCTTGGAAAACACTTTAATAACTGTGAACAAGCAAAAAATAAAAACGGTACTGTGCCTTTAAGAGAAAAAAACAATCACATAAACTGCAAAACAGTGAAAAAAGCAGTAAATTCTACGAAATTTTTACAGAGTGTATAATAGACTGAAATAGCATTGCACCCGCTTGCAAATGGATGATTAACCCCTTAGTTTCAAAACCGGATAAAAAAAACGATAGCCGTTTTTAAACAGTCACAACCAACTGCCACAGTTCTACTGTGGCTTCTACCTGCCCATACGACGACTTTGGAAGGCACAAAAACCCTGTAGAGGGGTCCTATATGTCAGGGGACTCCTTGCAAGCTGCAAAAACTACTGCGCAATTTAGGAGCGAAAATAGGCCCCTCCCAACATGTACTCACAAGGAGAGGGCCTTAAAAAACTATCCCTAGGCAAAATCTAGTCAGCCATGTGGAAAAACTGAGCCCCAGAATAAAGTTTTATCACCATTTGTAGTAAACGTTTATATACATCAAGCAAACGTTATATCTATTAAGTAATGAGAGTAAATAACAAAAATATTACCCTTTACAGCAAGCATGATACCAGTCGTTATTAAATCACTGTAATCAGGCTTACCTTAAATAAATCAGGTACTGTCAGCATTTTCTAGCTTATCTCTCTAGAAAAATGTAAAACTGCACATACCTCAGAGCAGGAAACCCTGCACGCTATTCCCCCAGCTGAAGTTACCCATCTCTTCAGTTATGTGTGAGATCAGCAGTGGACCTTAGTTACAAACTGCTAAGATCATCAAAAAACTTCAGGCAGACTCTTCTTCACCTCTGCCTGAAACCAAAATAGTACAACTCCGGTACCATTTGAAAATAATAAACTTTTGATTGAAGATAAACTACATTAATTCACCACATCTCTCTAGCTACTTCCCTTGTCGAGAGCAGCAAGAGAATGACTGAGGGTGGCAGTTAGAGGAGGAGCTATTAGACAGCTCTGCTGTGGGTGATCCTCTTGCAGCTTCCTGTTGGGAAGGAGAATATCCCACAAGTAATGGATGAATCCGTGGACTGGATACACCTTACAAGAGAAAACAAACCCCGTGTGTTGAAACATCTTTCGTAACATGTTTTCCAACTTTTTATCCATAGGCTCCTTGAACGAAGAACTATCCTCTAAAGGAATCGCCGTGCGCTTAGCGAGCATGGAGATGGCTCCATCCACCTTAGGAATGGTCCCCCACAACTCTAGCTGGGCCTCCGGGACGAAGAAAAGCTTTTTAAAGTGAGAAGAGGGGGGAAAAGGAAGAACCTAACTGCTCCCACTCGTTCTTTATAATGTTCGCCATCTTGACAGGAACCGGGAAAGTCTGGGAGACCACCCTGTCCTCGTAAACCTTATCCAACATAGGAATGAAGGGATCTTCTGGAAGCTTGGGTTCCGGAACCCCTAAAGTAGCCAGCACTCGCGTTAATAAAAAAAAACGCAAGTTCTCCATCTTAAACCGAAAGCCGAGCTCCTCCGCTGCCGGACTCCGACCCCGAAAGGGCCCCTTCCAAAGCGTTGGATAGGGCTTCGTCATCGCCCCATCCTACTGGGGCATTTGACAGAGAGAAAACCTGGGTCGGGCCGCTATGAAAAGCTCTAAGCTTGAGCTTAGCAGAAAGCGGCAAAGCGTGGATCACCTTAGCTACTGCCGTTTCAAGCTGATCCAGGAAATCAGGAGGACAAGCAATCTCCCCCGAAGGGGTAACAGTCGGACCCTGGGGTGCTGCATGTGGGATAGGGGACGCCATTGGGGAACGCACATCACGGGATGGAGATCCCTCAGAGGTGGACAGCTCAGTAGTGCTAGACATTCTCTTTTGTTTGGAAGTCGTAGCCTTCTCAAGGCATGTGGAACACAGTTGCACAGGCTGGTCTACCAAAACCTCACAATAAACACAGGTATAGGACTTGGTTAAAGAGGGATTACCCTCTAACGCGTCAGAATCCTCCATAGATTTAAAAAAAAAAAAAAAAATAAGACAGGCACCCTTATAACCAACCAATGGCCGGGGCACTCACCACCTCCTATGAACCGGACTGTAGAAATCGCTTTGTCTCCTCCATCGCAGATCCGACCGGAAGTGAAGAGGCCCCACCCGGTCACAAGGATGTCTAAGCAGGACCGCCCCTGCCGAGGAAAAAAACACGACAAAAAAGCCTGCGCAAAACACCCTGAAGAGAACCTGTCAGTTCCACAAAAATGCCAGAGCCACGCTCTTGCACATAACACAGCAAACACATAATAAACTCATCATGTACATATACCCCCTGTTCAATAATCCCCTTATAGGAATATTAACCCTTGATTCTATAAAGATAAAGGTGCCACACTGTGGCCCTGTCTTCTGTGTTATTATATAAAGATGAAACGATCCAGAATCTACGCCGTGGAACAGGAACACGGCCATTCAAGTGCGACAGGTGATAGCTACACTCCTGACATGGACTTGAGAGAAGAACGCATTCTGCGAAACATGTCAATGCCGATTGCTATAGGAGCTGTTAATATGAGTCGGGATGGTGCTCCCTTTGCATCTCCGGACTCTAACGTTCACCCAGGCCCTCAACTGAGAAGCTTGAAGGGCTACTTAAACTCCTGTCCCA
Source organism: Bombina bombina (assembly GCF_027579735.1). Taxonomy (NCBI): domain Eukaryota; kingdom Metazoa; phylum Chordata; class Amphibia; order Anura; family Bombinatoridae; genus Bombina; species Bombina bombina. The sequence continues at coordinate 1,157,035,051 of NC_069503.1, read as the reverse complement.
TAGCAAAGGGTAGAACCCCTCATAAGAGGCCTCTGATTTTCCGGCACCTCTCTGCCACCTCCTGTGACAAAAGGCAAAGAATGAATGGGGGATCAGGGGAGTGGGGGAGGTATTTAAGCCTTTGGCTGGGGTGTCTTTGCCTCCTCCTGGTGGCCAGGTTCTTAATTCCCACAAGTAATGAATGAAGCCGTGGACTCTCCTCCCCTTTAGATGGAAAGACTGTCCTCTTCTCTAGTCTTGAAGATAGTCTGGAGAGGAGGAATCTGCCCCTGGAAGGATGAGACTTAAATCCTATTTTGTATCCTTGACATACAATATTTAAACACCCAAGGATCCTGAACGTCCCAAAACCAAGCGTCTGAGAAAAAAGACAGACTGCCCCCCTACTCAATCTGATCCAGGATCGGACCCCCCGCCCCTATGCGGATTTGTTATCTGCAGGCTTCTTGGCCTGCTTGGATTTGTTCCAAAACTGGGCAGGCTTCCACATGCTCTTGGACTGCTCAGGTTTAGAGGACGATGGAGTTCTTTGGGGCTTGTCTGAATGAAAGGAACGAAAACTAGAAGACTGATGTCCCTTATTTGTATTCTTTTTGTTCTGGGGAAGGAATGCACCTTTCCCCCCAGTAACAGTAGAAATGATGGAATCTAGACCTGGTCCAAATAAAATCTTCCCCTTAAATGGTAAAGAAAGGAGTCTTGATTTAGAGACCCTATCTGCAAGGACCGCAAAGCCTGAAGTCTTGGCATTCAAACGGACAATCTGCATGTTTGCATCACAGATAAAGGAGTTGGCTATTCTCATACCCTTCATACTGTCTTGAGAATTATATTGTAATGCCTAAAAATAACAACTTAATATCTATGGAATGCATAGGTTCAAACGGAACCCCTTAAAGAACTATAAGAACTAAATTAAAACTCCATGGAGGAGCAATTGGTTTAAACACAGGCCTAATTCTAGTCAAAGCCTGCCAAAACGATTGAACATCTGGGATATCTGCCAGACACTTGTGTAACAAAATAGATAAAGCAGAGATCTGGCCATTTAGTGAACTCGCTGATAACCCCTTCTCCAATCCTTCTTGGAGAAAAGACAAAATCCTAGGAATCCGAACTCTACTCCATGAGTAGTTCTTAGATTCACACCAATAAAGATATTTACGCCATATCTTATGGTAAATCTTCCTAGTTACAGGTTTACGTGCCTGAATTAAAGGTATCTAAGACCGAATCAGAGAAACCTCGCTTGGATAGAATTAAGCGTTCAATCTCCAAGCAGTTAGCTTCAGAGAAACTAGATTCGGGTGAAGGAAGGGTCCCTGAATGAGAAGGTCCTTACTCAATGGAAGAGTCCAGGGTGGCAGAGAAGACATGTCCACCAAGTCGGCATACCAAATCCTGCGAGGCCACGCCTGAGCGATGAGGATCACTGATGCCTTCTCCTGTTTGATCCAAGCAATAACCCAGGGAAGAAGAGCAAATGGGGGAAATTGATATGCTAGGTTGAAGGACCAAGGAACCGCTAATGCATCTATCAACTCGGCCTGGGGATCCCGGGACCTTGACCCGTATCTCGGGAGCTTGACATTCTGACGAGACGACATGAGATCCAATTTCGGCCGGCCCCATCTGAGAATCAGATTGGAAAATATTTCCGTATGGAGTTCCCACTCTCCAGGATGAAAAGTCTGCCTGCTCAGAAAATCTGCCTCCCAGTTTTCCACCCCTGGGATGTGGATTGCTGACAGATGACAGGAATGGGCCTCCGCCCACTGGATTATCTTAGCTACTTCGGTCATCGCTAAGGAACTCCTTGTTCCTCCCTGATGATTGATGTAAGCCACTGTCGTTATGTTGTCCGACTGGATTCTGATGAATTGAGCCAAAGCCAACTGAGGCCAAGCCCGAAGAGCATTGAAGATCGCCCTTAGCTCCAGAATGTTGATGGGAAGGAGAGACTCCGTCCGAGTCCATACTCCCTGAGCTTTTAAAGAGCCCCAGACTGCTCCCCAACCTAACAGGTTGTCACGATCACCCATGACGGTCTGCGAAAGCACGTCCCCTGGGACAGATGATCCAGAGACAACCACCATTGAAGAGAGTCCCTCGTCTCTTGTTCTAGGGTTATTCAAGGAGACAAATTCGTATAATCTCCATTCCACTGCCTGAGCATGCTTAACTGCAGAGGCCTGAGATGAAACCGAGCAAACGGGATGATGTCTATTGCCGCTACCATCAATCCGATTACCTACATGCACTGAGCCACTGACGGTCGAGGAGAGGACTGAAGGGTTCAACATGTATTCAGAATCTTTGACTTTCTGATATCTGTCAGAAAAATCTTCATGGATATAGAGTCGATTAGCGTTCCTAAGAAGGGTACCCTTAAACTCTTTTCCAGATTTACCTTTCACCCGTGAGTTCTCAGGAAGGATAGCACAATGTCGGTATGGGACCTTGTTTGCTGATAAGATGACACCTGGATTAGAATATCGTCCAGATAAGGCGCCACTGCAATGCCCCGCAGTCTTAGAACCGCCAGCAGAGACCCCAGAACCTTTGTGAAAATAGACCGAAAGGGAGAGCCACAAACTGAAAGTGTATGTCCAGGAAGGCAAACTTCAGGAACTTGTGATGATCTCTGTGGATAGGAACATGAACATATGCATCCTTTAGATCCACCGTCGTCATAAATTGACCCTCCTGGATCAATGGAAGAATGGTACGAATAGTTTCCATCTTGAACGATGGAACTCTGAGAAACTTGTTGTTTAGACTCTTTAGATCTAGGATAGGTCTGAAAGTTCCCTGCTTTTTTGGGAACTACAAACAGATTCAAATAAAAACCCTGTCCCTGTTCCTGAATTGGAACTGGACAAATTATTACATTGTGTAAGAGACCTCTCTTCCATGGGAGTAACGCCTCTCTTTTTATCCGGTCTGCAGATAATCTTGAAAGAAGAAATCGTCCTCGAGGGGAAGAATTTCTGAACTCCAGTTTGTATCCCTGAGACACTATTTCTATAGCCCAGGGATCCTGAACATCTCGTACCCAAGCCTGAATGAAGGAAAGTCTGCCCCCTACCAGATTCGGTCCCAGATCGGGGGCAAAACCCTTCATGCTGACTTGGAATCAGCGGTGGGCTTCTTGGATTGTTTACCTTTGGTCCAAGATTGATTTGGTTTCCAAGTTGACTTGGTTTGGGAAAAGTTTCCTTCCTGTTTAGAGGAGCAAGTAAAAGAATTTCCCTTGAAATTTCGAAAGGAACGAAAATTATTCTGTCGTCCCTTCTGCTTATTTCTTTTGTCTTTAGGGAGGAAATGACCCTTGCCTCCTGTGACGTCAGCGATAATTTCCTTCAATCCAGGTCTAAACAAGGTCATTCTTTTTCAGTAGACCCTCCAACTTCTTATCCATTCCATAGGGTCGTTGAACGCACAACTATCCTCAATAGGAATAGTAGTTCGTTTGGCCAAGGTGGAAATAGTTCATTCCACCTCAGGGACCGTTTACCAAGCTTCCTTGACAGCGTCAGCAATTGGGAACATTTTCTTGAAAATAGGAGAGGGAGAGAAGGGAATACTAGGTCTCTCCCATTCCTTATTAATAATTTCCGAAGTTCGCTTGGGAACTGGAAAAACCTCTGAGTAAGAAGGAACTACTAAATATCTGTCCAACTTGCTCAATTTCTCAGGAACGACCACTCCAGCGGAATCACAGTCGTCCAAAGTTACTAAAACCTCCCTGAGTAACAGATGGAGGTGTTCTAGTTTAAACCGGAAAGAAACAACTTCTGAATCTTTCAAAGGTAAGGAACTCCCTGAGTCTGAAATTTCACCCTCCGATAGAACCCTGGGAGGGTACGTCAGAGGTTTTACCAGAGCATCAGACACTTCGTTAACCATATAGTTTTCCTTCCGTTTACGTTTGCCTTGAAGTATAGGAAAGGCAGATAGCACCTCCAAAAAAAGAGTAGAAGACTGCAGCTATATCTCTTAATGTAACTGCAGCAGAAATTTGAGGCGAAGTACATGGCACTGCTTGGGCGGGCGTTAAAGGCTGGGACGATTGTGGAGAAAGCTGTGGCATACCCTGACTCTCATTGTTAGACTCTTGAGAGACACCCGCCACTGACAATTCTTTATCATGAAAAATCTTATCTTTATAGTTTAAAGCCCTCTCAATACATAAAGGGCAAAAAGGAACAGGAGGTTCCACATTGGCATCCAAACACATTGCGCAGACAACATTTTCTAATTCCATTCTGTTAGAACAGTACAGAAAATGAAACAAAAATGACTTGAAATTTTTTTTTTTTTTGGCCCTTTAAATACTACTGGCCCTTTAAATGCACCATTCAGACTCTCTTACTATATGAGAGAAGAGTGAAATAATAAAATACAGTGAATTAATAACAAATAATCGTATTTACTTTGCACACTGTGTCTTTAAAAAATAAACGTAGCCGATAATTCTTATGTGTTGAACAGAAAAAATATATGTTTAAAAACTGAGCATATTAATCCTGAAAACAGAGATACTATTTGCCCGTTCAGACACCTTACAGCCTCAATCAGCTAAGCTGAGGCGCCTACCTGCCTCCAGACCTTAGACCTCTCTCCTTAGGAATATGTCTGGTCGGGCCACAGAGCACTTACAAACGCCTGCTTAGATAACCATGTGGTTAAGCGTACTGCCCGAAGAGCTGAAGTAATATGCGGCAGACTTGTTCCCAGTCTTCAACCGGAACAAGTGATAAAATAAGATACGCAACACCTAGAAAGCGCGCAAAATAAGCCCCGCCCATTGTGGGTGTCATCTTAAACTGAAACTGAATTATGTCCCACCAGTTCCCATTGCTCTAAAGCCACCAATTGCTCTCCTGTAAAAACCGATATGGACTATGGCTACACCCTGGACAAAACAGCACACTCTGGCACTGTTTTAAAATAAAAAACTCTTGATTGAAGAATCAAAAACTAACACCTCACTTTGCCATCTCCTATCACTAACATAGGCAAAGAGAATGACTGGAGTTGGAGGGAAGGGAGGAGCTATATAACAGCTCTGCTGTGGTGCTCTTTGCCTCCTCCTGCTGACCAGGAGATGTAATCCCACAAGGAAGGATGAAATCCGTGGACTCATCGTGTCTTTAAAAAGAAAAAAAAAGTCCTGTAGGAGTAATAGGCGTGCCGTGGGGAATTGCATGTGAAACAGGGTTAAAACCGGGATGTGGAGTTAGGGTAGGCATCTCCTGGACAACTGAGTCCTGAGAGGTTGACGGCTCAGAGGGGTTAAATTTGTTAGAAGGGTTAATATCTTTTGCTCCCTTTCTGGACTTTAGAACATCCCCTAGGCAATTTGAACAGAGTTGTGCAGAAGGAAAGACCAAGGTCTCCTCGCAATATAGGCAGGCATTGGAAATAGTTACAGATGGTATAGAACCCTCTAAAGGGTTAACTACAGAGTCCTCCACAGCTGGAGATTAATCCCTCACAAGGAAAAAATATATAAGTATTTTGAAGGCACCTCTATCCCATACCAACGGCTGGGGTACTCACCACCTCCTAGATACCCAGAGCAAACTCCCTGTCGTGTCGAGAAGAGACCGTGCAGCAGGAGGATCGATATCGCAATTATGGAGCCGATCGCATCCAATCACTTGGTGCACAATTAGGTGCCTCCACTTTCTTAGATAGAAGCGTGCGAAAATTAACAGAAATTGCGTAGCGATCTGAGCATTCCAATGCCTCTGACTGTCCCGCTATGCCTGAGTCAAATCACACCTGGACCCCTCACAGGTGCTCTAGAAAAGAGCTAAGCAGCACACTAATTCCCATACTGTTTCTTCTTCCATCTCCATGTATAAGGAGAATTAGAAAAAGTCCCCAGATGCTATAGAGGTATTTACGTGTCACACTGTGACCAGAGGAGTCCCTAGGTACTTTCTCTGAATAAATAAAAGGGATTTACCCCCAGGATCAATGCTGTGGAACAGACACAGCCTCTCAGTGTGTGACAGTCATTAGCGATGTCCTGACAGGGACCTGAGTGAGAAGGGAAAAATAGTGTAGCTCATCAACACTGTTTACCCAGAAGCTGTTAGATCAATAGTGTAGATCCAGTCACAGAAAAACTTTCCCTGTATCTCTAGACTCTAACTTTAATCAACACTCTTACTGAGAGATTTACATGACTACTTCAAGCTCCAGTCTTCTCTTGCAGGGAAAATACAGATTAAAGGACTATCTTCTTTCTTCTAACACTTTCTCTGCCATCCTCCTCTAGTGACGAAAGGCAAAGAATCACTGGGGGGATAGGGGAAGTGGAAGGGATATTTATAGCCTTTTGTTTGGGGTGTCTTTGCCTCCTCCTGGTGGCCAGGTGCTGATATTCCCAACAGTAAGGAATGAAGTTGTGGTCTCTCTCTACCTTTGGAAAGAAATCTTTATTATCTCTGGTAACAATGTATAATCAGAAAGGATTTAAGTGATGCAGTAAACACCCCACTCACCCACACAGAACACGGCTTTCATAGGATCTTGCTTGGCCATACCCAGCATGGGTAACATAGTCCCAAGGATGGAGTTCAGAAACGGCACCATCCCAAATACTACAGAAGACAGGGAGGAAAAAAGGAACAAGTTGAAAAAGAGAAAAAAACACGAGAAATACATTTATATCTGTAGAAACAATAGTGATCACAATATTAACCTAATCATATCACACACTTCCTCATGGCTTTGTGCTAACATTATGATCTTCAGAAGTGCATTAAGCCACACCAGACTATCAAGTCCCGATAATGTAGTGTATATGTTACAGAGAGGGAATTCTCTGATCCGACTGGAGTATACGCTGATGTAAGCCATCAGGGAGTCTAGCAACATCCAGACCATGGTATGCTAGTGACATTCTGTGCTACCAAAAATGACACTGATGTTGTAAGATAATGTATAGCTTCACTTTAAACGAGACACAAAAGTGTATACAGGTATGCGTTGCATAACGCCCGTGATACATTCTGCGAAAAGTGCAGGTCAATGTGTAATCTGTACTTACCACAATTGGAGCTTGCAGGGCTAACGTTGATCAGTTTGTTGCTGGTACAAGGTAGATACTATACTTTATGTACACAATAATACACAGTACAACTGTATGTGCAACAAAACAAAATTTATGCTTACCTGATAAATTTCTTTCTCTTGTGGTGTATCCAGTCCACGGGTTCATCCATTACTTGTGGGATATTCTCCTTCCCAACAGGAAGCTGCAAGAGGACACCCACAGCAGAGCTGTCTATATAGCTCCTCCCCTAACTGCCACCCCCAGTCATTCTACCGAAGACAAGCAAGAAAAAAGGAGAAACTATAGGGTGCAGTGGTGACTGTAGTTTAAAAATAAAAAACACCTGCCTTAAAAGTGACAGGGCAGGCCGTGGACTGGATACACCACAAGAGAAAGAAATTTATCAGGTAAGCATAAATTTTGTTTTTTCTTGTAAGGTGTATCCAGTCCACGGGTTCATCCATTACTTGTGGGATACCAATACCAAAGCTTTAGGACACGGATGAAGGGAGGGATAAGGCAGGCACTTAAACGGAAGGCACCACTGCCTGCAAGATCTTTCTCCCAAAAATAGCCCCCAAGGAAGCAAAAGTATCAAATTTGTAGAATTTAGAAAAAGTATGAAGCGAAGACCAAGTCGCCGCCTTACAAATCTGTTCAACAGAGGCCTAATTTTTAAAAGCCCATGTGGAAGCTACCGCTCTAGTGGAATGAGCTGTAATTCTTTCAGGAGGCTGCTGGCCAGCAGTCTCATAAGATAAACTGATTATGCTTCTCAGCCAAAAAGAAAGAGAAGATGCCGAAGCCTTTTGGCCTCTCCTCTGTCCAGAGTAGACAACAAACAATGCAGATGTTTGACAAAAATCTTTAGTAGCTTTTAAATAAAACTTTAAAGCACGAACCATGTCAAGATTGTGTAATAGACGTTCCTTCTTTGAAGAAGGATTAGGACACAGTGACGGAACAACAATCTCCTGATTGAAATTCTTATTAGATGCCACCTTAGGAAGAAAACCAGGTTTGGTACGCAGCACTACCTTATCTGCATGATAGATCAGATAAGGGGAATCACACTGTAAGGCAGATAACTCTGAAACTCTTCGAGCTGAAGAGATAGCTATCAAAAACAGAACTTTCCAAGATAAAAGCTTGATATCTAGAGGCTGCGAGTGTGCTGCCCGGCCATCTAATACTCACTATCAAGAGGCAGAAGTGGACAAGCCGGAGTCCACAGCAAGGAGGTGAGACCATATGTTTTCTACCCCTAAGCCCCCATACAATCAGGCATCTCACCCAAACCAGTACCTTAACATTTTGGGAGACAAGGCAGGCCCACTCTGCCCTCTATAAACCTAACTCTAGTTACAGGAGCACAGGGATACAGGGGGACTCTTGCTATATTGATTCATCCTCCCACATAAAGTGCCTGTGAACAGGCAACCAAAACTTTAAACCTTAATTGAAGGGTGTTCTCAAGCCCTCCCATTAGACTCCCTCCTCTCATTATTTGCCCCAAGAGAGACGTAAACTCATACTGGATTCACAGTTTATGGATTATAAGGGATTTGGAGCCTACCCCTTTCATAATACAATTTTGCCTGCATTGATTGTGCCTGCATTAGCCCCTCCAGACCCGGTGTACCATACGCTTTCCTTACAGCTGCTGCGTCAGCCAAATGTTCTCTGTTGCATACAGAGTGGAGTGTAATTATCTTCAGTGTATTGCCGCTTATGTGTGCTGTTCTTTGGTTTACAAGTACAGATTCAGTACAATAATCACACTACACACCCTTTCTTTTTTTTAGACACTAAGATACCCCTCAAAACTGGTACAACATACTGACAACCTTCTAGAGCCACCCATTACACCAGCATAACATACCATTAGCCAATACCCTTACACCAGATTAGTACCAGATCACTTCCTTTTGCTATTCATTCACACAGATCACACGTCTCTAACTTTTCATTGGCTGACACACACTCAACATACCCCTGGCCAAACACATCTAGGCCAGCCTAGAACTAGAACATTCCCCTTTACTGCACATTCACATAGAACTCACCCCTTTACCCTCCAACATACTTACACCCACTTCTCACGCACACTTAGGCCACACCACATTGCCCTTTCATTAGCACAGACTGTAACTCGCCCCATTTCTCACACACGTGATTCAAGAGAAACATTAGAATATTTGCTGAGGCCTACTCTGGCCATTATTGTATTGCATTGTATTGGTTCATTTGATAGGTGAACCCCAACTGGCCCCCCCCTTCCGGCCCTGCTTGTCTGGGCTGGTCACTTCCCTCTCCCCTTTTCCCTTCCGCAAGGTCGTACCCCCTATTCCTGGGCCAGGGGGGGACTTACCACAATTTTACCCATAAATTCTGGAGTGGATTGGCCTTTGACCTGTGTCTGGGGGTTCTCGCCGGCCCTCGCCCCCCGGTGGCGGCCTACCCCCTTTTTTTTTTTTTTTTTTTGCAAACTGGACCTGTGGTCATTTAATCCCTAGTAAGGTGGCCGTCATGGAGGGGTAGGGGTCGGGGAGACCGTCCGGGCCTCTCTCTGTGTACTGTTTAATGTGATTACTTGCTCATGTTCTTATTTTTGTACCTCCTGTGAATCTAACCTCTGGTGCCATCACTAATCTACCTGCCCTGTGTCCGCTTTTGCTTCACGGATTCTCCTTTTGCCACAATTCCAAAATGCCTCATACGATCAGACGAACCACTAAAACACCTGGTTCAGTGAAAAAAACGGTGATAGATCACTTCTCTCTACCACGCAAGGAGCTGGAAGATGACTCCAACGACGGCCTGAGTGGGTCAGAATCTCTGGGAGATGGTTCCCAGCATGATGCTCTGTTAAACCCCAGATCTCAGCACTTCATTACTGAGGACACTCTTCAGAAGATGCTCATTAACCAAACTCGCTCCATTACCAAAGAAATACAAAAAAATCACGCTGAGCTCAAAAAGGACATTTCGGAAATTGGTGAAAGGGTGGACTCTTTGGAAAGGCGGCAGGATGATATTGTTACGGATCAATCTAACCTTTTGGCCTACTCTGAATCTCTGGCTGACCAGCTGAGCCAGCTCGAGTTTAAACTGGCGGATGTTGAAGATAGGGCCCGCAGAAATAATATAAGATTTCGGGGTATACCGGAAGACATCACACCAACAGACTTGCAGGGTTTTCTCCAAGAGCTTTTTGGTAGCCTGTTGGGTCCTATGGAGGGCCTAACTTCCACTATTGAAAGAGTTCACAGAGCTCTACGCCCCAGGTCCGTCTCGCAAGAAAAGCCAAGAGACGTTATAGCCTGTTTTCACAGTTTCCTCTTCAGAGACAAGTTGATGCAGGCCGCCTCCCGCAAGCCCCAGTTGCCGGAAAAGTTCCAAACCATCCAGCTTCTTCCCGACTTGTCGGCTCACACCCTACAATTCAGAAGGCAGTACCAACCAGTCACACTGGCTCTCAGAAATGCTGGCATCAGATACAGATGGGGATATCCGTCCAAGTTGCTAATTACAAGGGACAACCAAACCCACATAATTTCTTCACTGGCCCAGGGCACTGTGTTGCTGGCACAGTGGGGTCTCACCAAAGGAGACACGACGGAACCCATTCCCATTAAGGCAAAATTGAGGGCTACTGCCCCAGAATGGACTGCTAAGGATCAGCGCTCCAAAAGGCAAAAAACGCAGCAGACACAGGACTCTCTGGGTCCCCAAGACCCCTCCCTCTGAATGTATGGCACCATTGGTCAACAACAGTATTAACCTGTCATCATGACCTAACACAGGGCCCATTCTCTATGGAGGGTCCTACTTTATGTGCATATTTACATTACCAGTGTTTATATATGTTTTCTAATATTACATGGGATTAACCCAGCATAGGTCGGCCCACGTTGGGTCTAAAGTTACAGTCAACATAATTATTTTTTCCTTCCTGTAATCCATGTGCATGTTTGCATTACTAGTGTTTCTGCATGCTTTCTAACTCTCTATGTGGTCAACCCAGCACAGGTCATTCATCTCTAAACGAATGGGTATAGGATTTTCCTCTTTGTATTTCATGTGCAGGTTTGTATTATCAGTGTTTATGCATGCTTTCTAACTCTATATGTGGACAACCCAGCACAGGTCATTCATCTCTAAACGAATAGGCATAGTATTACCTCCACCCTTTAGATAGCACAAGAATTTTTTTTTTTATTTTTTTTTTTCTCAACATGCTATGACTGACTTTATACTTTCCTAGCCTGGATGCTTCGTACCTTACTCAGGTTTGTTTTGGTTGTATGTACATTTCCATTGCTGATTTCACAGGTTTAATTTATGTTTATAGATTTCTTTGTATCCTTCCCGTGTACACAGAGGGGGGCCGATGGTTTCGGCTCTCTCTCTGTTCCTATTCCTAGCTCCCCCCCCACATAGGTAGCCCACGCCAGGGTTCCACATAGGTGAACTATTTTCACCTCATTTCCTATCACAACACCTCTGAACTAACGTCTTATCCTAATTTCCCCCCCTAACCCCCTCCTTTCGTTTTCCATTCTATCCCCTGTCCACAGGCCAAGGCCGAAAGATGGTGCACTCTCTAAAGGTGCTCACACACAATGTCAGGGGGCTTAACTCCCCCTTTAAAAGGAGTCTTTTGTCTCGTGAACTTAAATTTCACAACCCCGACGTAGTCTTCCTGCAGGAGACTCACTGGCAGTCGGGCGCCACTCAATATTTTCACTCCCGTTCCTATAAAGTCCTGGAACACTCACCCTTCTCCAAAAAAGCTAGAGGGACGGCCATCCTGCTTCACAACAGGATCGCCTACGAGCAAATTTATGCACTTACTGACCCTCAAGCCAGATATACAATTCTGGTTTGTAAACTGGACCATGTTCTTCACACATTGGTCTCCGTTTATCTTCCCAACTCCCGGCAGCCTGCATCTCTTCGTACTATTTTGCAGACGCTTGATACGATCAAGCAAGGGAGGGTCTTGATCGCGGGAGACTTCAACATGACATGGGAGCCAACTCTCGACCGCAAACAGCTTCAAGCTGGCAGTAAACCTTCACAAGAGACATATGTCTCTGCCCAATTTAGGGCAGTAATGTCACAATTTGGATACTTCGACATTTGGAGAAGTTTACATCCCAACGATAGGGACTTCACCCATTTCTCTATCCCCCACAAAACTTACTCCCGGCTGGACTACATCTTTTGTCAGGCTGGGTCTCTGGACTCGGTCTCCTGCTCCAGTATCCCCCTCTGTTCCTGGTCAGATCATGACCTTGTAACGGCAGGGCTGTTTCTCTCAGATAGAATGCCTAGTAAATCCAATTGGTGCCTCCCTAGGCACATTTTGGCCGACATCCCGTTCAGAGAGGAATTAAGACGGGACCTGACTGAACTGTTAGTTTGTAATGACAACGGCCAGACCTCAGACGATATTCTCTGGGGCGCGATCAAAGCAACTATTAGGGGCCTTATCATTCGCAAACAAGGAGCCCTGAGAAAGCAAGCGGGCCTTACCCTTGCGCAGGCACACGCAAAACTCAGATCCTTGGAATCTCTAAATCGCGCTTCCATTAGCCTCGATGTAGCTGCGCAGATTGCTACAGTTAAGGAGCATATCAACCTCCTAGAGCTCCGCCGCACACAAACTAATCTCAGCAAACTGAAACAGTTATACTATTACAAAGGTAATAGACCTGACACTATGCTTGCTAATAGGCTCAGGCATAAGCATAGTAACTCCCGCATTTCCCAGATCAATTATAATGGCAAGTTGCATAAGAGGCCCTCTCAGATTGGAGAATGTTTTGCTGACTTTTACTCCAAACTTTACAATATTGAAAATTCGGAGACTCTCACCCCAACTTCTAGCCAGGATATCAGAGACTTCCTGGCCTCTGCTAACCTCCCCACTCTTACTACAGAGCAACAAGACTCTCTCACAGCCCCTTTCTCCTGTCTCCGCTGTTGTTTGCCCTCGCGATCGAGCCCTTGGCTGCCCATATCCGGGACGATGCCTCCCTTCCAGGGATAATGCTCTCAGGCACTCTGCAAAAAATTGCGCTGTTCGCAGACGATATCACAATCTTCACTGCGGACCCCGGTAGAGCTGTCCCCAGACTGCTGGATGTCCTGAAGACTTTTGGTGACCTCTCGTTTTATAAATTGAACACTCAAAAGACAGAGATATATTGGTGGGGATACTCCCACAATTATATTAACAGTTTAAAGAAAAGGTATAACTTCAAATGGTCACAGGAGCAGGTCACACACCTGGGGGTTAGAATATCTAACAATGCCTCAAAAATGGTCAAGGATAATTACATCCCCTTGCTGTCAGAACTGAGATCCTTAAAAAAACGCTTGGGATCACAAGTCCATCTCGTGGATGGGGCGTATAGCATCTATTAAAATGTCTTTCCTCCCTAAGCTCACCTACTTGTTTAGGTGCCTTCCCATCAGAGTCCCTATGTCACTCTTGCTACAGTTCCAGAGTGAAATAACAAAGTTTATTTGGAAGGGCTTGACCCCCAGGATAGCTCAAAAAAACCTGAAATTTCCTATACATCTAGGAGGCCTGGCTTCCCCCTCTGTGGTAAAATACTACGAGGGGGCCATGCTTACCCACATTTCCCAGTGGGGAGTTCTTCAGTCCCGTGATAAATGGCGCGAGATTGAACAGGCCTCTTTACCACATAATGTCCTGCTCAAGGACGTTATTTGGACTCCTCCACACAGTCGCAGAATTTTAGGTATCAGCAATCTAGTCATCACAGAATGCCTTCAGGTCTGGGACAAGATCCGGCATCGCCAACTGATTGCCCCCCACCCTTCCCCTATCACTTCGGTGGCTGGTCTGCTCTCTGGGTTGGCGGATACTCACCCGAATATATGGGCCAGACTAGGGATTCGGCGGGTCTCGGACTTCTGGTCCGCATCACAGCCCGATGGCTTTATAGACCCAACTCTCCTGGGCTCCCCTGGAGATATTCCTCCGGTCCTCTTTTTTGAAACTATCAGGATTAAAAGTCTCCTGAGAAGTTGGGGTTTTCTCCCCACCACCTCTCGTCAGTCCACCCCATGGGAGTCTGTCTGGAAGACGGGTCACAGACTTACCCGGCCATTATCGTTCCATTACAGGACTCTCGATGGCACTGTCCCACCTGAAATTGCCCCGCACTTACAGATCTGGGATGCTTTATTGCATTTCCAAATTTCGATAGACGCCTGGCAAAGGGCCATCCTTCTGACGAAAAAAACCCTCCATTGCATCACTATGTTCGAAACTTATTACAAGGTGATTTCTCACTGGTACCTGGTTCCCACACGCCTAGCAAGGATGTACTCAGGTGTGTCGCCTCTTTGCTGGAGGAACTGTGGTTTGCAGGGCACCATGCTCCACATTTGGTGGGAATGCCCTAAAATTACTATCTTATGGTCTCAAGGTTTCCGCTCCCTTACTGATTTTGGAATCAGAATTCCGCCTGGCCCGGCTACTGCTTTGCTCCACCTGGGCTTACAGGATCTACCTAAGCATCAAGCTATCTTCAGTACCTACTTATTGGCCTCTATTAAGACTAACCTGGCTAGGTCCTGGAAAAAAGAAAAACCCCCTCCATGGAACGAGATTGAGAAAACCATGGCCTTCTTATACACCATGGAAAAGACTATATATTTTGATTTAAACAAACTGGATATATTCGAACTTGCTTGGGCCGATTGGAAAGACAAGTTCGATACTTCCTGGAGCCCTCCTGTCACGTCCTAAAGCCTACAGCCTGACTCTTCTTGATCTATCTACCATCTTCCTCATTGTTTCCCTCTCCTCTTCTGTACTCCCCCCCCCTCCTTCCCCCTCCCCCCCTCCCTAGACTTTGTTCTGACTCCAAGACATGTGTTGTGTTATATAGGTTCCTTTTCAGACATCCCATTTGTTCTCAGACCAATGCGAGATGTCATCTCTCCACCAGGGGAGTCCATCTAATCTTATTAATATTTTATTGTTTCTCATCTTTGGGACCCCTGGCTCTATTTATAACCATATACTCCTGTATGCCATTGATGTTTGTGTTTGGGACCTGCGTGTCCCTCATTGTTACTCCTATAAGTTTGAAAATAAAAGGTTTCAAAAAAAAAAAAAAAAGCTTGATATCTATGGAATGCAGAGGTTCAAACGGAACCCCTTGAAGAACTTTAAGAACTAAATTTAAACTCCATGGCGGAGCAACAGGTTTAAACACAGGCTTGATTCTAACTAAAGCCTGACAAAATGCCTGAACGTCTGGAACATCTGCCAGACGCATGTGCAGAAGAATAGAAAGAGGAGAAATCTGTCCCTTTAAGGAACTAGCTGACAATCCCTTCTCCAGTCCTTCTTGGAGAAAGGATAATATCCTAGGAATCCTGACCTTACTCCAAGAGTAACCCTTGGATTCACACCAATGAAGATATTTACACCATATCTTATGATAGTTTTTCCTGGTGGCAGGCTTTCAAGCCTGAATCAAGGTATCAATGACCGACTCGGAGAAACCACGTTTTGATAAAATCAAGCGTTCAATCTCCAAGCAGTCAGACGCAGAGAAATTAGATTTGGATGTGTGAATGGGCCTTGAAGTAGAAGGTCCAAGGTGGAAAGGATGACATGTCCACCAGATCTGCATACCAAGTCCTGCGTGGCCACGCAGGTGCTATCAAAATCACGAAGCTCTCTCCGGCTTGATCTTGGCAATCAGACGAGGGAGGAGAGGAAACGGTGGGAACACATAAGCCAGGCTGAAGGACCAGGGCACTGCTAGAGCATCTATCAGCGCTGCCTGGGGATCCCTTGACCTGGACCTGTAACACGGAAGCTTGGCGTTCTGACGAGACGCCATCAGATCCAGTTCTGGTTTGCCCCATAGTTGGATCAGCTGGGCAAATACCTCCGGATGGAGCTCCCACTTCCCCGGATGAAAAGTCTGCCGACTTAGAAAATACGCCTCCCAGTTCTCTACTCCTGGGATATGGATAGCTGAGAGATGGCAAGAGTGAACCATTATCTTTGAAACCTCCAACATTGCCAGGGGGCTTCTTGTTCCCCCCTGATGGTTGATATAGGCTACAGTCGTGATATTGTCCGACGGAAATCTGATTAACCTGACCGCAGCTAGTTGAGGCCAAGCCTGAAGAGCATTGAATATTGCTCTCAGATCCAGAATGTTTATCGGAAGGAGGGCTTCCTCCCGAGTCCACGAACCCTGAGCCTTCATGGAGTTCCAGACTGCGCCCCAGCCCAGAAGGCTAATAAATAGAGTATCCACAGCACCAAGTAAAATTAGAGGTCTTTATTCAGGTACAAAAGATAAAAAAAGCATTTTTATCTTTTGTACCTGAATAAAGACCTCTAATTTTACTTGGTGCTGTGGATACTCTATTTATTGGAATGCTGAGAGGAAGGCAGTCTCCTCTATCCCACCGGTCACCAAAAACCCTGAGAGAAAAAGGGAATAAGGGAGTCAAGGTGCTGTTTGTGCATTGTTTGGTGCCAGCCCAGAAGGCTGGCATCTGTCGTCACTATAGTCCACTCTGGCCTGCATAAACTCATTCCCCTGGACAGATGGACCCGAGATAACCACCAGAGAAGAGAATCCCTGGTCTCTTGATCAAGATTTAGCAGAGGGGACAAATCTGTGTGGTCCCCATTCCACTGATTGAGCATGCAAAGTTGCAGAGGTCTGAGATGTAGGCGGGCAAATGGAACTATGTCCATTGCCGCTACCATAAGGCCGATTACTTCCACACACTGAGCGACAGACGGCCGAGAAGTGGAATGAAGAGCACGGCAGAAAGTTAGAAGCTTTGATAACCTGACCTCTGTCAGAAAAATTTTGATTTCTACAGAATCTATCAGTGTTCCTAGGAAGGAAACTCTTGTGAGAGGGGAGAGAGAACTCTTTTCTTCGTTCACCTTCCACCCGTGAGACCTCAGAAAGGCCAGAAAAATGTCCGTATGGGACTTGGCAATTTGAAAAGTCGACGCCTGTATCAGAATGTCGTCTAGGTAAGGAGCCACCGCTATGCCTCGTGGCCTTAGAACCGCCAGTAGGGACCCTAGAACCTTCGTAAAGATTCTTGGTGCCATGGCTAGCCCGAAGGGAAGAGCCACAAACTGGTAATGCCTGTCTAGGAAGGCGAACCTGAGGAACTGATAAGAATGCCTCTCTCTTTATCTGGTTTACAGATAATTGTGAGAGATGAAATCTCCCCTTTGGAGATGAAGCTTTGAAGTCCAGAAGATATCCCTGGGAAACAATCTCTAATGCCCATGGATCCGGGACGTCTCTTGCCCAAGCCTGGGCAAAGAGAGAAAGTCTGCCCCCTACTAGATCCGGTCCCGGATCGGGGGCTACTCCTTCATGCTGTCTTAGAGGCGGCAGCAGGTTTTTTGGCCTGCTTCCCCTTGTTCGGTCTCCAAAATGGTTTGGACTGGGCGAAATTTCCCTCTTGTTTTGCATTAGAGGAAACTGAAGCTGCTCCACTCTTGAAGTTTCGAAATGAACGAAAATTATTCTGTTTGGTCCTTAAATTATTGGACCTATCCTGAGGAAGGGCATGACCTTTTCCTCCAGTAATATCAGAAATGATCTCCTTCTGGCCCGGCCCGAATAGAGTCTGTCCTTTGAAGGGGATGTTAAGAAGCTTAGACTTTGAAGTAACGTCTGCTGACCAGGACTTAAGCCATAGCGCCCTGCGCGACAGAATGGCAAAACCTGAATTCTTAGCCGTTAGTTTGGTTAGATGAAAAATAGCGTTAGAAATAAAGGAATTAGCTAACTTGAGAGCTTTAATCCTGTCTAAAATATCATCTAACGGGGTCTCCACCTGTAGAGCCTCCTCAAGAGACTCGAACCAAAAAGCCGCTGCAGCAGTAACTGGGGCAATGCATGCAAGAGGCTGGAGAATAAAACCTTGATGGATAAAAATTTTCTTAAGGAGACCCTCCAATTTTTTATCCATAGGATCTAAGAAAGCACAACTGTCCTCGACGGGGATAGTTGTACGTTTAGCTAGGGTAAAGACTGCTCCCTCCACCTTAGGGACCGTCTGCCACGAGTCCCGTATGGCGGCATCTATTGGAAACATCTTTTTAAAAGCAGGAGGGGTAGAGAACGGTACACCTGGTCTATCCCATTCCTTAGTAATAATTTCCGAAAACCTCTTAGGGACTGGAAAAACAGAATTTATGCTTACCTGATTAATTACTTTCTCTTGCGGTGTATCCAATCCACGGATTCCCTACAGGAAGTGGCAAAGAGAGCACACAGCAGAGCTGTCCATATAGCTCCCCCTCCGGCTCCGCCCCCCAGTCATTCGACCGACGGTTAGGAGAAAAAGGAGAAACCATAAGGTGCAGTGGTGACTGTAGTTTAAAGAAGAAATTTTAACCTGACTTAATTGCCAGGGCGGGCCGTGGACTGGATACACCGCAAGAGAAAGTAATTTATCAGGTAATCATAAATTCTGTTTTCTCTTGCAAGGTGTATCCAGTCCACGGATTCATCCTTACTTGTGGATACCAATACCAAATGAAGGGAGGGAACAAGACAGGTAACCTAAACGGAAGGCACCACTGCTTGCAAAACCTTTCTCCCAAAAATAGCCTCCGAAGAAGCAAAAGTATAGAATTTGTAAAATTTGGCAAAAGTATGTAGTGAAGACCAAGTCGCTGCCTTACAAATCTGTTCAACAGAAGCCTCATTCTTGAAGGCACAAGTGGAAGCCACAGCTCTGGTGGAATGAGCTGTAATTCGTTCAGGAGGCTGCTGCCCAGCAGTCTCATAAGCCAATCGGATGATGCTTTTCAACCAGAAGGAAAGAGAGGTAGCAGTCGCTTTCTGACCTCTCCTCTTACCAGAATAGACAACAAACAAAGATGATGTTTGTCTGAAATCCTTAGTTGCTTGTAAATAAAATTTCAAAGCACGAACCACATCAAGATTGTGTAAAAGCCGTTCCTTCTTAGAAGCTGGATTAGGATACAGGGAAGGAACAATGATTTCCTGGTTAATGTTCTTATTAGAAACAACTTTAGGAAGAAAACCAGGTTTGGTACGCAAAACTACCTTATCTGCATGGAACACCAGATAGGGTGAATTACACTGCAAAGCAGACAATTCTGAAACTCTTCGAGCAGAAGATATAGCTACCAAAAACAAAACTTTCCAAGATAATAACTTAATATCTATGAAATGTAAAGGTTCAAAAGGAACCCCTTGAAGAACTGAAAGAACTAAATTTAGACTCCATGGAGGAGCCACAGGTTTATAGACAGGCTTGATTCTGACTAAAGCCTGAGCAAACGCTTGAACGTCTTGTACCTCTGCCAGACGCTTGTGTAAAAGGATAGACAGAGCGGATATCTGCCCCTTTAAGGAACTAGCTGATAAACCTTTCTCCAATCCTTCTTGGAGAAAAGACAATATCCTTGGAATCCTAATCTTACTCCACGAGTAACACTTGGATTCACACCAACAAAGATATTTCCGCCATATCTTATGGTAAATTTTCCTGGTGACAGGTTTTCTAGCTTGGATCAGAGTATCTATGACTGATTCAGAGAACCCATGCTTGGATAGAATTAAGCGTTCAATCTCCAAGCAGTCAGCTGCTGAGAAACTAGATTTGGATGCTTGAATAGACCCTGAATTAGAAGATCCTGCCTCATTGGCAGTGTCCATGGTGGGACAGATGACATGTCCACTAGGTCTGCATACCAAGTCCTGCGTGGCCACGCAGACGCTATCAGAATTACCGAAGCCTTCTCCGGTTTGATTCTGGCTACCAGCCGAGGGAGAAGGGGAAACGGTGGAAAGACATAGGCCAGATTGAAGGACCAAGGCGCTACTAGAGCATCTATCAATGCCGCCTTGGGGTCCCTGGACCTGGATCCATAAAGAGGAAGTTTGGTGTTCTGACGGGACGCCATCAGATCCAACTCTGGAATGCCCCATAGCTGAGTCAGCTGAGCAAATACCTCCGGGTGGAGTTCCCACTCCCCCGGGTGAAAAGTCTGACGACTTAGGAAATCCGCTTCCCAGTTGTCTACTCCTGGGATGTGAATTGCAGATAGATGACAAGAGTGATCCTCCGCCCACCTGATTATCTTGGTTACTTCCTTCATCGCTAAGGAACTCTTTGTTCCTCCCTGATGATTGATGTATGCTACAGTTGTCCGACTGAAATCTGATGAACTTGGCCGCTGATAGCTGAGGCCATGCCTGGAGCGTGTTGAATATCGCTCTCAGCTCCAAAATGTTTATCGGGAGAAGAGACTCTTCCCGAGAACATAGGCCCTGAGCTTTCAGGGAGCCCCAGACCGCGCCCAAGCCTAACAGACTGGCGTCGCTCGTTACAATGATCCACTCCGGTCTGCGGAAGCACATTCCCTGAGACAGGTGATCCTGAGACAACCACCAGAGAAGAGAATCTCTGGTTTTCTGGTCCAGTTGGATTTGAGGAGACAAATCTGCATAATCTCCATTCCACTTTTTGAGCATGCACAATTGCAGTGGCCTGAGATGAATTCGAGCAAAAGGGACTACGTCCATTGCTGCTACCATTAATCCGATTACCTCCATGCACTGAGCTACAGATGGCCGAGGAATGGAATGAATAGCTCGGCAAGTACTTAGAAGTTTTAACCTTCTGACCTCCGTCAGAAATATTCTCATTTCTACCAAGTCTATTAATGTTCCCAGGAAGGGAACCCTTGCGAGCGGGGACAGAGAACTTTTTCCGGTGTTCACATTCCACCCGTGAGACCTTAGAAAGGCCAGAACAATATCCGTATGAGCCTTGGCTCTGGGAAAAGACGAAGCCTGTATTAAGATGTCGTCCAGATAGGGTGCTACTGCAATGCCCCGCGGTCTTAGTACCGCTAGAAGGGACCCTAGCACCTTTGTGAAAATTCTGGGAGCGGTGGCCAACCCGAAGGGAAGGGCCACAAACTGGTAATGCTTGTCCAGAAAAGCGAACCTTAGGAACTGATGGTGATCTTTGTGGATAGGAATATGAAGGTACGCATCCATAAGATCCACGGTAGTCATATATTGACCTTCCTGGATCATCGGTAAGATTGCCCGAATGGTCTCCATCTTGAAAGATCGAACTCTGAGGAATTTGTTTAGAATTTTTAGATCCAGGATTGGTCTGAAAGTTCCTTCCTTTTTGGGAACCACAAACAGGTTTGAGTAAAAGCCCAGTCCTTGTTCTGTAATTGGAACTGGATATATCACTCCCATCTTGAGTAGATCTTCTGCACAGCGTAAGAACGCCTCTTTCTTTGTCTGGTCTGTAGACAGACGAGAAATGTGGAACCTTCCCCTTGGAGAGGAGTCCTTGAATTCTAGAAGATATCCCTGAGCAACAATTTCTAATGCCCAGGGATCGGGAACATCTCTTGCCCAAGCCTGAGCAAAGAGAGAGAGTCTGCCCCCTACCAGATCAGGTCCCGGATCGGGGGCTACCCCTTCATGCTGTCTTAGTAGCAGCTGCAGGCTTCTTGGCCTGTTTAACCCTTGTTCCAGCCCTGCAAAGGCTTCCAGGTTGCCTTGGGCTGTGAAGTGTTACCCTCTTGCTTTGCGGTTGCAGAGGTTGAAGCAGGACCACTCCTGAAGTTGCGAAAGGAACGAAAATTATTTTGTTTTTAGCCTTAAAAGGCCTATCTTGCGGGAGGGCATGGCCCTTTGCCCCAGTGATATCCGAAATAATCTCTTTCAACTCGGGCCCGAAAAGGGTCTTTCCCTTGAAAGGAATATTCAGTAATTTTGTTTTAGACGACACGTTGGCCGACCATGATTTAAGCCAAAGCGCTCTGCGCGCCATGATGGCAAAACCAGAATTTTTCGCCGCTAACTTAGCTAATTGCAAAGCGGCATCTGTGATAAAAGAATTAGCCAGTTTTAGAGCATTCATTCTATCCATGACCTCGTCATACGAAGTCTCCCTCTGGAGCGACTCCTCCAGCGCCTCAAACCAAAAAGCCGCTGCAGTAGTTACAGGAATAATGCAGGCAATAGGTTGGAGAAGGAAACCTTGTTGAACAAATATTTTCTTTAGCAAGCCTTCTAATTTTTTATCCATAGGATCTTTGAAAGCACAACTGTCTTCAATTGGTATGGTTGTGCGCTTAGCTAGTGTTGAAACTGCCCCCTCTACCTTAGGGACTGTCTGCCACGCGTCCCGCCTGGGATCAGTTATGGGGAACATTTTCTTAAAGATAGGTGGGGGAACAAAAGGTACACCTAATCTTTCCCACTCCCTAGCAACAATATCCGCCACCCTCTTAGGGATCGGAAACGCATCAGTTTATACAGGGACTTCTAGATATTTGTCCATTTTACACAATTTCTCTGGGACCACCATAGGGTCACAATCATCCAGAGTTGATAAGACCTCCCTAAGCAGTACGCGGAGGTGTTCCAATTTAAATTTAAATGCTAGTGAATCTGATTCTGCCCGCTGAGAAACTTTTCCTGAGTCAGAAATTTCTCCCTCAGACATTACATCCCTCGCCCCTACTTCAGAGTGTTGTGAGGGTACATCAGATAAACCTCCCAAAGCTTCCGACTGCTCCTCATCTGTTCTCAAAACAGAGCTATCGCGCTTTTTAGGGAAAACTGGCAGTTTGGATAGAAAGGCCGCAAGGGAATTATCCATGACTGCCGCTAGTTGTTGCAATGTAATAGGTGCTAATGCACTAGAAGTACTAGGTATCGCTTGAGCGGGCGTAACTGGTGATGAGGGAGAGGAAGGCGGACTATCCTCATTACCTTCAGTCAAAGAATCATCTAGGGCTATATTTTTAAGTGACACAATATGATCTTTAAAGTGTATAGACACATTAGTGCACTTGGGACACATTTTGAGTGGGGGTTCCACCATGGCTTCTGAACACATAGAGCAAGGCTTTTCCTTAGTGTCAGACATGTTTAGCAGATTAGTATTATACACAAGCAGGCTTGGAAAAACACTTTATGCAATAAAAAATACAATTTGCAATAAATGGTACTGTGCCTTTAAGATAATAAAAGCGCACACAAAAAAGATAATTTAAGATAATAAAAGCGCACACAATTTTACAAAACGGTGAAAAATGAACCAAAATTACAGTATGTGCCTAATGCTTCGATATGATTTCACATCAAGTTTCAGCCTGATTAACCCTTTAATGCCCAAACCGGAGCCGCCTAAAGCAAACAACCGGTTAATAAACTACAGCACCTTGCCACAGCAGCCTGCTGTGGCCCTACCTTCCCTTAAGGATTGGATTTGGGAAAATCAAGCCTCCTGAAGTCCTCAAGCAGTCTCTGGACCCATGTGAAGCAGCATGCAAGGAAATCTGTCAGAATAAACTGCGCAACTGAGGCGCAAAATTAGGCCCCTCCCACTCCAGAGCTGTGGGGCCTTCAGAACCCAATTTAGGTGACTAAAAATAATGCCATGTGGAATAAAACCCCAATAAACACACCAAAAGTGCTTAAAAGTGTCAATAAAGAGTATTTTTCTAAATAAAATAATCGATTGCCCTGCTAAAGTGATAACCAGTCTGTTGAGCCCACTTAAATAAGCCTCTAGTTCTATACTAAGTTTCAGAACATGGCTTACCCTTCCCACATGGGGAATCTTGTCAGTCTTCTAGCATTATCTTGTCTTGACTAGAAAAAAGACGATTGAAACATACCTCAAAGCAGTTAAGCCTGCAAACTGTTCCCCCCAAGTGAAGTTTTCTGGTACTCCTCAGTCCTGTGTGGGAACAGCAATGGATTTTAGTTACAACATGCTAAAATCATTTTCCTCTCAGCAGAATTCTTCATCATATTTCTGCCAGAGAGTAAATAGCACAAACCGGTACTATTTAAAAATAACAAACTTTTGATTGAAGATATAAAAACTACAAATCTAACACCACATTCACTTTACCCTCCCGTGGAGATGCTACTTTTTAGAGCGGCAAAGAGAATGACTGGGGGCGGAGCCGGAGGGGGAGCTATATGGACAGCTCTGCTGTGTGCTCTCTTTGCCACTTCCTGTAGGGAATGAGAATATCCCACAAGTAAGGATGAATCCGTGGACTGGATACACCTTGCAAGAGAAAACATCAGTGTAAACAGGCACTGCAAAGTATTTGTCCATTTTACACAATTTCTCTGGAACTACAATGGGGTCACAATCATCCAGAGTCGCTAAAATCTCCCTGAGCAATAAGCGGAGGTGTTCAAGCTTAAATTTAAAGGCTGTCATTTCAGAATCTGACTGAAGTAACGTCTTCCCTGAATCTGAAATCTCACCCTCAGATAGCAAATCCCTTGCCACGGCTTCGGAGCATTGTGAGGGTATATCGGACATAGCTACTAAAGCGTCAGAAAGCTCTGTATTTGTTCTAGCCCCAGAGCTGTCTCGCTTTCCTTGTAACCCTGGCAGTTTGGACAATACCTCTGTGAGGGTGTGATTCATAACTGCCACCATGTCTTGTAAGGTAAACACATTGGACGCGCTAGATGTACTTGGCGTCAATTGAGCGGGAGTTATAGGTTCTGACACTTGGGGAGAGCTAGATAGCATAACCTCCCTTTTGTCAGTCTGAGAAACCTCTGGTGATAAATCTTTAAATCTTTAAATGTCTTTATAAGTTATAGAAATTTCCGTACATTTGGTACACATTCTAAGAGGGGGTTCCACAATGGCTTCTAAAAATATTGAACAAGGAGTTTCCTCTATGTCAGACATGTTTAACAGACTAGTAATGAGTCCAGCAAGCTTGTAAAACACTTTAATAAATGTGAAACAGCAATTAAATAAAAACAGTACTGTGCCTTTAAGAGAAAAAAAACTATCACATAAACTGCAAAACAGTGTTAAAAAGTAGTAAACTCTTCGAAATTTTTACAGTGTGTATAAGGGACTAAAGCAGCATTGCACCCACTTGCAAATGGATGATTAACCCTTTAGGCCCCAAACCGGATTTGAAAAACGTTAAAAAACAGTTAAACCCCTTGCCACAACTCTGCTGTGGCTCCTACCTGCCCTCAAATACGATTTAGGAAAGGAATAAGCCCTCTATAGTGGTCCTCAGATGCCAGAGGACTCCATTAGGGAAGCTGGATGTCTCAGTCTGAATATGAACTGCGCATCTAGAGCACGAAAATAGGCCCCTCCCACCATGCACTCAATGTCAGAGGGCCTTAAGAAAATACTCCTAGGAGTATCTGACTAGCCATGTGGAAACTAGGCCCCAAAAAAAACGAGTTATCACCCTCAGAGAAAAAACGTTTTTTCTATATAACATGTAAACGTTTTGTCACTAAGAAATATGAGTATTAACATGAATATTACCCTTTTTTGTAAGCATGATCCCAGTCGTTGTTAAATCACTGCATCAGGCTTACCTCAATTATACAAGGCTCTGTCAGCATTTTCTAGATGTTATCGTCTCTCTAGAAATAAATATACTGAACATACCTCAAAGCAGGTAATCTGCTGAAGTCTTTCCCATACTCTTCAGTTATGCGTGAGAACAGCAATGGACCTTAGTTACAAACTGCTAAGATCATCAACCTCCAGGCAGATTCTTCTTCTAAATTCTGCCTGAGAGTAAAACAGTACAACGCCGGTACCGTTTCAAAATAAACTTTTGATTGAAGGTAAAACTACACTAAGTCACCACATATCTCTTGATACTTCCTATCTTGTCGAGAGCTGCAAGAGAATGACTGGGGGTGGCAGTTAGGGGAGGAGCTATATAGACAGCTCTGCTGTGGGTGTCCTCTTGCAGCTTCCTTTTGGGAAGGAGAATATCCCACAAGTAATGGTTGAACCCGTGGACTGGATACACCTTAGAAGATAAATTCTTTTATTTTTTACAATTGGGTATTGGAGGTACTGTACATACTCCTAACTTAGGCTACTTTGTAAACTTCTTTATCATTTAAACTTTAGTCTTTCCACACTTTTATGAACACATTTCCTCATAGTGTTCCACTGTAATAGATTTCAGGATCTATAATTTCCACTGATGAACTGTAACAAATAATGACAATATCCTGTCCTGTAATGACTGAAGGACATGGCTGAGGCTCATCTTGGGGAGGTGGAATATATCTTGCCCTGTAATGACTGAAGGACCTGGCTAAGGCTCATCTTGGGGAGGTGGTGTATCTTGCCCTGTAATGACTGAAGGACCTGGCTGAGGTTCATCTTGGGGAGGTAGTATATCTTGCCCTGTAATGACTGAAGGACCTGGCTAAGGCTCATCTTGGGGAGGTGGTGTATCTTGCCCTGTAATGACTGAAGGACCTGGCTGAGGTTCATCTTGGGGAGGTAGTACATCTTGCCCTGTAATGACTGAAGGACCTGGCTGAGGCTCATCTTGGGGAGGTGGTATATCTTGCCCTGTAATGACTGAAGGACCTGGCTGAGGCTCATCTTGGGGAGGTGGTGTATCTTGGCTTGTAATGACTGAAGGACCTGGCTAAGGCTCACCTTGGGGAGGTGGTGTATCTTGCCCTGTAATGACTGAAGGACCTGGTTGAGGTTCATCTTGGGGAGGTAGTATATCTTGCCCTGTAATAACTGAAGGACCTGACTGAGGCTCATTGTGGGGAGGTGGTATATCTTGCCGTGTAATGACTGAAGGAACTGGCTGAGGCTCATCTTGGTGAGGTGGTATATCTTGCCCTGTAATGACTGAAGGACCTGGCTGAGGTTTATCTTGGGGAGGTAGTACATCTTGCCTTAAAATGACTGAAGGACCTGGCTGAGGCTCATCTTGGTGAGGTAGTATATCTTGCCCTGTAATGACTAAAGGACCTGACTGAGGCTCATCTTGGGGAGGTGGTATATCTTGCCCTGTAATGACTGAAGGACCTGGCTAAAGCTCATCTTGGGGAGGTAGTATATCTTGCCTTGTAATGACTGAAGGACCTGGCTGAGGTTCATCTTAGGGAGGTGGTATATATTCCCTTGTAATGACTGAAGGACCTGGCTAAGGCTCATCTTGGGGAGGTAGTATATCTTGTCTTGTAATGACTGTAGGACCTGGCTGAGGCTCATCTTGGAGAGGTAGTATATCTTGTCTTGTAATGACTGAAGGACCTGGGGTTTTCACTGTGCCAATTAAACTGCTTTCATTTCAGGCATTCATTTCCAGAATAATGCAGTTCTAACCACATTAAAAATGTGCTGGGGCATATAATCTCCCTCTACTATTAGCTTATCAATGGTTTCAAAAAGCTCTTCTGCTGCCTTGGTATCAGCACTTACAGACTCACTTTCACATTATGCAGTGAAGCGCATGAACCACCCAGAACTAGCACTAAACCAGGGTGGATAAAAATCAATGATTTTTTTATTTTATTTATTCAAATCAGATTGTTTTGTTTTAAATAGGATTTTTTTAAATAAAATGCTTTTGATGAAAAAAGGAAATTTATGCTTACCTGATAAATTTATTTCTTTTACGATAGGACGAGTCCACGGATTTCATCCTTAGTTGTGGGATATCGCCTCCTGGTCAGCAGGAAGTGGCAAAGAGCTCCACAGCAGAGCTGCATATATAGCCCCTCCCTTCCCTCCCCTCCAGTCATTCGACCGAAGTTAGGAAGAGAAAGGAAAGGCCAAGGAGCAGAGGTGACTGAAGTTTAACAAAAATAAAAATCTGTCTTTAGAAAAATAACAGGGTGGGCCGTGGACTCGTCATATCGTAAAAGAAATACATTTTTCAGGTAAGCATAAATTTCCTTTTCTTTTACAAGATATGACGAGTCCACGGATTTGATCCTTACTTTTGGGATACAATACCAAAGCTATAGGACACGGATGAAAGGGAGGGACAAGACAGGGACCTAAACGAAAGGCACCACTGCTTGAAGAATCTTTCTCCCAAAAACAGCCTCATTAGAAGCAAAAGTGTCAAATTTGTAAAATTTGGAAAAAGTATGAATAGAAGACCAAGTTGCAGCCTTGCAAATCTGTTCAACAGAAGCATCATTTTTAAATGCCCATGAGGAAGCCACAAACCTAGTGGAATGAGCTGTAATTCTTTCAGGAGGCTGCTGTCCAACAGTCTCAAATGCCAAACGGATGATACTCTTCAGCCAAAAATAAAAAAAGGTGGCCGTAGCTTTCTGACCCCTACGTTTCCCAGCAAAAACCACAAACAATGAAGATGTTTGACGAAAATCCTTAGTCGCCTGCAAGTAGAACTTCAAGGCACGAACTACGTCCAAATTATGTAACAGAGGCTCCTTCTTAGAAAAAGGGTTAGGACACAGGGAAGGAACTACAATATACTGATTAATATTCTTGTTAGAAACAACCTTAGGAAGAAAACCAGGCTTGGTACGTAACACCACCTTATCAGCATGGAAAATCAAATAAGGAGAATCACATTGTAAAGCCGAAAGCTCAGAAACTCTGCGAGCAGAGGAAATAGCAACCAAAAATAAAACTTTCCAAGATAATAACTTAATATCTAAGGAATGCATGGGTTCAAACGGAACCCCTTTAAGAACGTTAAGAACTAAATTCAAACTCCAAGGAGGAGCAATTGGTCTAAATACAGGCCTGTTCTAGTCAGAGCCTGACAAAAAGATTGAACATCTGGAACATCTGCCAGACGCTTGTGTAGCAAAATGGACAAGGCAGAAATCTGTCCCTTTAAGGAACTAGCTGACAACCCATTCTCCAATCCTTCTTGGAGAAAAGATATAATCCTGGGAATCCTAACCCTACTCCAAGAGTAGCCCTTGGATTTGCACCAACAAAGATATTTACGCCAAATCTTATGGTAAATCTTTCTAGTAACAGGCTTGCGTGCCTGAATCAATTTATCAATAACCAATTCAGAGAACCCTCGCTTAGGTAAAATCAAGCGTTCAATCTCCAAGCAGTCAGCTGCAGAGAAATTAGATTTGGATGATGGAAGGGTCCCTGAATGAGAAGGTCCTGCCTCAATGGAAGTTTCCACGGCTGCAGAGATGACATGTCCACCAGATCGGCATACCAAGTCCTGCGAGGCCACGCAGGAGCGATTAGAATCACTGAAGCCCTCTCCTGCTTGACTCAAGCAATCACCGGGGAAGGAGAGCAAACGGTGGAAACACATAAGCTAGGTTGAACGACCAAGGTACTGCTAACGCATCTATCAGTTCGGCCTGGGGATCCCTGGACCTAGATTCGTATCTCGGAAGCTTGGCATTCTGACGAGACGCCATCAGATCCAATTTCAGTCTGCCCCACCTGAGGATCAGAGAAGCAAAGACCTCTCGATGGAGATCCCATTACCCCGGATGAAACGTCTGTCTGCTCAAAAAATTCTGCTTCCCAGTTGTCCAGACAGATAACAAGAGTGAGCCTCCGCCCACCGAAAAATCTTGGATACTTCTATCATCGCCAAGGAACTCCTTGTTCCTCCCTGATGATTGATGTAGGCCACAGTCGTGATGTTGTCCGACTGAAATCGGATGAACTTGGCCGAGGCCAATTGAGGCCAAGCTTGTAGCGCATTGAATATTGCTCTCAACTCCAGAATATTTATGGGAAGTAGAGACTCCGCTCGAGTCCACACTCCCTGAGCCTTCAGGGAATTCCAGACTGCACCCCATCCTAGTAGACTGGCATCCGTTGTCACTATCACCCATGAAGGTCTGCGAAAGCACGTCCCTTGGGACAGGTGATCCGACGACAACCACCAAAGAAGAGAGTCTCTTGTCTCCTGGTCCAGATCTATCTGAGGAGACAAATCTGCATAATCTCCTTTCCACTGCCTGAGCATGCTCAGTTGTAGAGGTCTGAGATGAAAACTAGCAAACGGAATGATGTCCATTGCCGCCACCATCAATCCAATTACCTCCATGCACTGAGCCACTGACGGCCGAGGATTGGACTGAAGGGTTCGGCATGTCTCCATAATCTTTAACATTCTGACTTCCGTCAAAAACAATTTCATGGATACGGAATCTATTAGAGTTCCCAGGAAAGGAACCCTTGTCTGTGGAATTAGTGAACTCTTTTCTAGGTTCACCTTCCACCCATGAGTCCTTAGAAAAGACAGAACCATGTCGGTATGAGACTTTGTCAGTTGGAAAGAGGACGCCTGGATTAGAATATCGTCCAGATAAGGAGCCACTGCAATGCCCCGTGGTCTGAGAACCGCTAGCAAAGACCCTAGAACCTTTGTGAAGATCCTGGGTGCCGTGGCCAACCCGAAGGGAAGAGCCACAAACTGAAAATGTTTGTCCAGGAAGGCAAACCTTAGAAACTGGTGATGATCTCTGTGGATAGGAATGTGAAGATATGCAACCTTTAAGTCCACGGTAGTCATATATTGACTCTCCTGGATCAATGGAACTCTTAGAAACTTGTTTAGACTCTTGAGATCTAAAATGGGTCGGAACGTTCCCTCTTTTTTGGGAACCACAAAAAGATTTAAGTAAAACCCCTGCCC
This sequence comes from Bombina bombina, assembly GCF_027579735.1. Lineage (NCBI taxonomy): Eukaryota > Metazoa > Chordata > Amphibia > Anura > Bombinatoridae > Bombina > Bombina bombina. The sequence continues at coordinate 1,157,004,470 of NC_069503.1, read as the reverse complement.
CTGTATTGGAACGGGACAAATTACTCCCATAGTGGAGAGGTCTTTTACACAACGCCTCTCTTTTTATCTGGTCTACAGACAATCGTGAAAGAAGAAACCTTCCCCTTGGAAGAGTATTTTTGAACTCCAGTTGGTACCCCTGGGACACGATTTCTAGTATCCAGGGATCCTGAACATCTCTTGTCCAAGCCTGGACAAAGAAAGAAAGTCTGCCCCCTACTAGATCCGGTTCCGGACCGGGGGCCGTCCCTTCATGCTGTCTTGGGAGCAGCAGCGGGCTTCTTGGGTTGTTTATTTTTGTTCCAAGCCTGATTGGGTCTCCAGACAGGCTTGGGCTGTGCGAAGTTCCCTTCCTGTTTAGTGGAAGAGGAGGAAGGGACACCCTTGAAATTTCGAAAGGAACGAAAATTACTCTGTCTCCTTTGGACGTCTTATGCGGGAGGAGATGACCCTTACCTCCCGTAATGTCAGAAATTATCTCTTTCAATTCAGGCCCAGATAGAGTCTTTCCTTTGAAAAGGATAGCTAATAGTTTAGATTTAGAGGATACATCCGCAGACCAAGATTTCAACCATAAGGCTCTGCGTGCTACAATGGCCAAACCTGCATTCTTAGCCGCCAACTTAGCAATCTGAAAGGCGGTGTCCGTAACAAAAGAATTGGCAAGCCTAAGGGCCTTGATTCTATCCAATATTTAATCCAAAGGAGTCTCAGACTTAAGGGACTCTTCTAGGGCATCAAACCAAAAGGCAGCCGCAGTTGTAACTGGTACAATGCAGGCCATTGGTTGCAATAGAAACCCTTGATGAACAAACAGCTTCTTTAGAAGAACCTCCAACTTTTTATCCATAGGGTCCTTGAAAGCACAACTGTCCCCAATAGGAATAGTCGTACGCTTAGCCAGAGTAGAAATGGCTCCCTCCACCTTAGGAGTCGTTTGCCAAACATCCCTAACGGTGTCAGGTAAAGGATACATTTTCTTAAACATAGGGGAAGGAGAGAACGGTAAACCCGGCCTTTCCCATTCCTTGTTAATAATTTCCGAAATTCTCTTAGGAATCGGAAAAACATCAGCATAAGTAGGGACCTCAAAATATCTGTCCATCTTACACAATTTCTCTGGAGGGACTACAATAGAGTCAGTGTCGTCCAGGGTTAGCAAAACCTCCAGCAATAACAGGCGAAGGTGTTCAAGCTTAAATCTAAAGGACATCACGTCCGAATCTGTCTTGGGAAAAGCGCTACCTGAGTCAGACAGCTCTCATATTGACAAAACCTCCCTACCCCCCCCCTTCAGAATCCTGGGAGGTAACATCGGATATCGCCATCAAGGAATCAGAAGTCGCATGGACTACCTGGGTCTCTATTCTACTAAGTTTACCCTGTAGTGCTGGCAACTTGAATAACACCTCTGTAAGGGTAGAGAACATAACATAAAATAAAAATGCTAAGTACTGTGACTTTAAGAGTCTAAATCACACAGATATCCGTTTGTCCTTTATATTGAAAAAATATGCAGCAAACCGTTTAACAAAAGAAAAATTCTCTAATCCACTTTAGCTCTTACACCGCTATTATGCTAAGGCAAGTCCTCACAAGTATAAAATACAGGCTTCCTTTAAAAGTAAAAGTGCCTCGTCACCTAGCCCTGCTGCGGCTCCTACCTGCCTGCTCCTACCTGCTCCTGAGACCGGATCAAATATGACAAGTACGCATCCTGAACAGCAGACGTAGAGGCCAAGAGACAAATGTTGTACACACACTGAGAGCGCTATGAAAGCGAGCAAATCCTAAGCACCACCCCTCGTGGGCGTAAATGTAAGCCAGGCAACCTCCGCCATTAACCGGAGGCTAGAGCAAACAAATGTACTCCAAAAAAAAAAAAAAAAACAACACGTTTAACACGCTCCCTTGCGTCTATTAGCCCTAAGAAAATTACAGCAACACACCACATCCCATCGCTTAAAGGAACTCATTTCAAACCGCCTGAGTGTCTGGTAAAACTTATACACATCAGTCCAAGTCCCCAATAAATGTTTCCTTGTCAAAGAGTTTGGTACTGTCCCCTTGTGTCTATATACCAGTGCTTCTAGATAGTAGTTGCTAGAGTGTCTGGTTCAGTCACCAACCTTATCTGTAAAGTATAGTGATATATACAGTCCATCTAAGAATTCTGTGTCTGTGTCCCAGAATAAAAGAACGGCACTTACCTTCATGCTGAGTAACAGCATGACAACTTCACAGTGTCAAGAGGTCCAACTTTTTCTCCTGAGGTGCTGTGAAACAGAGAAGTCTTAGTTAAGAATTTCCAAGACTTTGTACAGTAAATGCAGCATAATCCTGGGAGGCACAGTGGAGACAAAAAATCCACCAGTTCCCACAGTCTAAAAGACTACATAAAGCTGCTCTGTAATAAAATAGTACACTTTGGCACCATTTAAAACAAAAAACTCTTGATTGAAGACTCTAAAACTAACCACCTCTCTTTACCTCTTCCTATCACTAACACAGGCAAAGAGAATGACTGGGGAGGGAAGGGAGGGGCTATATATGCAGCTCTGCTGTGGAGCTCTTTGCCACTTCCTGCTGACCAGGAGGCGATATCCCACAAGTAAGGATGAAATCCGTGGACTCGTCATATCTTGTAAAAGAAATCTATTTAAAAGATGGTTTCTATTTAAGATACATTATAATCCAAAGGTTATTCATCCTGAAATATAGATTTGTTTTTAAATAAATAGCAAGATGCTGTATATTGGTGGATGTAGTGGGGTTTTTTTTTGGGAGGGGGGGGTTTGGTAAATTAATTCCATTCACAATGTGATGCTCTGCCAAGGGTTTCTGTCACATTATTTTGGATTTTTTTTCTATCTTGAAGAAAACAGAATTTATGCTTACCTGATAAATTACTTTCTCTTGCGGTGTATCCAGTCCACGGATTCATCCTTTACTTGTGGGATATTCTCATTCCCTACAGGAAGTAGCAAAGAGAGCACACAGCAAAGCTGTCCATATAGCTCCCCCTCTAGCTCCACCCCCCAGTCATTCGACCAAAGGTTAGGAAGAAAAAGGAGAATCCATAGGGTGCAGTTGTGACTGTAGTTTAAACAAAAAATGTTTTACCTGACTTAAATGCCAGGGCGGGCCGTGGACTGGATACACCGCAAGAGAAAGTAATTTATCAGGTAAGCATAAATTCTGTTTTCTCTTGCAAGGTGTATCCAGTCCACGGATTCATCCTTTACTTGTGGGATACCAATACCAAAGCTTTAGGACACGGATGAAGGGAGGGAACAAGACAGGTACCTTAAACGGAAGGAACCACTGCTTGCAAAACCTCTCCCCCAAAAATAGCCTCCGAAGAAGCAAAAGTATCGAATTTGTAAAATTTGGCAAAAGTATGCAGTGAAGACCAAGTCGCTGCCTTACAAATCTGTTCAACAGAAGCCTCATTTTTGAAAGCCCATGTGGAAGCCACTGCTCTGGTGGAATGAGCAGTAATACTTTCAGGAGGCTGCTGGCCAGCAGTCTCATAGGCCAAACGGATGATGCTTTTCAGCCAAAAGGAAAGAGAGGTAGCAGTCGCTTTCTGACCTCTCCTCTTACCAGAATAGATAACAAACAAGGAAGATGTTTGTCTGAAATCCTTAGTTGCTTGTAAATAGAACTTTAAAGCACAAACTACATCAAGATTGTGTAATAGACGTTCCTTCTTCGAAGATGGATTAGGACACAGAGAAGGAACAACTATTTCCTGGTTAATATTCTTGTTAGAAACAACTTTAGGAAGAAAACCAGGCTTGGTACGCAAAACTACCTTATCTGCGTGGAACACCAGGTAAGGTGAATCACACTGTAAGGCAGATAATTCTGAAACTCTTCAAGCAGAAGAGATAACTATCAAAAACAAAACTTTCCAAGATAACAACTTAATGTCTATGGAATGTAAAGGTTCAAACGGAACACCTTGAGGCGGAGCCACAGGTTTATAGACGGGCTTGATTCTGACTAAAGCCTGAGCAAACGCTTGAACATCTGGTACCTCTGCCAGATGCTTGTGTAACAGGATAGACAAAGCAGATATTTGTCCTTTTAAGGAACTAGCTGACAATCCTTTCTCCAGTCCTTCTTGGAGAAAGGACAATATCCTGGGAATCCTAATCTTACTCCATGAGTAACCCTTGGATTCACACCAACAAAGATATTTCCGCCATATCTTATGGTAGATTTTCCTGGTGACAGGCTTTCTAGCCTGAATCAGAGTATCTATAACTGACTCAGAGAACCCACGCTTTGATAGAATTAAGCGTTCAATCTCCAAGCAGTCAGACGTAGAGAAACTAAATTTGGATGCTTGAACGGACCCTGTATTAGAAGATCCTGCCTCATTGGCAGTGTCCATGGTGGGACAGATGACATGTCCACTAGGTCTGCATACCAAGTCCTGCGTGGCCACGCAGGCGCTATCAGAATCACTGAAGCCTTCTCCTGCTTGATTCTGGCAACCATAGCCGACTCAGCTGGGCAAATACCTCCGGGTGGAGTTCCCACTCCCCCGGGTGAAAAGTCTGACGACTTAGAAAATCCGCCTCCCAGTTGTCTACTCCTGGGATGTGAATTGCTGAGAGATGGCAGGAGTCGTCTAGGTAAGGCGCCACTGCTATGCCCCGCGGTCTTAGAACCGCCAGGAGGGACCCTAGCACCTTTGTGAAAATTCTGGGAGCAGTGGCCAACCCGAAAGGAAGAGCCACAAACTGAAAATGCTTGTCCAGAAAGGCGAACCTGAGAAACTGGTGATGATCTTTGTGGATAGGAATGTGCAGATAGGCATCCTTTAGATCCACGGTAGTCATATATTGACCCTCCTGGATCATTGGTAAGATTGTTCGAATGGTCTCCATCTTGAATGATGGGACTCTGAGGAATTTGTTTAGAATTTTGAGATCCAGGATTGGTCTGAAAGTTCCTTCTTTTTTCGGGAACCACAAACAGGTTTGTGTAAAACCCCAGTCCTTGTTCTGCAATTGGAACTGGGTGGATCACTCCCATTGTATGTAGATCTTCTACACAGCGTAAGAACGCCTCTTTCTTTGTCTGGTCTGTAGACAGACGAGAAATGTGGAACCTTCCCCTTGGAGGAGAGTCCTTGAATTCTAGAAGGTATCCCTGGGCTACAATCTCTAATGCCCAAGGATCGTGTACATCTCTTGCCCAGGCCTGAGTGAAGAGAGAGAGTCTGCCCCCTACTAGATCCGGTCCCGGATCGGGGGCTACCCCTTCATGCTCTTCCAGCGCCTCAAACCAGAAAGCAGCTGCAGTAGTTACAGGAATAATGCAGGTAATAGGTTGGAGAAGAAAACCTTGTTGAACAAATATTTTCTTAAGTAAACCCTCTAACTTTTTATCCATAGGGTCTTTAAAAGCACAACTGTCTTCAATTGGTATGGTTGTGCATTTAGCTAGTGTAGAAACAGCCCCCTCCACCTTAGGGACCGTCTGCCACGAGTCCCGCATGGGGTCAGATATGGGGAACATTTTCTTAAAAACAGGAGGGGGGACAAAAGGGACACCTGGCCTATCCCACTCCCTAGTAACGATATCCGCAATCCTCTTAGGGACCGGAAACGCATCCGTGTAAACAGGGACCTCTAGGTACTTGTCCATTTTACACAATTTCTCTGGGATCACCAAAGGGTCACAGTCATCCAGAGTAGCTAATACCTCCCTAAGTAAAACACGGAGGTGTTCTAGTTTAAATTTAAAAGCCAATGTATCTGAATCTGTCTGGGGAGGAACCCTTCCTGAATCAGAGACTTCTCCCTCAGACATCAAATCCCTCGCTCCCACTTCAGAGCGTTGTGAGGGTATATCGGATACGGCTACCAAAGCGTCAGAATGCTCATAATCTGTTCTTAAAACGGAGCTATCACGCTTTGCAGGTAACACGGGCAGTTTAGATAAGAAGGCTGTAAGAGAATTATCCATGACTGCCGCTAAGTCTTGCAATGTAAAAGGGTTAGACACACTAGAGGTACTAGGCGTCGCTTGCGCGGGCGTAACTGGTTGTGACACTTGGGGAGAGGCAGACGGGCTACCCTCGTTACCTTCAGTCTGAGAATCATCTTGGGCCACATTCTTAAGTGCAACAATATGATCTTTAAAGTGTATAGACATATCAGTACAAGTGGGACACATTCTGAGAGAGGGTTCCACCATGGCTTCTAAACACATTGAACAAGGATTTTCCTTAGTGTCAGACATGTTTAACAGACTAGTAGAGTACACAAACAGGCTTGGAATCACTTTAATCAATTTAAAAAACACAATTTGAAAAAAAATGTTACTGTGCCTTTAAGAGATAAAAAAAAGCACACAATTTTACAAAACGGTGAAAAATGCAGCAATCTTTCTGAAATGTTCACAGTATGTAGCTAAAGCCTTAATAAGATTGCACCCCAAGTTTCAAAACGATTAACCCCTTAATGCCCAAACCGGAGCAGCCTAAAGCCAACACCTGGTTAAATCACTACAGCACCTTGCCACAGCCTTGGGGGAATATAGCTTCTTTTAGGCCCTCAAACATCAGCAGGACCCTCCATGTGAAACAGCATGAACTTCTCTGCAATTCTAACTGTGCATCTGAGGCAATTAGGACCCTCCCACTCTACTCCAGAGCTGTGAGGCCTAGTAAATCACTCCTAAGTGACTAAAAAACAGCCATGTGGTAATAACCCCAGAAAAAAACACAAAAGGGCTTTCAAAGTGTCTTGCAAAATGACTTTTCCTTAGCCAAACAATCGATTACCCTGAATAAGTGTCAACCAGTATATTAGCCCTATTATGTAAGCATTCAATTCCTTACTAAGTCTGTGAACATAGCTTACCCTCCCCTCATGGGGATCTTGTCAGTCTTCTAGCATTATCTCAGTCTTGTCTAGAAATAAATGACTGAACATACCTTATTGCAGATCACCCTGCAAACTGTTCCCCCCAACTGAAGTTTTCTGGTACTCCTCAGTCCTGTGTGGGAACAGCAGTGGATTTTAGTTACAACATGCTAAAATCATTTTCCTCTCAGGAGAAATCTTCATCACTTTTCTGCTAGAGAGTAAATAGTACAAACCGGTACCATTTAAAATAACAAACTTTTGATTGAAGATAATAAAACTACAATTCTAACACCACATTCACTTTACACTCCCGAGAGAGACCCTAGTGCTTAGAGCCAGCAAAGAGAATGACTGGGGGGTGGAGCTAGAGGGGGAGCTATATGGACAGCTTTGCTGTGTGCTCTCTTTGCTACTTCCTGTAGGGAATGAGAATATCCCACAAGTAAAGGATGAATCCGTGGACTGGATACACCTTGCAAGAGAAATTATCACATATTTGGACAAATTACAAGTGGAGCACTGAATTGCACTTACGCGAGCACGATATTTGAGCTCCACTCAGCAATACTGGCGCACGCAAATATGCGCTGGTGTTACAGGTTTAGTGCAATGTGAAACGCAACCTCGCGTTCGCATTGCAGGGAAGTTTTACGTTTCCATAGGCTCCAATGGGACACAGCAGAGAACCTAGCGCAGCGAAGGGGGTAAGTTGCGCAGCGAAGGACAGCAAAGTGTAAATATATATAAATATATACAATTTAGTATAGTGTATGCACTCCCACCATCAAACAATATCAATATCCGCCAGGGTGCTATAATTGTAGTCAAATATAAAATCGTAGAATAAAGCACTCGCTGATCTTCAGACATCTGTGACAATAGGTTTTATTTTGTGACGTTTTGGGACCAAATACTGTCCCTTCCTCTGACAAACGTGAAAAAAACATACATTTAAAGGCCTATAACACCCTCCCCCTACTGGCAACCAATCAAGGCTGACTGTGTGCAAAAACTCCAATGAGAGAAATATAGCTATTAATTAGACCATCTCTCTAAGCATCAACAGTGTATAAAACATGAAAATATGTTGACATATAAAGTGACAAAACATAATCTGTGATTAGCTAAAATCAAAAACATATTAACTGCCATGAAAAGACGCAGCACTGCCCTCAGACTTCGTACACAAAGTCGACTATTGGTTCCAAGAAACACCCACTAGGCTAATCTGACCAATTGCCGTAAAATGGGCGTGAAAAGAAAGTATAGTTACCAAAATAACGTGGACAGCTCAGGAGCTCTCCATAGGTAGCCGAAAACCCACATGCTGAAAAACAACAAGGCCGTCATTGGTCAAACAGGAGACTTACCTCCAGAGTGCGGCCCAGCTGCAACAGTGTAAAGCGGATAAGCGTGAGGGAGGCGTGAAAACAAAATTTATGCTCACCTGATAAATTTATTTCTCTTGTGGTGTATCCAGTCCACGGGTTCATCCATTACTTGTGGGATATTCTCCTTCCCAACAGGAAGCTGCAAGAGGACACCCACAGCAGAGCTGTCTATATAGCTCCTCCCCTAACTGCCACCCCCAGTCATTCGACCGAAGACAAGCAAGAAAAAAGGAGAAACTATAGGGTGCAGTGGTGACTGTAGTTTAAAAATAAAAAACACCTGCCTTAAAATGACAGGGCGGGCCGTGGACTGGATACACCACAAGAGAAATAAATGTATCAGGTAAGCATACATTTTGTTTTCTCTTGTAAAGGTGTATCAAGTCCACGGGTTCATCCATTACTTGTGGGATACCAATACCAAAGCTTTAGGATACGGATGAAGGGAGGGACAAGGCAGGAACTTAAACGGAAGGCACCACTGCCTGTAAGACCTTTCTCCCAAAAATAGCCTCCGAAGAAGCAAAAGTATCAAATTTATTGAATTTCGACAAATCTGTTCAACAGAGGCCTCATGTTTAAAAGCCCATGTGGAAGCCACCGCTCTAGTAGAATGAGCTGTAATTCTTTCAGGAGGCTGCTGGCCAGCAGTCTCATAAGCTAAGCGTATTATACTTCTTAGCCAAAAAGAAAGAGAAGTTGCCGAAGCCTTTTGGCCTCTCCTCTGTCCAGAGTAGACAACAAACAAAGCAGATGTTTGATGAAAATCCTTCGTAGCTTGTAAATAAAACTTTAAAGCACGAACCACATCAAGATTGTGTAATAGACGTTCCTTCTTTGAAGAAGGATTAGGACATAGTGAAGGAACAACAATCTCCTGATTGATATTCTTATTAGATACCACCTTAGGAAGAAACCCAGGTTTGGTACGTAACACTACCTTATCTGCATGGAAAATCAGATAAGGGGAATTACATTGTAAAGCAGATAACTCCGAAACTCTTGGAGCCGAGGAGATAGCTACTAAAAACAGAACTTTCCAAGATAAAAGCTTAATATCTATGGAATGCAAAGGTTCAAACGGAACCCCTTGAAGAACTTTAAGAACTAAATTTAAACTCCATGGCGGAGCAACAGGTTTAAACACAGGCTTGATTCTAACTAAAGCCTGACAAAACACCTGAACGTCTGGAACCTCAGCCAGACGTTTGTGCAAAAGAATAGACAGAGCAGAAATCTGTCCCTTTAAGGAACTAGCTGACAATCCCTTCTCCAATCCTTCTTGGAGAAAAGATAATATCCTAGGAATCCTGACCTTACTCCATAAGTAACCCTTGGATTCACACCAGTGAAGATATTTACACCATATCTTATGATAGATCTTCCTGGTGACAGGCTTTCGACCCTGAATTAAGGTATCAATGACCGATTCGGAAAAACCATGCTTTGATAGAATCAAGCGTTCAATCTCCAAGCAGTCAGACGTAGAGAAATTAGATTTGGTTGTTTCAAGGGACCTTAAAGTAGAAGGTCCTGCCTTAGCGGCAGAGTCCATGGTGGAAAAGATGACATGTCCACCAGATCTGCATACCAAGTCCTGTGTGGCCACGCAGGGGTTATCAAGATCACCGAAGCTCTCTCCTGCTTGATCTTGGCAATCAGACGAGGGAGCAGAGGAAACAGTAGAAACACATAAGCCAGGCTGAAGGACCAGGGCGCTGCTAGAGCATCTATCAGCGCTGCCTTGGGATCCCTGGACCTGGACACGTAACAAGGAAGCTTGGCGTTCTGACGAGACGCCATGAGATCCAGTTCTGGTTTGCCCCATAGTTGAATCAACTGGGCAAATACCTCCGGATGGAGCTCCCCCGAATTAAAAGTCTGCCGACTTAGAAAATACGCCTCCCAGTTCTCTACTCCTGGGATATGGATAGCTGAGAGATGGCAAGAGTGAACCTCTGCCCATAGAATAATCTTTGAAACCTCCAACATTGTCAGGGGGCTCCTTGTTCCCCCCGATGGTTGATATAGGCTACAGTCGTGATGTTGTCTGACTGAAATCTGATGAACCTGACCGCAGCTAGCTGAGGCCATGCCTGAAGAGCATTGAATATCGCTCTTAGTTCCAGAATGTTTATCGGAAGGAGGGCCTCCTCCCGAGTCCACGAACCCTGAGCCTTCAGGGAGTTCCAGACTGCACCCCAGCCCAGAACGCTGGCATCTGTCATTACTATAGTCCATTCTGGCCTGCGGAAACTCATTCCCTTGGACAGATGGACCCAAGATAGCCACCAGAGAAGAGAATCCCTGGTCTCTTGATCCAGATTTAGTAGAGGGGACAAATATGTGTAATCCCCATTCCACTGATTGAGCATGCAAAGTTGCAGTGGTCTGAGATGTAGGCGGGAAAACGGAACTATGTCCATTGCCGCTACCATTAATCCGATTTATCTCCATACACTGAGTCATTGACGGATGGGAAGTGGAATAAAGAGCACGGCAGGAAGTTAGAAGTTTTGACAACCTGACCTCTGTCAGATAAATCTTCATTTCTACTGAGTCTATCAAAGTTCCTAGGAAGGAAACTCTTGTGAGAGGGGAGAGAGAACTCTTTCCTTCGTTCACCTTCCACCCGTGAGACCTCAGGAATGCCAGAACAATGTCCATATGGGACCTGGCGATTTGAAAAGTCGACGCCTGTATCAGGATGTTGTCTAGGTAAGGGGCCACTGCTATACCCCGCGGCCTTAGAACCGCCAGAAGGGACCCTAGAACCTTCGTAAAGATTCTTGGTGCCGTGGCTAACCCGAAGGGAAGAGCCACAAACTGGTAATGCCTGTCTAGGAAGGCGAACCTGAGAAACTGATGATGATCCCTGTGTATCGGAATGTGTAGATAAGCATCCTTTAAATCCACGGTAGTCATATATTGACCCTCCTGGATCATAGGTAGGATGGTTCAAATAGTCTCCATCTTGAAGGATGGGACCCTGAGAAATTTGTTTAGGATCTTGAGATCCAAGATTGGTCTGAAAGTTCCCTCTTTCTTGGGAACTATAAACAGATTTGAATAGAAGCCCTGCCCCTGTTCCTCCTTTGGAACTGGGTGGATCACTCCCATAACTAGTAGGTCTTGAACGCAATGTAAGAATGCCTCTCTCTTTATCTGGTTTGCAGATAATTGTGAGAGATGAAATCTCCCCTTTGGAGATGAAGCTTTGAAATCCAGAAACAATCTCCAGAGCCCAGGGATCCTGGACATCTCTTGCCCAAGCCTGGGCGAAGAGAGAAAGTCTGCCCCCCACTAGATCCGGTCCCAGATCGGGGGCTAATTCTTCATGCTGTCTTAGAGGCAGCAGCAGGCTTTTTGGCCCGTTTCCCCTTGTTTCAAGCCTGGTTAGATCTCCAGACTGGCTTGGACTGGGCAAAATTTCCCTCTTGTTTTGTAGAAGAGGAAGATGAAGCTGCGCCACTCTTGAAGTTTCAAAAGGAACGAAAATGAGTCTGTTTGGTCCTTAACTTGTTGGACCTATCCTGGGGAAGGGCGTGGCCTTTTCCTCCAGTAATATCAAAAATGATCTCCTTCAGTCCAGGCCCAAATAGGGTCTGCCCTTTGAAGGGGATATTGAGAAGTTTAGACTTTGAAGTGACATCAGCTGACTAGGATTTAAGCCATAGCGCCCTACGCGCCTGAATGGCAAAACCTGAATTTTTAGCCGTTAGCTTGGTTAAATGAAAAACGGCATCAGAAATAAATGAATTGGCTAACTTAAGAGCTTTAAGCCTGTCAAGGATATCATCCAACGGGGTTTCTACCTGTAGAGCCTCCTCCAGAGACTTGAATCAGAAAGCCGCTGCAGCAGTGACTGGGGCAATGCATGCAAGAGGCTGGAGAATAAAACCTTGTTGTATAAAGATTTTCTTAAGGAAACCCTCTAATTGTTTATCCATAGGATCTAGGAAAGCACAACTGTCCTCGACAGGAATAGTTGTACGCTTAGCTAGGGTAGAGACTGCTCCCTCCACCTTAGGGACCTTCTGCCACGAGTCCCGTGTAGCGGCATCTATAGGAAACATCTTTTTAAAAGCAGGAGGGGGAGAGAACGGTACACCTGGTCGATCCAATTCCTTAGTAATAATTTCTGAAAACCTCTTAGGGATTGGAAAAACGTCAGTGTAAACAGGCACTGCAAAGTATTTGTCCATTTTACACAATTTCTCTGGGACTACAATGGTGTCACAGTCATCCAGAGTCGCTAAAACCTCCCTGAGCAACACGCGGAGGTGTTCAAGCTTGAATTTAAATGCTGTCATTTCAGAGTCAGACTGAAGTAACGCCTTCCCTGAATCAGAGAAGTCATCCACAGATAGAAGCTCTCCTGCTTCAACTTCTGCACATTGTGAGGGTATATCAGACATAGCTACTAAAGCGTCAGAGAGCTCTGTATTTGTTCTAGCCCCAGAGCTGTCTCTCTTTCCTTGTAACCCTGGCAGCTTTGGACAATACCTCTGCGAGGGTATGATTCATAACTGCCGCCATGTCTTATAAGGTAAACGCATTGGACGCGCTAGATGTACTTGGCGTCCCTTGAGCGGGAGTTATAGGTTCTGACACGTGGGGAGAGCTAGATGGCATAACCTCCCTTTTGTCAGTCTCATAAACCTCAGGCGATAAATCTTTAAAAGCCATAATATGATCTTTATAACTTATAGAAAGGTACACATTCTAAGAGGGGGTTCCACAATGGCTTCTAAACATAATGAACAAGGAGTTTCCTCTATGTCAGACATGTTTAACAGACTAGTAATGAGACCAGCAAGCTTGGAAAACACTTTAATAAATGTGAAAAAAGCAATAATATAAAAACTGTACTGTGCCTTTAAGAGAAAAAAACTACCACATAAACTGCAAAACAGTGAGAGGCGGAGTTTGCCATACTAGGAAGTGGTCGCACTACAGAAGAGCTCTGCAGACCAACTTTGTTTTTCTATTTTTTTTTCCCTCTAAAAGCTGTTTATTTATTCCACCCTACCTCTCTAAACTTCTCAGGACTACCACCCTACAATTTGTGAACTCAGATTTCGCACAAATCCCCAGATATCCTAATTTATTTGGGAAATTTTTTTTGCTGCGCCACACGCCCCTGTGGTGCTCTTCATTACAAACTTCCGGATCTATAACTCCTGGGAGCACAGCTTGTATCCAGCTCTCCGGTGTTGCCGCATTTGATCTGCGGCTCCCATCACAAGCCCCAGGGACTCTGCTAACAAATACCGGTAACTACGACCGACTACCCAAGGTCATTGGCAAACCGCAACCACCCGGAGCAAGTCAGAAGGCGGCACTCTCTCCTGTACTACCGACCGGGTGTCTCCTTATCTCCCGGTGCAGAACTAGTACCTCGCACATCTGTCCTGCTTCATCGGACACACGGAGTGTCCTCACTCAGACAGACACATTCCTGAGCCCATCGACACCTACATCCCGGCTCTTCGACCCGAGGGGCCTATTGGAACGATCGCAGACATAACGCTTAGGGTAAGCTGTACCCACGTGGGGCAATAATTCCATTACCCCTCATACCAGATAACAGGCTATATACCCCGCTAGACAAAACCAGGCTACAACAACTATCGAACTTTTACTGAAACCACTGCTGTAATATCCCCTGTAAAATCTCCTAACTTTACACTACCTGGCAATTTCAATACAGTGTGGCTTTATTGGTTATCCACACCAGTTAGACTTCAGTAAAGGCAGCAGATCCAGCCTGTATGTTTAGTTGCTCCCACGTGGGACAGTTTTACATCCTATACATACCAGACAACAGATTATATACCTTACATAAGATCAAGGTACAACTATTGCTCTTTTCTGAAAACTCACTTATAAGAGCTGCTAACTCTTTATTAACTAGTAAATAAATTGGAGTGGGACTTTGTACATTATTTATATCTGCACTACTTGATATCAGCACTCAGTGCCAGGAGACAAGGGCCAGAAAACCCAACACCTCCAGCATTACTGGCTCCCATACAGATAGCTGGTTTGTTCATCACCCTTCAGCACCATATTAGGAGAGATACTATTCTCTTTTCATCCCTTCTTGCTGCTGCAAGTACTTCACTTGCTCTGGAAGTGCAACACTCACAAAAGTATACCTGCTGCCATTTTTTTGTATTTGTAAGGATCTTACTCTGAGGTGGCTTCATTGAGGACTGTTTGCTCTTCTATACCTGACGGAGTAACTGGAATTTTGTTTGCTGTATTACTTGGGAAACTCCTAATTCCTGACTGCCCCCCCCTTGATCCTTTTCTACCTCCCACAGCCATCTACATCTTCATACTGACTTTGTTACTCCTTTTCTCCATAAGGTTAAACTAACTGCTGCTATACACCTCAGACCTCTCTCCCCCTCCCTTTCCCGTCGGCCCACTGTGCCCACAGGTCATACCCCATACTTCCCTTTCCTTACTCGCTCGGCAGAGAGCTATCCCCCGGGGAGAGAGCCATCTGACAAATTGACCCCTCACAGGACGCCTTCAATCAAAACCTGTACGAAGTCTGGGAAGAAATAAATTAGTGTCAGTGAGAGATTCACACTAGCCAGCGCTCTTGACTTTTTATTAGCAGCTCACGCTCTCATGTTGGGCTAGGCACCACCGCCAGGAGGGGTGCCTGACATATACTCTCTGCTTCACGATACGCTACTGATCCCATAACCAAAACCTCTCGACTACACCTCTAATTTGCTGGCTCTATTATGAGTAAGATGGTCCACTCACAAAGAAAAAAGCAGAAACATGCGGACATGCCAAAACAGACTCTCTCAGACCATTTCCCACACAAGAACACTTTTGACCAGGATCTATCGGATGATGACTCAAGAGACTCCATTATTTCTACTAAGGATACTTCCCGACCTCTCTCCCTCTCTGCAGAAAGGGTTTCTCACTCCTCCTCTTCCATTCTCGAATCCATTAAAGACCTTTCAAATAAAATGGACTCACACTACACTTCTCTGAAGCAAGAGCTAAAAGCCTCGGTTTGTGAGCTAAAGAGGGATATCTCTCAATTGGGAGAGAGAACAGATTCTCTGGAAAAGAAGCAAGAAGATCTTCATGTCGACCATTCCAATCTGTTATCTTACACCCAATCACTAGCTGAAATGATATCTGGTCTCGAGACCAAACTGGCAGATCAGGAAGACAGATCACGCCGGAACAACCTCAGAATACGAGGTATCTCTGAGGAAGTCAATCCGTCAGAACTACCAACTCATCTACAGTCCCTCTTCACAGAGCTTCTGGGTCCTACCCCCCCTCAGGAAAACCTTATTGATAGAGCTCATAGGGTTCTTAGACCACGGAACGCACCCATGGGTTCTCCCAGAGATGTAATTGTGCGGTTACATTATTTTACATTTAAAGAAAAAGTCCTCCGGGCTTCATTCCAGAATAAGATTCTGAAAGATCCATTCCAGGACATAAAGATTTTCCCAGATCTTTCTACTCATACTCTGTCCAGAAGAAGACTCTTCCACCAAGTCACTCAATGCCTTCGTAACAATGGCATCAAATACAGATGGGGCTTCCCTGTTCGCATATTTTTTCAATACAATGATTCCTCTTATACCATCACCACTCTTGAACAAGGCTTCCAGGTTCTACAGTCCCTGAAACTTCTTACGGCTGACAACCCTTCTTCTGCCCCCCAGGATACCTCAAAGGAGCTTAATCCCACAGCAGCCACCTGGCGATCTCAACAACAAGCTTTCAGCTTTCAGGCTTCCAGGGGAGGACCCCCACCTCCTCCACCTCCGAAGAGACTCCAGATGTGAAGAGGAGGTATCAATCCGCAATATGCTGAGACTCACCTTGACGACTCTTTCAAGGTACTCTAACTACTGGACTGCCCCCCCTTTCATTCATCGCCTTCATATGGTATTTTCACCCCTCTCTCCCTATGGATGTTCCCCCCTCAAAGACACTGTCTATTTCCCTTGGACTCTTAGCTAACAGAGACTTGAAGAAGATGGATGGGTAACGTAAATGTACCTCATATTTGTTGATACCTAGAATTCTTTACCTAGCTTATATGTCTTGATTTTTATTGTATTGTAGTTCATATTGTATTGTTACACCTAGCTACTCTACACTACCTACCATCTGCTTATTCAACCCTTACCTCCATTCTTGGAGCTTTCTCTCAGCCCAAACCCGAGTATGCCTACAGATTACACATACTTATTAATCTAACCTACCTTTTTTTTTAGGAATACACAGTAAACACTCCTCACGTGACACATCCTCTAGATCTAACAACCCACCGACCTTTAACACTCTATTTTAATCTCTGAAGATGTTTCCCCCCCTTTTAATATTAGCAGGCAACCAAGTTTATGGTAGTGTTCTCCCTAGTCTCTTGACTTTGACCACCATTTACCATAGAAAACATATATATACTTCTTATCTTGATCTACCTGAAAAGTAGCTTATGCCTACATATTACCCCCATATCCGCATACCCCACTCACATTTCCTCACGTTACGTATCCCACATTAAGATAAACTAAATCGCATCCAATAAGCTAATACACGCCTCACCCCCTATATAGTAGTTCTAACTTTAAGCTGTCATTCCAACATCACTGGAACACACTAGATAGAACTACTCTCCTGAGCTATACATCTCTGTAATCCTATTCTTACAGTCTTTTTTCTTTTCTGTTTAGTTCAGAAATGCAGTGAATTCTTTTATGAAGTCCTCCTTATGACACTATTGTTTGGTGTATTCTCACCCTGTTTGATATGTTATACTTAAAATGTTTGCAATGTTTGAAATGTTATTTATGGTTATTGTATCGTACTCTGTTAGTGTTGGACAACCATACTCCCTTTCATGGTTACAGTCTCTACTCAACACTGTTATCCCTAGATCATCCCTTTCCTTTCTTACTTCAACCTTTCAAGTGTAGTAGAGCCTCAGTCAGGCACCCCTCCCCCCCCCCCCCTCTTGACTTTCTTTTTTTTTATTATTATCTCTGTTTTTCTGTACTCCACATACACTAATCCTACCCCCTTATCCCCCTCTCGCGGGCCCATATCACTCTAGCTAGAGACTTTTTAATACCAGATCCTTTTCAGCTATAGTCTTCACTAATCTTACATCACAGTATTTAACTCTAAGCCCCCTCTTTCTATTAACCCACCCCTTCAGATTTTTCCTTATTTCCCTCCTTGCCCCTTTCTCATACTCTAAGGTCTGCATCTCTCTCCCTTAGCAACGTAACATTTTCATTAAAAGTCTATAAGCTAAGCAACTCTAGCGTCCCGTTGCTTTCCCCTCCCACCTCCCCTTTATCCCCCAATTCGAGCGGCTCTTGCCCGCTGCATCCCTTTCCCTTAACTCGTTTAAGTGGGCTCTTCGTAATTAATAAGAATTATTTTTCTCTTTTAACATTACTCTCCCGTAGTTTCTTAAACTTGAAGAAACATAATCTAACCTCCACAATGGCAGAATTGAAGTTAATAACCCTTAATTCCCAAGGGCTTAACTCCCCGACCAAACGTAGTTTACTGCTCAACATGCTTGCACGTAACAAAATTGACGTAGCCTTTATTCAGGAGACACATTGGCTAACTAACACAGATTTCACACATACATACAGGAAATTTCCTACAGTAGTCACCTCGTCATTTCACTCCAAATCTAGAGGGGACGCTATTTTGATTAGCTCTTCTATTGTGTATGAAGAGATTTATGTAGAAAAAGATATCCAAGCACGCTTTTTAATTTTAATTTGCAAACTTAATAACAAATTATTTAAATTGGTAAATATCTACGCACCCAACTCAGGACAAATTCGTTTTCTCAGATTACTCCTGGAGTCGGTCTCGGCTGTTACCCAAGGGGAACTGATCCTGGGAGGAGATTTTAATCTTATTTGGAACCCCCTAGTTGATAGAATAGGCCCCCAGATTTCCACCTCGGAGAGGACACTACGTCCGCTTGCGCATGCCTTCCAAAACCTAATTAAACAGTATGACCTCTATGACGTCTGGAGAGCGATACATCCCAATAGACGAGAACACACCTTTTACTCAGCTCCCCATAGATCCCATACTCGGATTGATTTCTTTTTCTTAAGTTCACGCCTCTTATACTCGGTCTCAGACGCAACAATCTCAGTCATCTCGTGGTCGGACCACGACTCCCTGACCATCGAAATAGGTAACCCGCCCTCACATACTGTGGGCATCTCATGGCGCCTCAGACTTCTTAGTCACCATCCCCTGGATCAAGGCGGAGACTCTATCAACCCTCACCACCTTTCTGAGTATCAATCGCACTCCTCTTATATCTTTATTTGTTTCTTTATTGACAAGCATAACCAGATTAAGAAAACACGAAGAAACTCCCTTGCATCTCTTAACTGTCAATACAGAACCCTGAAACTGGAACTCTCTAACTCTTACTCTGCTACAGTAAGTGATCAACTCTTAGAGATCTCCAAACAGATAAAAGACTTGGAGGTTGATGAAACTCAACGTTTGTTAGATAAACTCAAACAAGTTTATTATCACAACAATAATAAAGTCTCTACTTTACTGGCCAGAAAACTGAGAAATAGGACAGCGCAAGCCAAAATCACCTCTATAAACACCCCTACTGGCTGTGTTACGTCTCCAGCTACTATAGGAGAGGCCTTTAGATATTTATATCACCAACTATATAATTTAGATTCCTCAGACTCTACAAAAACTCTTGACCCAGCCGATATACGCAGATACCTCGCTTCCCTAGACCTCCCTCAAATAGCCCATACGGATACAGTGGCTCTTATTTCTCCTGTTTCTCTTGAAGAAGTCACCTTAGCCGTCAGAGATCTTAAAACGGCGAAGTCGCCGGGACCAGATGGTTTCACGAGTCAATTTTATAAATCTTTTTCCCCTCAAATCTCTCCGATTCTTTGCAAGGTATTTAACGAGGTGTTCAACAAAGGAAATTTCCGAAAGGAGTTCCTTGAGTCCTCCATTACCACTATATTAAAAGCAGGTAAGGACCCCCAAGACTGTGGGAGCTACCGCCCAATCTCCTTGCTTAATATTGATACTAAACTTTACGCCAAGATATTAGCGAACCGGCTTGCCCAAATCACCGCCACTCTGATACACCCGGATCAAGTGGGCTTTATCCCTCGAAGAGAAGGTCCTGACGCCACTCGGCGCATTTTAGACATACTGCTGGAAAGCGCTAAGGGAGATGCCCCCACGTTAGCCCTGTCATTGGACGCTGAGAAAGCCTTTGACAGGGTGAGGTGGGAGTACTTATGGGAAACTCTACGTGCCTTTGGAATTCCCGAAAAATTCATCATCGCGATTCAGGCTTTATACTCTTGTCCATCGGCCAGGGTTAAGGGATTGGGTTTCCAATCCAATAGTTTTGATATTACCAACGGGACGAGACAGGGCTGCCCCCTCTCCCCGCTCCTGTTCACCTTTTCCATTGAGCCTCTAGCACAAGCCATAAGAATTGATCCGAATATCTCCGGCTTCCCTGCCAGCTCCCGCCAACACACCATTTCTTTATATGCGGACGATGTAACTCTCCTACTTACTGATCCACTTAGGTCGCTCCCAGCTGTTTTCAAACTCATCTCTAAGTTCGGAACCCTAAGCTACTATAAACTAAACCTAGCTAAAACACAAGCTCTATACCTTAACGTTCCACCTCAGGATCTCAGCATTCTACGCGAAAGATACAGGTTTCAGTGGTCCCCCCATTCTCTAAAATTACTAGGTATTCATCTCTCCTCCAATGTCTCTACAGTTATCCTTAAGAATTTTACAGAGAGACTTCCTGACTGGAAAAAGCTACTAGACTCATGGGATCTTCGTGATATCTCCTGGACTGGTAGAATTGCGGCCATTAAAATGTCTTATATTCCTAAACTCATTTACCTATTTCGCACAATCCCACTTAATCTCCCTCGCCCACTTCTAAATAAACTCCAGAGCCTTATCACCTACTATGTTTGGAAAGGCAAGAGACCTCGTACGTCGAGACAAACCCTTCAAAGACCCTGTGATAGAGGAGGCCTGGGCATGCCTAATATCATTCTCTACTACCAAGCTGCTCGCTTAGGCCATTTGATTGAATGGGGTTGTACTGATAGCTCGGCCCTATGGAGGGATATCGAACAGTCTCTACTCCCCCTGGGAGTGAGATTAATAGATCTTCCTTGGATTCCCTCCCATTACTGGGAAAATCTCCTTACCTCACACCCGGTCATCCTGGACACCCTCAAATTCTGGGATCAGACTAGACATTTGACTTCGATCGCTCCTCACCCTTCTCCTTACCAAACCATAGCTAGTGTTCTTTTTTGTTTACCTGATACCCATGTCCATTCCTGGTCCTCCTTTGGAGCTGACCGTATTATGGACCTCTATGATCATTCTAGTAGTATGTCTCATACGTCGATTTGTAATAAATTCCGGATCCCAGCTCAGTTACAATTTGAGGCCTTCCGACTCTCTTCCATAATCAGGTCATGGGGATTCCCTAGGGAACACATTAGAACTGTCACGAAATGGGAACAGCGATGGTCCTTATCTCACAAGACTAAAGGAACCTTGTCATTCCACTATGAGACACTACTAGACCCCTCCTCTCTACCAAAAGTCTCACAATTCATAGCTTGGGAAACTGAACTTAACTTCACAGCTGAGGCCGACTCCTGGTATAGAGAACTGAAATCCACTAGAAAGTTATTACATTGTACATCCCTTTGGGAACTCCATTACAAAATCTCAGTCCGTTGGCATCTAGTCCCAGCAACCCTTCACAGGATATTTTCTTCTCACTCTCCCGCCTGCTGGAGAGGCTGTGGTCAACTAGGAACCCAGGAACATATCTGGTGGTTCTGCCCCCGACTCACCTCTACATGGGTAACTAATCTACTACACTCCCTGGGCATAACTTTACAACTTAGTCCCCAAATTGCCTTGCTACACCTCAACTTCCCAGCACTCTCACCTACACATAAAGCCCTATCCATCTATCTCCTGATGGCCACTAAGTTAGAAATCGCTAAAGCATGGAAACAATTTACCCCTCCCAGCACCTCGCAGATTATAGCTACAGTCAACTACGTATCGAGAATGGA
This sequence comes from Bombina bombina, assembly GCF_027579735.1. NCBI lineage: Eukaryota > Metazoa > Chordata > Amphibia > Anura > Bombinatoridae > Bombina > Bombina bombina. The sequence goes on along the minus strand of NC_069503.1, from coordinate 1,156,983,017 downwards.
AGCTTACTCCCATTCAGCCCTAGATAAACTAGATTTTTACCACGCCACTTGGACTCCCTGGTGGGAAAAATTTTCCTTCTAATCCAGTTTGACATTAACTTCACCCTAGCCGCCTCCTTTTGAGGCAACTTTCCACTAATGCAACATTTAACTAATTTTCTCCCACTATATACTCCTATTCAGCACCTTCCTCTCTTCCTACTTATCTATTCATACATTTCTTTATTTATCTTCTTTTAGTGCCTCCTCTCTTTTGCGTTTCTGTTCCTTCACTCATTACCCTACTGTACTATCTGAGACTACCCTATGAGAGCATATATCCCCACTTACCTTTACTGTTATTGTAATGATCTTTATTAATATAAAAACGAGGAAAAAGTTAACTGAAATGCCATGCTACATTGGAATAGGGTTTACAATGATACTCTTGACTCCGCATGTGTTGTTATCACTATTACCCTTTGTCTGTATTCTTGAAAATGTCACATCTGTATGGTATCTTTGTATTTTGTGGGTTTTTTTTCCTCAAATAAAAATTTATTAAAAAAAAAAATTATGAAGTGTAAACTTAAAGGGACACTGAGCCCAGATTTTTTCTTTTGTGATTCAGTTGGAGCATGCAATTTTGGGCAACTTTGTAGTTTACTCCTGTTGTCATTTTTTCTTCTTCTCTTGCTGTCTTTATTTGAAAAAGAAGGCATCTAAGCTAAGGAGCCAGCAAATGTATGGTTCAGCACCATGGACAGCATTTGTTTATTGGTGCTGTCCAATCAGCAAGGACAACCTAGCTTGTTCACCAAAATGGACTGGCATCTAAACTTTCATTCTTGCTTTTCAAGTGAACATGGCAAGGGAGTGAGGAGGATTTGATGATAGGAGTGGATGGTGGGGTTGCTTAGGGTTGCGTGCTCTGTCTGAGTCACGGAATAGGAGGATTTGGGTTCAGTGTCCCTTTAACAAAGCTTATATTATTTAAGTTTTAGATTAGGCTGTATTTGCTTTTTGTGTATCCAGAAAAATATAATTTATGTTTACCTGATAAATTCATTTCTCCTGTAGTGTAGTCAGTCCACGGGTCATCCATTACTTATGGGATTATATCTCCTCCCCAACAGGAAGTGCAAGAGGATCACCCAAGCAGAGCTGCTATATAGCTCCTCCCCTCTACGTCATACCCAGTCATTCGACCGAAACCAAACGAGAAAGGAGAAAACTATAGGGTGCAGTGGTGACTGGAGTTTAATTTAAAATTTAGACCTGCCATAAAAAACAGGGCGGGCCGTGGACTGACTACACTACAGGAGAAATGAATTTATCAGGTAAACATAAATTATATTTTCTCCTGTTAAGTGTAGTCAATCCACAGGTCATCCATTACTTATGGGATACCAATACCAAAGCTAAAAGTACACGGATGACGGGAGGGACAGGCAGGATCTTTACACGGAAGGAACCACTGCCTGTAGAACCTTTCTCCCAAAAACAGCCTCCGAAGAAGCAAAAGTGTCAAATTTGTAAAATTTTGAAAAAGTGTGAAGTGAAGACCAAGTTGCAGCCTTGCAAATCTGTTCAACAGAGGCCTCATTCTTAAAGGCCCAAGTGGAAGCCACAGCTCTAGTAGAATGAGCCGTAATCCTTTCAGGAGGCTGCTGTCCAGCAGTCTCATAGGCTAAACGTATTATGCTACGAAGCCAAAAAGAGAGAGAGGTAGCCGAAGCTTTTTGACCTCTCCTCTGTCCAGAATAAACGACAAACAGGGAAGAAGTTTGACGAAAATCTTTAGTTGCCTGCAAATAAAATTTCAGGGCACGGACGACGTCCAGATTGTGCAGAAGTCGTTCCTTCTTTGAAGAAGGGTTAGGGCACAATTATGGAACAACAATCTCTTGATTGATATTCTTGTTAGTGACTACCTTAGGTAAGAACCCAGGTTTAGTACGCAGAACTACCTTGTCTGAATGAAAAATCAGATAAGGAGAATCACAATGTAAGGCCGATAACTCAGAGACTCTTCGAGCCGAGGAAATAGCCATTAAAAACAGAACTTTCCAAGATAACAGCTTGATATCAATGGAATGAAGGGGTTCAAACGGAACACCTTGCAGAACGTTAAGAACTAAGTTTAAGCTCCACGGCGGAGCAACAGTCTTAAACACAGGCTTAATCCTAGCCAAGGCCTGACAAAAAGCCTGAACGTCTGGAACTTCTGCCAGACGTTTGTGTAAAAGGATAGACAGAGCTGAGATCTGTCCCTTTAACGAACTAGCAGATAAACCCTTTTCTAAACCTTCTTGTAGAAAAGACAATATCCTAGGAATCCTAACCTTACTCCATGAGTAACTCTTGGATTCGCACCAGTATAAGTATTTACGCCATATTTTATGGTAAATTTTCCTGGTAACAGGTTTCCTAGCCTGTATTAAGGTATCAATCACTGACTCCGAGAATCCCCGCTTTGATAGAATCAAGCGTTCAATCTCCATGCAGTCAGCCTCAGAGAAATTAGATTTGGATGTTTGAAAGGACCCTGAATCAGAAGGTCCTGTCTCAGAGGCAGAGACCATGGTGGACAGGACGACATGTCCCCTAGATCTGCATACCAGGTCCTGCGTGGCCACGCAGGCGCTATTAGAATCATCGATGCTCTCTCCTGTTTGATCCTGGCAATCAATCGAGGAAGCATCGGGAAGGGTGGAAACACATAAGCCATGTTGAAGACCCAAGGTGCTGTCAGAGCATCTATCAGTACCGCTCCCGGGTCCCTGGACCTGGATCCGTAACAAGGAAGCTTGGCGTTCTGGCGAGACGCCATGAGATCCAGATCTGGTTTGCCCCAATAATGAAGCAGTTGGGCAAACACCTCCGGATGAAGTTCCCACTCCCCCGGATGAAAAGTCTGGCGACTTAGAAAATCCGCCTCCCAGTTCTCCACGCCTGGGATGTGGATCGCTGACAGGTGGCAAGAGTGAGACTCTGCCCAGCGAATTATCTTTGAGACTTCCATCATCGCTAGGGAACTCCTTGTTCCTCCCTGATGGTTGATGTAAGCCACAGTCGTGATGTTGTCCGACTGAAACCTGATGAACCTCAGAGTTGCTAACTGAGGCCAAGCCAGAAGAGCATTGAAAATTGCTCTTAACTCCAGATTGTTTATTGGAAGGAGTCTCTCCTCCTGAGTCCATGATCCCTGAGCCTTCAGGGAATTCCAGACTGCGCCAGAACCTAGAAGGCTGGCGTCTGTTGTTACAATCGTCCAATCTGGCCTGCGGAAGGGCATCCCCTTGGACAGATGTGGCCGAGAAAGCCACCATAGAAGAGAATCTCTGGTCTCTTGATCCAGATTTAGCAGAGGGGACAAATCTGAGTAATCCCCATTCCACTGACTTAGCATGCACAATTGCAGCGGTCTGAGATGCAGGCGCGCAAATGGTACTATGTCCATTGCCGCTACCATTAAGCCGATTACCTCCATGCACTGAGCCACTGACGGGTGTTGAATGGAATGAAGGACACGGCAAGCATTTAGAAGTTTTGATAACCTGTCCTCCGTCAGGTAAATTTTCATTTCTACAGAATCTATAAGAGTCCCTAGAAAGGGAACTCTTGTGAGTGGCAATAGAGAACTCTTTTCTACGTTCACCTTCCACCCATGCGACCTTAGAAATGCCAGAACTAACTCTGTATGAGACTTGGCAGTTTGGAAACTTGACGCTTGTATCAGAATGTCGTCTAGGTACGGAGCTACCGCTATGCCTCGCGGTCTTAGTACCGCCAGAAGAGAGCCCAGAACCTTTGTAAAGATTCTTGGAGCCGTAGCTAACCCGAAGGGAAGAGCTACAAACTGGTAATGCCTGTTTAGGAAGGCAAACCTTAGATACCGTTAATGATCCTTGTGAATCGGTATGTGAAGGTAGGCATCCTTTAGATCCACTGTGGTCATGTACTGACCCTCTTGGATCATAGGTAAGATGGTCCGAATAGTTTCCATTTTGAACGATGGAACTCTTAGGAATTTGTTTAGGATCTTTAAGTCCAAGATTGGTCTGAAGGTTCCCTCTTTTTTGGGAACCACAAACAGATTTGAATAAAACCCTTGTCCGTGTTCCGACCGCGGAACTGGGTGGATCACTCCCATTAGTAAGAGATCTTGTACACAGCGTAGAAACGCCTCTTTCTTTATCTGGTTTGCTGATAACCTTGAAAGATGAAATCTCCCTTGTGGAGGAGAAGCTTTGAAGTCCAGAAGATATCCCTGAGATATGATCTCCAATGCCCAGGGATCCTGGACATCTCTTGCCCAAGCCTGGGCGAAGAGAGAAAGTCTGCCCCCCACTAGATCCGTTTCCGGATCGGGGGCCCTCACTTCATGCTGTCTTAGGGGCAGCAGCAGGTTTTCTGGCCTGCTTGCCCTTGTTCCAGGACTGGTTAGGTTTCCAGCCCTGTCTGTAGCGAGCAACAGTTCCTTCCTGTCTTGGAGCGGAGGAAGTTGATGCTGCTCCTGCCTTGAAGTTACGAAAGGCACGAAAATTAGACTGTTTAGCCCTTGGTTTGGCCCTGTCTTGAGGCAGGGCATGGCCCTTACCTCCAGTAACGTCAGCGATAATTTCTTTCAAACCGGGCCCGAATAATGTCTGCCCTTTGAAAGGGATGTTAAGCAATTTAGATTTAGAAGTCACATCAGCTGACCAGGATTTAAGCCACAGCGCTCTACGCGCTTGAATGGCGAATCCGGAGTTCTTAGCCGTAAGTTTAGTTAAGTGTACTACGGCATCAGAAATAAATGAATTAGCTAGCTTAAGGACTTTAAGCTCGTTTATAATCTCATCCAATGGAGCTGTGCTAAGGGTCTCTTCCAGAGACTCAAACCAGAATGCCGCAGCCGTGACAAGCGCAATGCATACAAGGGGTTGTAATATAAAACCTTGCTGAACAAACATTTTCTTAAGGTAACCCTCTAACTTTTTATCCATTGGATCTGAAAAAGCACAGCTATCCTCCACCGGGATAGTGGTGCGCTTAGCCAGAGTAGAAACTGCTCCCTCCACCTTAGGGACCGTCTGCCATAAGTCCCGTGTGGTGGCGTCTATTGGAAACATTTTTCTAAATATAGAAGGGGGAGAAAAAGGCACACCGGGTCTATCCCACTCCTTGTTAACAATTTCTGTAAGCCTTTTAGGTATAGGAAAAACGTCAGTACACGCCGGTACCGCAAAATATTTATCCAGCCTACATACTTTCTCTGGAATTGCAACCGTGTTACAATCATTCAGAGCCGCTAATACCTCCCCTAGTAATACACGGAGGTTCTCAAGCTTAAATTTAAAATTTGAAATGTCTGAGTCCAGTTTACTTGGATCAGATCCGTCACCCACAGAATGAAGCTCTCCGTCCTCATGTTCTGCAAATTGTGACGCAGTATCAGACATGGCTCTATTATTATCAGCACACTCTGTTCTTACCCCAGAGTGATCGCGTTTACCCCTAAATTCTGGCAATTTAGATAGTACTTCAGTCATAACATTAGCCATGTCTTGCAAAGTGATTTGTATGGGCCGCCCTGATGTACTTGGCGCCACAATATCACGCACCTCCTGAGCGGGAGGCGAAGGTACTGACACGTGAGGAGAGTTAGTCGGCATAACTTCCCCCTCGTTGTCTGGTGATAATTTCTTTACATGTACAGATTGGCTTTTATTTAAAGTAGCATCAATGCAATTAGTACACAAATTTCTATTGGGCTCCACATTGGCCTTTAAACATAGAGAACAAAGAGATTCATCTGTGTCAGACATGTTTAAACAGACTAGCAATGAGACTAGCAAGCTTGGAAATACTTTTCTAAATAAATTTACAAGCAATATAAAAAACGCTACTGTGCCTTTAAGAATCACAAAAAACTGTCACAGTTGAAATAACAATGAACCAAAATAGTTATAGCAACCAATTTTTCACAGTAAATGTATTAAGTTAGCAAAGGATTGCACCAGCAAATGGATGATTAACCCCTTAATACTCAAAAAACGGATAACAATTTAATAATTAACGTTTTTATCACAGTCAAAACACACTGTCACAGGTCTGCTGTGAGTGATTACCTCCCTCAAAATTAGTTTTGGAGACCCCTGAGCTCTGTAGAGACGTCGTGGATCATGGAGGAAGAAATAGGAAGACTGTGACTAAATTTTTACTGCGCAATAAAGCGCTAAAATAGGCCCCTCCCACTCATATTACAACAGTGGGGAAGCTCAGTAAACTGTTTTTATGCAGAAAAAAACGACAGCCATGTGGTAAAAATCATGCCCATAAAGTTTTATCACCAAGTACCTCAGAAAAAACGATTAACATGCCAGTAAACGTTTTAAAAATGAAAATTATGAAGTGTTATTAATAAGCCTGCTGCTAGTCGCTTTCACTGCAGTGCAGGCTCAAATATTACTTTAATATAGACAGTATTTTCTTAGTGAAATTCCATTCTCCAGAAATACCTCAGAGTATACATACATACATATCAGCCTGATACCAGTCGCTACTACTGCATTTAAGGCTGCACTTACATTACATCGGTATTAGCAGTATTTTCTCAGTCAATTCCATTCCTTAGAAAATAATATACTGCACATACCTCCTTGCAGGTGGGCCCTGCCTGCTATCCCCTGTTCTGAAGTTACCTCACTCCTCAGAATGGCCGAGAACAGCAAGTGGATCTTAGTTACGACCGCTAAGATCATAGACAAAACTCAGGTAGATTCTTCTTCTAATGCTGCCTGAGAAGAAACAACACACTCCGGTGCCGTTTAAAATAAGAAACTTTTGATTGAAGAAATAAAAACTAAGTTTAACACACCACAGTCCTCTCACACGTCCTATCTATTAGTTAGGTGCAAGAGAATGACTGGGTATGATGTAGAGGGGAGGAGCTATATAGCAGCTCTGCTTGGGTGATCCTCTTGCACTTCCTGTTGGGGAGGAGATATAATCCCATAAGTAATAGATGACCCGTGGACTGACTACACTTAACAGGAGAAATATAAGTAACATTCATAAGCAAAAAAAAAAACATAACAAAAAAAAACTGCAAAACAGTGATAAAAAGTAGTAAACTCTATGAAATTTTTACAGTGTGTATAAGGGACTAAAGCAGCATTGCACCCACTTGCAAATGGATGATTAACCCCTCAGGCCCAAAAACGAATTAGAAAAACATTAAAACTGCTAACAAACAGTCAAACACACTGCCACAGCTCTGCTGTGGCTCCTACCTGCCCTTAAAAACTATTTTTGCAGGAACAAAACCCTCTATAGAGGTCCTATAAGCCAGAGGACTCCTTCAGGGAAGCTGGATGTCTCAGACTGAAAATCAACTGCACATTTAGAGCTTGAAAATAGGCCCCTCCCTACCATGCACTCAAAGTCAGAGGGCCTTAAAAAAGTACTCCTAGGAGTAATCTAACAAGCCATGTGGAAAACTAGGCCCCAAATAAAGATTTAGCACCCTCAGAGAAAAAACATTTTTATTCTTATAAATCATTCAAACGTTTTTTTACACTAAGTAATATAAGTATTAACATGAATATTATCCTTTTTTGAAAGCATGATCCCAGTTGTTGTTAAATCACTGTATCAGGCTTACCTTAAACATACCAGGCAACTGTCAGCATTTTCTAGACCTTATCTCTCTAGAAAAAAATATACTGAACATACCTCAAAGCAGGCAATCTGCAGACCGTCCCCCCAACTGAAGTTTTCTTTCCATACTCTTCAGTTATGTGTGAGAACAGCAATGGACCTTAGTTACAAACCGCTAAGATCATCAAAACCTCCAGGCAGAATTCTTCTTCCAATTTCTGCATGAGAGTAAAAACAGTACAACGCCGGTACCGTTTAAAAATAACAAACTTTTGATTGAAGGTAAAAACTACACTAAGTCACCACATCTCTCTTGATACTTCCTTTCTTGTTGAGAGCTGCAAGAGAATGAGTGGGGGTGGCAGTTAGGGGAGGAGCTATATAGACAGCTCTGCTGTGGGTGTCCTCTTGCAGCTTCCTGTTGGGAAGGAGAATATCCCACAAGTAATGGATGAACCCGTGGACTGGATACACCTTTACAAGAGAAATAAGAATTATTTCTAATGTGCACACATCACTGCCCTTACCAATCAACTTAGAATAGGCGTGTCAACAGCTTATGCCAACGTATCAAAACAATAATAGCCACCAGTCTTAATCGTAGTACAATATATAGAGCAGTGTGTACAGCCCAGATGTACATGATCTAGAGCCGTAGACAAACATGCTGAAACTGATCGATAGATATAAGTAGAGCAGGAAACCTGCCTCCTAAGTGTAACCCAACCGTGACAATATAAGAAAACGGCGTGAAATAATATTGCCAGATCATCCAGATAATCTCCATAATAAAGATGCAAATCCCTGCTCTAGCCATTAAGTTCATGTGATGGGCACTGCAAAGTGAAGCAAAGAACAAAAATCACATGATAGAAAGAAGGAAACAATCCTCAAACCTTGCATCATCGTAGTAAATATCAAGAATAGGCATAACAATTCAAAATAAAGAAGCTGTGCCCACACAGCTCTCACAGTGTGCAGCATTCTTAAAGAACCATCAACACACAACACTCAGAAAGAGTGATGGTGTATGTCACTCAGGTATAGTATCCATCACATCTAGTAGAAACAAAGCAAAATGTCAATGGGGCTGCCCAACACACCCTGTGTAGGCGAATAACTCTAGAGGTAAGTACCCAACCAGAAACATCACAGCATAGACGAGTATCCCAAGTTACACATATCAGAACACAAGCCAATTACCCAAGACCCATCAGGGAAGGAAGGATCTCCCAAGTTAAACAGGAAAAACAAACAGAACACATCGACTATCATAGGGAGTACACCCCCCATAGGTATTCAGCTGATCAGAGACGGAATGTGGATAGCACCAATACAGCCATTTGTACTGTGAGTGCGATGTATTAGTGTATAAAGGCGAAAGACACATAGTGTGAATAAAAACAGTTATATATGCAAACACCACAACAGGCTCACTAAAAGTGTATCAATTTGTTACTATGCTACAGAGGGTAGCGGGCTAGCGGCCCTGATGTATAGGCCGAAGGGACCGCAAGGGCCATATATGCCCTATCTAAGTTTTAGAGGGGCCACCATAACAGCATTCTAAAGCTCTTGCAGGAACAGATGAAGAGAAATAGTGAGGGACATACACTAATCATTACTACAGGAATGGAATTGGGTACGCTCAATATAATGTGGTATAAACTATACCAAAAGAGCAATTGTAATCCTTAGGGGCCACCCCCATCATCAAGACCTTGATACCAGAGGCAGAACTTTTTTTTATTTTCTGCGATGAGTTTTTTTTAGCGAAAATTTTTCTGCAGTGTCTCACTGCACACACACACATATACACAAACACAATAGCGGGAAGACGACTCCGACCCATCGTGGGCATACCAGCACTTCATCCCGCGGCACTCCGAATGAATGTGCCGTGTATGGGGGAAAGTATACCACTCCGCCCATCATGGACGTCACCTAACAGCAACTCCCAGTCGCCATTATTGACACCGGGAGAAAATAACAAACCATAAGCCGAGTATCCGCACAGAAGTCTTAACACCAGTGCGAGAAAATAAAAAAACACACGGCAGTCTTTGTAAACATTGGGCCACGTACAATATATGAAACAGCCGTACTGAACTTGACTGTAATGGTTGCTTTGTCAAGGAGTCCCTACAAGCATGGCCCATAACAATCTCACGCACAACACATCACCAGTTATATGAAACAAAAGGGTAGCATCACAGTATGGGAGGCGCACTGAGAATTATGTCCCACAAGTTCCCATTGCTTTAAAGCCACCAAATGCTTCTCTTTTGTTACTGAAGAGATTGATCTGGTCTAGGCTACACCCTAGCACAAAGTAGCACTCAGTGGCACCACTTTAAAAATAATAAACACTTGATTGAAGAATCTAAAAACTAACACCTCATTTTACCTCTTCCTATCACTAACACAGGCAAAGAGAATGACTGGAGTGGGAGGGAAGGGAGGAGCTATATAACAGCTCTGCTGTGGTGCTCTTTGCCTCCTCCTGCTGACCAGGAGGCGATATCCCATAAGTAAGGATGAAATCCGAGGACACATCGTATCTTGTAAAAGAAATATGTATATATAATGATTTATCAATGTATATCTAATGATATCTAATGACTTATATGTAAATCTAATTATATATAATGATCTATCTATGCAAATTTAATAATATATAATGATCAATCTATGCAAATCTAATGAAATCTAATGATATCTAATGATATATCTATGCAAATCTAATGATATATCTATGCAAATCTAATGATATATCTATGCAAATCTAATGATATACAGTATCTATGCAATTCTATTGATATATTACCAAATCAGTAATGATTTGATATAACTGTAAAAAATAATCTGAAAACGTATTATTCTACAAAGGAAAACCATGATTCAAATCGGTCTTACTGACTAGTGATTTAAATCAAATCCACTCTGCATTTAATTTAATATTGCAGTGTGGTGATGCTTTTCCTTTAAGCATTTGAAATAACCTTAGTGCTTTAGCAGTACTGGTCAGTGTGCTCACAGGGATTTACTTCTGAGTTTGATGCTTAGTCCATGTCATTAGCAAAGTGTCCATATCAGATATGGGTCCTTTGTAGTTTTTAGTGGAGCTGATCCTTTAACAGCTTTGATAATTTTATCCTTATTATTAAGGATCATTGTCACTGTGGAGTGACTCATGAGCTATAGAATTCACCTTCATACTGTTTAATGACCTTTTTTACTTCCAGGTCTATACTCTCTCTCGTCTATACTCTCTCTCTCGTCTATACTCTCTCTCTCGTCTATACCCTTTCTTTGCCCCTTGCTACTGCTATCAGAAGAAGTTATTTCATTTAGAACTGCTACTATACTTTCCTGCGGATTAAAAGTGTTAAAGTACTACGTCCTGTTGTGCGATCAAGATTTCTGATCTCCATCTGTTCTCTATAGTGCGCGGATAGATTTGCGGTTGGTCGTTGACCGAATAGTTTTTATGCAAAGTATACCTGTACATACATACATCTCAGATAAAGTCATTTAATGGAATTTCAGGTCTAATAATGCAAAAACATCATACACAAAAAATAAAGAACTTAACAGAAAAGCTGGCACAAGGCATCACTGACTCAAAAGGTTAAATATAAACCACAAAGCTGTCATAAGGCATTGTGCTCACTTACCATTGGCCAAGGACAGGTTGGCTAAGGTCTGCATGGTAAAGAAGTGTGGCAGGATTCCCGGCTGAAATTTGCAGAGTATCTCCTCCATTACAGAGTTAATAAAATGGCGTCCAACAGCGACAAGGACATTACTTGCTGCCTGCTGCCACTCAAAGATAATATCCTAGGAAGCAAAGAAAAAGCCAACAAGGAAACTTACACATACAATAAGGTGCATTTCATATAGACACGCATTACACAAACTCAGCTGCACTACACGTTCCTGTACACTGTGTCACACGCTCCTGTACACTGTGTCACACGCTCATGTACAGTACATTACACAAACTCAGCTGCACTACACGTTCCTGTACACTGTGTCACACGCTCCTGTACACTGTGTCACACGCTCATGTACACTGTGTCACACGCTCATGTACAGTACATTACACAAACTCAGCTGCACTACACGTTCCTGTACACTGTGTCACACGCTCATGTACAGTACACACACACACACAGGTAAGGAAGGCTGTGTTACATGCTCAGTTACATCACACGCTCATGTACAGTACACACACACACACACACAGGTAAGGAAGGCTGTGTTACATGCTCAGTTACATCACACGCTAATGTACAGTACACACAGGTAAGGAAGGCTGTGTTACATGCTCAGTTACATTACACGCTCATGTACAGTACACACACACACACAGAGGTAAGGAAGGCCGTGTTACATGCTCAGTTACATTACACGCTCATGTACAGTACACACACACACAGGTAAGGAAGGCCGTGTTACATGCTCAGTTACATTACACGCTCATGTACAGTACACACACACACACACACAGGTAAGGAAGGCCGTGTTACATGATCAGTTACATCACACGCTCATGTACAGTACACACACACAGAGAAATAAGGAAGGCCGTGTTACATGCTGTTACATTACACGCTCATATACAGTACACACACACAGAGGTAAGGAAGGTCGTGTTACATGCTCAGTTACATTACACGCTCATGTACAGTACACACACACACAGAGGTAAGGAAGGCCGTGTTACATGCTCAGTTACATTACACGCTCATGTACAGTACACACACACACAGAGGTAAGGAAGGTCGTGTTACATGCTCAGTTACATTACACGCTCATGTACAGTACACACACACACACACAGAGGTAAGGAAGGTCGTGTTACATGCTCAGTTACATTACACGCTCATGTACAGTACACACACACACAGAGCTAAGGAAGGTTGTGTTACATGCTCAGTTACATCACACGCTCATGTACAGTACACACAGAGGTAAGGAAGGCCGTGTTACATGCTTAGTTACATCACACGATCATGTACAGTACACACACACACAGAGGCAAGGAAGGTTGTGTTACATGCTCAGTTATATTACACGCTCATGTACAGTACACACACACACAGAGGTAAAGATGGTTGTGTTACATGCTCAGTTACATCACACGCTCATGCACAGTACACACAGAGGCAAGGAAGGCTGTGTTACATGCTCAGTTACATTACACGCTCATGTACAGTACACACACACACACACACACACAGGTAAGGAAGGCCGTGTTACATGCTCAGTTACAACAAACGCTCATGTACAGTACACACACACACAGAGGCAAGGAAGGCCGTGTTACATGCTCAGTTACATCACACGCTCATGTACAGTACACACACAGAGGTAAGGAAGGTCGTGTTACATGCTCAGTTACATCACACGTTCATGTACAGTACATACACACACAGAGGTAAGGAAGGCCGTGTTACATGCTCAGTTACATCACACGCTCATGTACAGTACACACACACACAGATGTAAGGAAGGCCATGTTACATGCTCAGTTACATCACACGCTCATGTACAGTACACACACACAGAGGTAAGGAAGGCCGTGTTACATGCTCAGTTACATCACACGCTCATGTACAGTACACACACAGAGGTAAGGAAGGCTGTGTTACATGCTCAGTTACATTACACGCTCATGTACAGTACACACATACATAGAGGTAAGGAAGGCTGTGTTACATGCTCAGTTACATCACACGCTCATGTACAGTACACACACACACACAGAGGTAAGGAAGGCTGTGTTACATGCTCAGTTACATTACACGCTCATGTACAGTATACACACACACACAGAGGTAAGGAAGGTTGTGTTACATGGTCAGTTACATCACACGCTCATGTACAGTACACACACACACACACACAGAGGTAAGGAAGGCCGTGTTACATGCTCAGTTACATCACACGCTCATGTACAGTACACACACACAGGTAAGGAAGGCTGTGTTACATGCTCAGTTACATCACACGCTCATGTACAGTACACACACACAGAGGTAAGGAAGGCCGTGTTACATGCTCAGTTACATCACACGCTCATGTACAGTACACACACACACACAGAGGTAAAAGAAGGTTGTGTTACATGCTCAGTTACATTACACGCTCATGTACAGTACACACACACACACACACAGAGGTAAGGAAGGTCGTGTTACATGCTCAGTTACATTACACGCTCATGTACAGTACACACACACACACACAGAGGTAAGGAAGGTCGTGTTACATGCTCAGTTACATTACACGCTCATGTACAGTACACACACACACAGAGCTAAGGAAGGTTGTGTTACATGCTCAGTTACATCACACGCTCATGTACAGTACACACAGAGGTAAGGAAGGCCGTGTTACATGCTTAGTTACATCACACGATCATGTACAGTACACACACACACAGAGGCAAGGAAGGTTGTGTTACATGCTCAGTTATATTACACGCTCATGTACAGTACACACACACACAGAGGTAAAGATGGTTGTGTTACATGCTCAGTTACATCACACGCTCATGCACAGTACACACAGAGGCAAGGAAGGCTGTGTTACATGCTCAGTTACATTACACGCTCATGTACAGTACACACACACACACAGGTAAGGAAGGCCGTGTTACATGCTCAGTTACAACAAACGCTCATGTACAGTACACACACACACAGAGGCAAGGAAGGCCGTGTTACATGCTCAGTTACATCACACGCTCATGTACAGTACACACACAGAGGTAAGGAAGGTCGTGTTACATGCTCAGTTACATCACACGTTCATGTACAGTACATACACACACAGAGGTAAGGAAGGCCGTGTTACATGCTCAGTTACATCACACGCTCATGTACAGTACACACACACACAGATGTAAGGAAGGCCATGTTACATGCTCAGTTACATCACACGCTCATGTACAGTACACACACACAGAGGTAAGGAAGGCCGTGTTACATGCTCAGTTACATCACACGCTCATGTACAGTACACACACAGAGGTAAGGAAGGCTGTGTTACATGCTCAGTTACATTACACGCTCATGTACAGTACACACATACATAGAGGTAAGGAAGGCTGTGTTACATGCTCAGTTACATCACACGCTCATGTACAGTACACACACACACAGAGGTAAGGAAGGCTGTGTTACATGCTCAGTTACATTACACGCTCATGTACAGTATACACACACACACAGAGGTAAGGAAGGTTGTGTTACATGGTCAGTTACATCACACGCTCATGTACAGTACACACACACACACACACAGAGGTAAGGAAGGCCGTGTTACATGCTCAGTTACATCACACGCTCATGTACAGTACACACACACAGGTAAGGAAGGCTGTGTTACATGCTCAGTTACATCACACGCTCATGTACAGTACACACACACAGAGGTAAGGAAGGCCGTGTTACATGCTCAGTTACATCACACGCTCATGTACAGTACACACACACACACAGAGGTAAAAGAAGGTTGTGTTACATGCTCAGTTACATTACACGCTCATGTACAGTACACACACACACACACACAGAGGTAAGGAAGGTCGTGTTACATGCTCAGTTACATCACACGCTCATGTACAGTACACACACACAGACAGGTAAGGAAGGCCGTGTTACATGCTCAGTTACATCACACACACACACACAGGTAAGGAAGGCCGTGTTACATGCTCAGTTACATTACATGCTCATGTACAGTACACACACACACAGACAGGTAAGGAAGGCCGTGTTACATGCTCAGTTACATTACATGCTCATGTACAGTACACACACACAGACAGGTAAGGAAGGCCGTGTTACATGCTCAGTTACATCACACACACACACACAGGTAAGGAAGGCCGTGTTACATGCTCAGTTACATTACATGCTCATGTACAGTACACACACACACAGACAGGTAAGGAAGGCCGTGTTACATGCTCAGTTACATCACACGCTCATGTACAGTACACACACACACACACACAGGTAAGGAAGGCTGTGTTACATGCTCAGTTACATCACACGCTCATGTACAGTACACACACAGGTAAGGAAGGCCGTGTTACATGCTCAGTTACATTACACGCTCATGTACAGTACACAGACACAGAGGTAAGGCTGTGTTACATGCTCAGTTACATTACACGCTCATGTACAGTACACACACACACAGGTAAGGAAGGCCGTGTTACATGCTCAGTTACATTACACGCTCATGTACAGTACACACACACACAGGTAAGGAAGGCCGTGTTACATGCTCAGTTACATTACACGCTCATGTACAGTACACACACAGAGGTAAGTAAGGCTGTGTTACATGCTCAGTTACATCACACGCTCATGTACAGTACACACACAGAGGTAAGGAAGGCCGTGTTACATGCTCAGTTACATTACACGCTCATGTACAGTACACACACACACACACACACAGAGAGGTAAGGAAGGCCGTGTTACATGCTCAGTTACATTACACGCTCATGTACAGTACACACACACACAGAGAGGTAAGGAAGGTCGTGTTACATGCTCAAAAACAGGCTGAAACTCTAAAGACACATTTTCTAGAGAGAGGATACGAGGAAGAGACACTTAATAGAGACATTGAGGAAGTCAGAAAAAGAGACCGAAAGGAACTCCTCAAATATAAAGATAAAAAAACCAATATCACCAATGAAAACAACTCTAAAGACGTTGCGTTCATAACACAATACAGCGAGAACAGATGTCTTATAGAGAAAATAATTAAGCAGAATTGGCCCTTACTAAAGAATGATGACACTATAGGGGAAACATTGGCGAATAAACCCAGATTTATCTATAGAAGATCTGATAACCTGAGGAACATTTTATCTCCCAGCGTCCCACGATTACAAACAACAGGTGTCAAAGACATTTTTGGTAAGAATGTGAAAGGTTTTTTTCCATTCATCAGCTGCAAGGCATGCAAGAGAGGTCTAAAGATCAATAAATTCCAGTCCCATAACTCAAGAATGGAATGCAAAATAAAAGACCTGATAAGATGCAACAGCAAAGGTGTCATATACATAGTTCAATGTAGCTGCGGACTACAGTACGTGGGCCAAACTTCAAGATATTTGAGAGATAGAATCCGTGAACACATCCTACAGGTCGAACATGGCAATACAGAAACAGCCATGTATAGACATTTCACTACCTGCCATAAAAGTAATTTGAAGGATCTAAGCTATTATGGGATCCAGTTGGTAAAACTGAATTGGAGAGGCGGTGACTATGAAAAAAAACTACTTATACCAGAATCCAGAAGGGTCTTTGAACTTGATTGCCTTTACCCTAAGGGCCTGAATAACAAAGAGGATTTATCACATCTATTATGTCTCAAATAAGCAGATTCCTTCAGGCCCTTTATGGTTCCCTCATATGGATTAAACTGGCATCATATAATTTGATAGATACGAAACAAATAACAAAAGTTGATCAAAATGTGAACCAAAGTAGCTCACATCTATAAATTCCTACAAACAGCCTAACCACTTTTAAAGTATAGACCTATTCACTGACCTCAGTATTCCACCTTTCGTTTTTTTAGGAGACACCGACAGGCTACTAAGGACGGCAAGGTAGACTGAAAACTCTATGTAGAATTTATCCGACCATCCCCTAGATTACTATATAGGTTATGTGATACACTTTAATTTAACAGTTAGCAACGACAATTATACCAATGTCCGAAACCTAATTCATATTTCACACCCTGATCCTCCAGTCCAGTTCTTAAGAATTAATATTAAATCCATCCAAGCGTGATCTCCATTTCTAAGCCTAACATATAGTCAAATCACTTACGTGGGACTTCTTATTAGTCCTCCAAGTCCCTCATTACATTTATCCCTCTCAATATCTGTCTAGCAGTCTGGATTTAAGATCAGGTTCTAAATCTATGCTAACACATGATGTTTGGGTGAGAATCTTCTGTGATATATATTGAATCTTCTGTGATACATATTCATACACTCAAGCTCGAAGTGGGTGCAATAGTCATCGTGATTGCATGTTTGACCACAGCCCCATGATAGGGGATGTACTCTCCGTTAAGATTATATAATTAAATTGTTGAGTTTTATTGTGACAAGAAGCCAGATATCCTAATTTAACATATACCCTACTAAACCTTTGGCTCATTTATTATATACCACCCAATCACTGTTTTCATATTCATTTCACATATTTTATTTTATACATCCTTTATTAACCGTTCCTATTAGTTTTATCACATTAAATATAATGTCACCTTGTATTGCGCATATATATCATCCTCAATTGATCAATATTGATCCATCTACCCCCTTCACAAATACGCAATACAGAAAGTGGAAACAACAAGACCGGATCGATACCGGAAGTAAAAAGTTATGACCACTTCCGGTTTCAGCGGTAAAAGATCATATCCGGTCTGGCGATAATATCCCACTTCCGGTCCAACTAATATCACTTTCTCTTAACAGCGGTCAGTACCCGCTTATCTCACTGAAAAAAGGGTTAGTATTCCACTATCTTATGATTGGAAACTATTAATGTAATCAAATATTTAACCAACGATCTATTTAAGCCCAATGGATTTTAACACAATCCAGGTTAACTCAATACATCCGGTTGCTGAACAATATCCGGGTCACAATTTGGCGCATTTTGGCGCCATTAGGACATTAATATCTGTATAAAGGGAGCATTCTCACCAACCATATATCAGTCTTGAAAAAGGCCCTATTGGTGGGCCGAAACACGTTGGCATATATGGTGAGATATTTTAATTATCTGTAGTTATCTGTAAAACGATACTGCTCTATGTTGTGCATTTTCTTTTCTTACAGTTCAGGATAACGTCCTCCTATGTGGGTGCGCTCAGGGAACAAACAAAGATGGTGGTCGACGGCTTCCAATATCATAGAAGCCAGGCTGCTCTTCCGATGAAAACAAGGAAAATAGTATCTGTAGCGAGGGAAAGAAGGCGCCAAATAGGGTGATATCGCAAAAAAATATAATTTATGCTTACCTGATAAATTCATTTCTCCTGTAGTGTAGTCAGTCCACGGGTCATCCATTACTTATGGGATTATAACTCCTCCCTAACAGGAAGTGCAAGAGGATCACCCAAGCAGAGCTGCTATATAGCTCCTCCCCTCTACGTCATATCCAGTCATTCGACCGAAACCATACGAGAAAGGAGAAACTATAGGGTGCAGTAGTGACTGGAGTTTAATTAAAATTTAGACCTGCCGTAAAAAACAGGGCGGGCCGTGGACTGACTACACTACAGGAGAAATGAATTTATCAGGTAAGCATAAATTATATTTTCTCCTGTTAAGTGTAGTCAGTCCACGGGTCATCCATTACTTATGGGATACCAATATCAAAGCTAAAAGTACACGGATGACGGGAGGGACAGGCAGGATCTTTACACGGAAGGAACCACTGCCTGTAGAACCTTTCTCCCAAAAACAGCCTCCGAAGAAGCAAAAGTGTCAAATTTGTAAAATTTTGAAAAAGTGTGAAGTGAAGACCAAGTTGCAGCCTTGCAAATCTGTTCAACAGAGGCCTCATTCTTAAAGGCCCAAGTGGAAGCCACAGCTCTAGTAGAATGAGCTGTAATCCTTTCAGGAGGCTGCTGTCCAGCAGTCTCATAGGCTAAACGTATTATGCTACAAAGCCAAAGAGAGAGAGAGGTAGCCGAAGCTTTTTGACCTCTCCTCTGTCCAGAATAAACGACAAACAGGGAAGAAGTTTGACGAAAATCTTTAGTTGCCTGCAAATAAAATTTCAGGGCACGGACGACGTCCAGATTGTGCAAAAGTCGTTCCTTCTTTGAAGAAGGGTTAGGGCACAATGATGGAACAACAATCTCTTGATTGATATTCTTGTTAGTGACTACCTTAGGTAAGAACCCAGGTTTAGTACGCAGAACTACCTTGTCTGAATGAAAAATCAGATAAGGAGAATCACAATGTAAGGCCGATAACTCAGAGACTCTTCGAGCCGAGGAAATAGCCATTAAAAACAGAACTTTCCAAGATAACAGCTTGATATCGATGGAATGAAGCGGTTCAAACGGAACACCTTGCAGAACGTTAAGAACTAAGTTTAAGCTCTACGGCGGAGCAACAGTCTTAAACACAGGCTTAATCCTAGCCAAAGCCTGACAAAAAGCAACTTGGAACTTCTGCCAGACGTTTGTGTAAAAGGATAGACAGAGCTGAAATCTGTCCCTTTAAGGAACTAGCAGATAAACCCTTTTCTAAACCCTCTTGTAGAAAAGACAATATCCTAGGAATCCTAACCTTACTCCATGAGTAACTCTTGGATTCGCACCAATATAAGTATTTACGCCATATTTTATGGTAAATTTTCCTGGTAACAGGTTTCCTAGCCTGTATTAAGGTATCAATCACTGACTCCGAGAATCCACGCTTTGATAGAATCAAGCGTTCAATCTCCATGCAGTCAGCCTCAGAGAAATTAGATTTGGATGTTTGAAAGGACCCTGAATCAGAAGGTCCTGTCTCAGAGGCAGAGACCATGGTGGACAGGACGACATGTCCACTAGATCTGCATACCAGGTCCTGCGTGGCCACGCAGGCGCTATTAGAATCACCGATGCTCTCTCCTGTTTGATCCTGGCAATCAATCGAGGAAGCATCGGGAAAGGTGGAAACACATAAGCCATGTTGAAGACCCAAGGTGCTGTCAGAGCATCTATCAGCACCGCTCCCGGGTCCCTGGACCTGGATCCGTAACAAGGAAGCTTGGCGTTCTGGCGAGACGCCATGAGATCCAGATCTGGTTTGCCCCAATGATGAAGCAGTTGGGCAAACACCTCCGGATGAAGTTCCCACTCCCCCGGATGAAAGGTCTGGCGACTTAGAAAATCCGCCTCCCAGTTCTCCACGCCTGGGATGTGGATCGCTGACAGGTGGCAAGAGTGAGACTCTGCCCAGCGAATTATCTTTGAGACTTCCATCATCGCTAGGGAACTCCTTGTTCCTCCTTGATGGTTGATGTAAGCCACAGTCGTGATGTTGTCCGACTGAAACCTGATGAACCTCAGAGTTGCTAACTGAGGCCAAGCCAGAAGAGCATTGAAAATTGCTCTTAATTCCAGAATGTTTATTGGAAGGAGTCTCTCCTCCTGAGTCCATGATCCCTGAGCCTTCAGGGAATTCCAGACTGCGCCCCAACCTAGAAGGCTGGCGTCTGTTGTTACAATCGTCCAATCTGGCCTGCGGAAGGGCATCCCCTTGGACAGATGTGGCCGAGAAAGCCACCATAGAAGAGAATCTCTGGTCTCTTGATCCAGATTTAGCAGAGGGGACAAATCTGAGTAATCCCCATTCCACTGACTTAGCATGCACAATTGCAGCGGTCTGAGATGCAGGCGTGCAAATGGTACTATGTCCATTGCCGCTACCATTAAGCCGATTACCTCCATGCACTGAGCCACTGACGGGTGTTGAATGGAATGAAGGACACGGCAAGCATTTAGAAGTTTTGATAACCTGTCCTCCGTCAGGTAAATTTTCATTTCTACAGAATCTATAAGAGTCCCTAGAAAGGGAACTCTTGTGAGTGGCAATAGAGAACTCTTTTCTACGTTCACCTTCCACCCATTCGACCTTAGAAATGCCAGAACTAACTCTGTATGAGACTTGGCAGTTTGGAAACTTGACGCTTGTATCAGAATTTCGTCTAGGTACGGAGCTACCGCTATGCCTCGCGGTCTTAGTACCGCCAGAAGAGAGCCCAGAACCTTTGTAAAGATTCTTGGAGCCGTAGCTAACCCGAAGGGAAGAGCTACAAACTGGTAATGCTTGTCTAGGAAGGCAAATCTTAGATACCGGTAATGATCCTTGTGAATCGGTATGTGAAGGTAGGCATCCTTTAAAACCACTGTGGTCATGTACTGACCCTCTTGGATCATGGGTAAGATGGTTCGAATAGTTTCCATTTTGAACGATGGAACTCTTAGGAATTTGTTTAGGATCTTTAAGTCCAAGATTGGTCTGAAGGTTCCCTCTTTTTTGGGAACCACAGATTTGAATAGAATCCTTGCCCGTGTTCCGACCGCGGAACTGGGTGGATCACTCCCACTAGTAAGAGGTCTTGTACACAGCGTAGAAACGCCTCTTTCTTTATCTGGTTTGCTGATAACCTTGAAAGATGAAATCTCCCTTGTGGAGGAGAAGCTTTGAAGTCCAGAAGATATCCCTGAGATATGATCTCCAACGCCCAGGGATCCTGGACATCTCTTGCCCAAGCCTGGGCGAAGAGAGAAAGTCTGCCCCCCACTAGATCCGTTTCCGGATCGGGGGCCCTCACTTCATGCTGTCTTAGGGGCAGCAGCAGGTTTTCTGGCCTGCTTGCCCTTGTTCCAGGACTGGTTAGGTTTCCAGCCCTGTCTGTAGCGAGCAACAGTTCCTTCCTGTCTTGGAGCGGAGGAAGTTGATGCTGCTCCTGCCTTGAAGTTACGAAAGGCACGAAAATTAGACTGTTTAGCCTTTGGTTTGGCCCTGTCTTGAGGCAGGGCATGGCCCTTACCTCCAGTAATGTCAGCGATAATTTCTTTCAAGCCGGGCCCGAATAATGTCTGCCCTTTGAAAGGAATATTAAGCAATTTAGATTTAGAAGTCACATCAGCTGACCAGGATTTAAGCCACAGCGCTCTGCGCGCTTGAATGGCGAATCCGGAGTTCTTAGCCGTAAGTTTGGTTAAGTGTACTACGGCATCAGAAATAAATGAATTAGCTAGCTTAAGGGCTTTAAGCTTGTTCATAATCTCATCCAATGGAGCTGTGCTAAGGGTCTCTTCCAGAGACTCAAACCAGAATGCCGCCGCAGCAGTGACAGGCGCGATGCATGCAAGGGGTTGTAATATAAAACCTTGCTGAACAAACATTTTCTTAAGGTAACCCTCTAACTTTTTATCCATTGGATCTGAAAAAGCACAGCTATCCTCCACCGGGATAGTGGTGCACTTAGCCAGAGTAGAAACTGCTCCCTCCACCTTAGGGACCGTCTGCCATAGGTCCCGTGTGGTGGCGTCTATTGGAAACATTTTTCTAAATATAGGAGGGGGTGAAAAGGGCACACCGGGTCTATCCCACTCCTTGTTAACAATTTCTGTAAGCCTTTTAGGTATAGGAAAAACGTCAGTACACGCCGGTACCGCAAAATATTTATCCAGCCTACATACTTTCTCTGGAATTGCAACCGTGTTACAATCATTCAGAGCCGCTAATACCTCCCCTAGTAATACACGGAGGTTCTCAAGCTTAAATTTAAAATTTGAAATCTCTGAATCCAGTTTACTTGGATCAGATCCGTCACCCACAGAATGAAGCTCTCCGTCCTCATGTTCTGCAAATTGTGACGCAGTATCAGACATGGCTCTACTATTATCAGCGCACTCTGTTCTTACCCCAGAGTGATCGCGTTTACCTCTTAATTCTGGCAATTTAGATAGTACTTCAGTCATAACATTAGCCATGTCTTGCAAAGTGATTTGTATGGGCCGCCCTGATGTACTTGGCGCCACAATATCACGCACCTCCTGAGCGGGAGGCGAAGGTACTGACACGTGAGGAGAGTTAGTCGGCATAACTTTCCCATCGTTGTCTGGTGATATTTTTTTAACATATAAAGTTTGACTTTTATTCAAAGTAACATCTATACATTGAGTGCACAAATTTCTATTGGGCTCCACATTGGCCTTTAAACATAGTGAACAAACAGATTCATCTGTGTCAGACATGTTTAAACAGACTAGCAATAACACTAGCAAGCTTGGAAAAAACTTTTAAATAAATTTACAAGCTATATAAAAAAACGCTACTGCGCCTTTAAGAAACATAAAAATGTGACACAGTTGAATTAACAATGAACCAAATATGTTAAAACAACCAAATTTTAACAGAAAATGTATAAAGTTAGCAGAGGATTGCACCCACCAGCAAAAAGATGATTAACCCCTTAATACCCAAAACGGATAACAGTTGAAATAATAAACGTTTTTATCACAGTCAAACACACTGTCACAGGTCTGCTGTGACTGATTACCTCCCTCAAAACTAGTTTTGGAGACCCCTGGGCTCTGTAGAGACGTCCTGGATCATGGAGGAAGAAATAGGAAGACTGTGACTAAATTTTTACTGCGCAATAAAGCGCTAAAATAGGCCCCTCCCACTCATATTACAACAGTGGGGAAGCTCAGTAAACTGTTTTTATGCAGAAAAAAACGACAGCCATGTGGTAAAAATCATGCCCATAAAGTTTTATCACCAAGTACCTCAGAAAAAACGATTAACATGCCAGTAAACGTTTTAAAAATGAAAATTATGAAGTGTTATTAATAAGCCTGCTGCTAGTCGCTTTCACTGCAGGCTCAAATATTACTTTAATATTGACAGTATTTTCTTAGTGAAATTCCATTCCGCAGAAATACCTCAGAGTATACATACATACATATCATATCAGCCTGATACCAGTCGCTACTACTGCATTTAAGGCTGCACTTACATTACATTGGTATTAGCAGTATTTTCTCAGTCAATTCCATTCCTTAGAAAATAATTTACTGCACATACCTCCTTGCAGGTGGGCCCTGCATGCTATCCCCTGTTCTGAAGTTACCTCACTCCTCAGAATGGCCGAGAACAGCAAGTGGATCTTAGTTACGACCGTTAAGATCATAGAAAACTCAGGCAGATTCTTCTTCTAATGCTGCCTGAGAACAAACAACACACTCCGGTGCCGTTTAAAATAACAAACTTTTGATTGAAGAAATAAAAACTAAGTTTAACACACCACAGTCCTCTCACACGTCCTATCTTTAGTTAGGTGCAAGAGAATGACTGGATATGACGTAGAGGGGAGGAGCTATATAGCAGCTCTGCTTGGGTGATCCTCTTGCACTTCCTGTTAGGGAGGAGTTATAATCCCATAAGTAATGGATGACCCGTGGACTGACTACACTTAACAGGAGAAACACATACAAAGGCAAAGTAACAAAGACTATTACTCACAAGCCGAGCGGCACTGAATCGTGCCTTCACAAGCGGACCGGGACCTCAGCGTCGCCCGGAAGACCAACCCAGGCGAAATCCAATCGATGGATCAGGAACAAGCTGCCGACAGCCAATCAGGGCCCAAAGCGGCAACACACCTTCCTTTCAAACCTACGGGTCTCTACACTTCCAGCTGAGGATAGATGATACACTACAGGTGCCGGGAAATAGCTCCGATTCCTCAGTAGTGATATAGGGATTATTATTGGATAAAGGGGAGAACGAACTCCAGCAGGGTATAAAAACAAGTTTTATTAAAATGTTTTTAAAAAGCAATGCGTTTCTCGGCTACACAGAGACGTTTCATCAGGCTATAATACATCTACTAAACAGCCTACTGCTTATAAACCTCCTCTATCCAATCAAAACAGTCCTAGTGCACACACCCAATTTAGTGGATTCTTTGTAACTTATTACTCTTGTTAACCCTTGAGTGCTTGGAAATAATATAGTGCTATCATATTAAAAGCACAACATATATAAACAAATGCATTTCATACAAATATAATCTATAACAATCAAATTCGTCTAATACACTAAATAGTATAAAATAAGTAAAATGAATAAAAAAAGAAAAAATTATTTACACATTAAAATTTAAAAATGTAAAAATACCTTGAAGCACAGACTTCAACCCATATCAGTTCATATACCATCTATTTATGTATCATTTACAGCTCTTTGTGGGTCTAACCAATACTTCTATTGTCATTATATTTAAACAGTGAGACAGGCACCTAATATACCTATACGTTAAAGGAACCTAAAGCTGACCCATATACATACAGTTGTTTTATATGCCAACCATTTTGAGAAAAAAGAAAGAATCAGCGCTTATTTCTACCAGCCAAGTACAAAGATGGTCCCTCTCACAAGGACCAAAGGGTAGTAGAGAATGAAAAGAAAAGAGAAGTACTGGCGCTGACAGCTAAGGTATGTGATCCCAAAGTTAAATGAGTAATTCTCAATAGGTATGGGGGAGTAAATACACCCAGATATAGGATTGGGAAATGTGTAATGTATTATGTAAGTTGTTACTAAAGGTATAAATATAAATTATAAGTGGAGTATATCCACAAGTGAAATCAAAGTTAATAAATCAAGACAGAGTGTTAACGATTTAAAAGATACACATTTATTTAATACAATATGATAAAAGTAGGATAAGAATGCACACGTAGTGTCTGGTGTGATGGTTGACAGATATAAATACCTAGCTCTAAGGATGAGCTCGAACAAGCAAATTACAATAGGTAAGTATTTGGAAATATCTTAAACACTGGTAGCACGCTAATCCTAGATAAAAAAACACAGTACAATAATAGTAATATTGCTCTAGCTAGAGCTAAAAGTACCTAAATGTAATTATGTACATAAGTGCCAACCATTCCCATATCAGTCCTAGAATGGATCACACCTAGGACTGATATGGGAATGGTTGGCATATAAAACCACTGTATGTATATGGGTAGGCTTTAGGGAGTCCAAAATAATCATCATGTATAGTGTTGCTAAAACGATTAAATTAAAACAATTCAAAACAAATTAAAACATTATTATCAACTAAAAAATATTACTTATACATATAAATAGTAATTTGTTTATCAGCTTTAGGTTCCTTTAACGTATAGGTATATTAGGTGCCCGTCTCACTGTTTAAATATAATGACAATAGAAGTATTGGTTAGACCCACAAAGAGCTGTAAATGATACATAAATAGATGGTATATGAACTGATATGGGTTGAAGTCTGTGCTTCAAGGTATTTTTACATTTTTAAACTTTAATGTGTAAATACATTTTTCTTTTTTTATTCATTTTACTTATTTTATACTATTTAGTGTATTAGACGAATTTGATTGTTATAGATTATATTTGTATGAAATGCATTTGTTTATATATGTTGTGCTTTTAATATGATAGCACTATATTATTTCCAAGCACTCAAGGGTTAACAAGAGTAATAAGTTACAAAGAATCCACTAAATTGGGTGTGTGCACTAGGACTGTTTTGATTGGATAGAGGAGGTTTATAAGCAGTAGGCTGTTTAGTAGATGTATTATAGCCTGATGAAACGGCTCTGTGTAGCCGAGAAACGCGTTGCTTTTTAAAAACATTTTAATAAAACTTGTTTTTATACCCTGCTGGAGTTCGTTCTCCCCTTTATCCAATAATAATCCCTATATCACTACTGAGGAATCGGAGCTATTTCCCGGCACCTGTAGTGTATCATCTATCCTCAGCTGGAAGTGTAGAGACCCGTAGGTTTGAAAGGAAGGTGTGTTGCCGCTTTGGGCCCTGATTGGCTGTCGGCAGCTTGTTCCTGATCCATCGATTGGATTTCGCCTGGGTTGGTCTTCCGGGCGACGCTGAGGTCCCGGTCCGCTTGTGAAGGCACGATTCAGTGCCGCTCGGCTTGTGAGTAATAGTCTTTGTTACTTTGCCTTTGTATGTGTTTTTTGCGATATCACCCTATTTGGCGCCTTCTTTCCCTCGCTACAGATACTATTTTCTTTTCTTCACAGGATTTGGAGATTCTTGTTTTTTCTATTTGATCACTATCAAGATTTTTTCACTTGTTTATAAGCTTGGATTCATCATTTTTTTATTTTTGATACACAGTTTCACCTTTCACTTTTTGTTTTTGTTCATCATATACTTTTTTCGTTTTCTAATACTTTTTAGTTTTTTATTACTTGGCACTTGGATATATAAATTTCCTAATTACATATTGGCTTTGGATTTTTTGGATTATTTGGAACATTCGGATTTATTTGCCACTTGCTTTATTGACTTCCACATTATAGGTTTTTTCATTACAGTCACCACGATGAACTATTTCTTTTTCACTATTTTTATCTTATACTGACCTTATTGGGTCCCCCTATCCCTGTATTGTATTTGTTGCACTGCAATCATTGTATTGTATTCATTTTTTGTTCCTGATTTTTTTACACCTTAGTACATTATAGAGTCGATTATATTTATCTCAGTGCTGTCTCCCTACACTTGTATACTAATCAATGTTTTCATTGTTTTTAATATTTTAACCTATACTTGTTTTTATTTTATTATTGAATCTGTATTATTGAATCTGTTTTTATTGTATCATGGATCCATGTATCATTGTATATAATTAATATTTATTATTAAATTTTCTATGTATTAAGATTGTAATTTTAACAATCGTTTTCAATGCCACCACACGTTTTTTTCCACAAGTATTTCTACTTTTCTAGTTTTCGATATTTATCGTAACAACCATGTTCTAATCACCCCATTGTTAGACCTGGCCTTTTATTTAGGCGCTCCTACTTATCAGACAGTACACACACACGCAGAAGTAAAAAAGGTTGTGTTACATGTACAGTACAAACACACACACAGGTAAGGAAGGCCATGTTACATGCTCAGTTACATTGCACGCTCATGTACAGTACACACACACACAGAGGTAAGGAAGGTCGAGTTACATGTTCAGTTACATTACACGCTCATGTACAGTACACACACACACACACACACAGAGGTAAGGAAGGCCGTGTTACATGCTCAGTTACATCACACGCTCATGTACAGTACACACACACAGAGAGGTAAGGAAGGCCCTGTTACATGCTCAGTTACATCACACGCTCATGTACAGTACACACACAGAGGTAAGCAAGGCCGTGTTACATGCTCAGTTACATAACACGCTCATGTACAGTACACACACACACACACACACAGAGGTAAGGAAGGCCGTGTTACATGCTCAGTTACATCACACGCTCTTGTACAATACACACACACACACAGAGGTAAGGAAGGCTGTGTTACATGCTCAGTTACATCACACGCTCATGTACAGTACACACACACACACACACACACAGAGGTAAGGAAGGCCGTGTTATATGCTCAGTTACATTACACGCTCATGTACAGTACATACACACAGAGAGGTAAGGAAGGCCGTGTTACATGCTCAGTTACATAACACGCTCATGTACAGTACACAGATACACAGAGGTAAGGAAGGCCGTGTTACATGCTCAGTTACATCACACGCTCATGTACAGTACACACACACAGAGGTAAGGAAGGCCGTGTTACATGCTCAGTTACATTACACACACACACAGAGGTAAGGAAGGCCGTGTTACATGCTCAGTTACATCACACGCTCATTTTCAGTACACACACACAGGTAAGGAAGGTCGTGTTACATGCTCAGTTACATTACATGCTCATGTACAGTACACACACACACACAGAGGTAAGGAAGGCTGTGTTACATGCTCAGTTACATCACACACTCATGTACAGTACACACACACACACACACACAGAGGTAAGGAAGGCCGTGTTACATGCTCAGTTACATCACACGCTCATTTACAGTACACACACACAGGTAAGGAAGGTTGTGTTACATGCTCAGTTACCTCTGTGTGTGTGTGCACTGTACATGAGCGTGTGATGTAACTGAGCATGTAACACGGCCGTCCTTACCTCTCTGTGTGTACTGTACATGAGCGTGTGATGTAACTGAGCATGTAACACGGCCTTCCTTACCTCTGTGTGTGTGTGTGTGTACTGTACATGAGCGTGTGATGTAACTGAGCATGTAACACGGCCTTCCTTACCTCTGTGTGTGTGTGTGTGTACTGTACATGAGCGTGTGATGTAACTGAGCATGTAACACAGCCTTCCTTACCTCTCTCTGTGTGTGTGTGTGTGTGTGTGTGTACTGTACATGAGCGTGTGATTTAAGGAAGATCGTGTTACATGCTCAGTTATATTACACGCTCATGTACAGTACACACACACAGAGGTAAAGATGGTTGTGTTACATGCTCAGTTACATCACACGCTCATGTACAGTACACACAGAGGCAAGGAAGGCTGTGTTACATGCTCAGTTACATTACACGCTCATGTACAGTACACACACACACACACACAGGCAAGGAAGGCTGTGTTACATGCTCAGTTACATCACACGCTCATGTACAGTACACACACACAGAGGCAAGGAAGGCCGTGTTACATGCTGTTACATTACACGCTCATATACAGTACACACACACAGAGGTAAGGAAGGTCGTGTTACATGCTCAGTTACATTACACGCTCATGTACAGTACACACACACACAGACAGAGGTAAGGAAGGCCGTGTTACATGCTCAGTTACATTACACGCTCATGTACAGTACACACACACACACACAGAGGTAAGGAAGGCCGTGTTACATGCTCAGTTACATCACACGCTCATGTACGGTACACACACACACAGATGTAAGGAAGCTCGTGTTACATGCTCAGTTACATTACACGCTCATGTACAGTACACACACAGAGGTAAGGAAGGTCGTGTTACATGCTCAGTTACATTACACGCTCATGTACAGTACACACACACAAACACAGAGGTAAGGAAGGCCGTGTTACATGCTCAGTTACATTACACGCTCATGTACAGTACACACACACACACACACAGAGGTAAGGAAGGCCGTGTTACATGCTCAGTTACATCACACGCTCATGTACAGTACACACACACACAGAGGTAAGGAAGGCCGTGTTACATGCTCAGTTACATTACACGCTCATGTACAGTACACACACAGAGGTAAGGAAGGTTGTGTTACATGCTCAGTTACATCACACGCTCATGTACAGTACACACACACACACAGAGGTAAGGAAGGCCGTGTTACATGCTCAGTTACATTACACACTCATGTACAGTATACACACACACACAGGTAAGGAAGGTTGTGTTACATACTCCGTTACATTACACGCTCATGTACAGTACACACACACACACACACACAGAGGTAAGGAAGGCCATGTTACATGCTCAGTTACATTACACGCTCATGTACAGTACACACACACACACACAGAGGCAAGGAAGGCCGTGTTACATGCTCAGTTACATCACACGCTCATGTACAGTACACACACACACAGAGGCAAGGAAGGCCGTGTTACATGCTCAGTTACATCACACGCTCATGTACAGTACACACACACAGAGGCAAGGAAGGCCGTGTTACATGCTCAATTACATTACACGCTCATGTACAGTACACACACACAGAGAGGTAAGGAAGGCTGTGTTACATGCTCAGTTACATTACACGCTCATGTACAGTACACACACACACACACACACACAGAGGTAAGGAAGGCCGTGTTACATGCTCAGTTACATCACACGCTCATGAACAGTATATACACTCACACACACAGGTAAGGAAGGCCGTGTTACATGCTCAGTTACATTACACGCTCATTTACAGTACACACACACAGAGGTAAGTAAGGCTGTGTTACATGCTCAGTTACATTACACGCTCATGTAATGTACACACACAGGTAAGGAAGGCCGTGTTACATGCTCAGTTACATCACACGCTCATGTACAGTACACACACACACAGAGGTAAAAGAAGGTTGTGTTACATGCTCAGTTACATTACACGCTCATGTACAGTACACACACACACACAGATGTAAGGAAGGTCATGTTACATGCTCAGTTACATCACACGCTCATGTACAGTACACACACACAGAGGTAAGGAAGGCCGTGTTACATGCTCAGTTACATTACACGCTCATGTACAGTACACACACACACACACACACAGAGGTAAGGAAGGCCGTGTTACATGCTCAGTTACATTACACGCTCATGTACAGTACACACACACACAGATGTAAGGAAGGTCGTGTTACATGCTCAGTTACATCACACGCTCATGTACAGTACACACACACAGAGGTAAGGAAGGTCGTGTTACATGCTCAGTTACATCACACGCTCTTGTACAGTACGCACACACACACAGAGGTAAGGAAGGCTGTGTTACATGCTCAGTTACATTACACACTCATGAACAGTACACACACACACACACAGAGGTAAGGACGGCCGTGTTACATGCTCAGTTACATCACACGCTCATGTACAGTACACACACACACACAGGTAAGGAAGGCTGTGTTACATGCTCAGTTACATCACACGCTAATGTACAGTACACACAGGTAAGGAAGGCTGTGTTACATGCTCAGTTACATCACACGCTCATGTACAGTACACACACACACACAGGTAAGGAAGGCCGTGTTACATGCTCAGTTACATTACACGCTCATGTACAGTACACACACACACACACACACACAGAGGTAAGGAAGGCCGTGTTACATGCTCAGTTACATCACATGCTCATGTACAGTACACACACACACACACAGAGGTAAGGAAGGCCGTGTTACATGATCAGTTACATCACACGCTCATGTACAGTACACACACACACACACAGAGAAATAAGGAAGGCCGTGTTACATGCTGTTACATTACACGCTCATATACAGTACACACACACACAGAGGTAAGGAAGGTCGTGTTACATGCTCAGTTACATTACACGCTCATGTACAGTACACACACACACACACACAAACACAGAGGTAAGGAAAGCCGTGTTACATGCTCAGTTACATTACACGCTCATGTACAGTACACACACACAGAGGTAAGGAAGGTCGTGTTACATGCTCAGTTACATTACACGCTCATGTACAGTACACACACACACACACACACAAACACAGAGGTAAGGAAAGCCGTGTTACATGCTCAGTTACATTACACGCTCATGTACAGTACACACACACACAGAGGTAAGGAAGGCCGTGTTACATGCTCAGTTACATTACACGCTCATGTACAGTACACACACACACAGAGGTAAGGAAGGTCGTGTTACATGCTCAGTTACATCACACACACACACACACAGAGAGGTAAGGAAGGTCGTGTTACATGCTCAGTTACATCACACGCTCATGTACAATACACACACACACAGAGAGGTAAGGAAGGTCGTGTTACATGCTCAGTTACATCACACGCTCATGTACAGTACACACACACACACACAGAGGTAAGGAAGGCCGTGTTACATGCTCAGTTACATTACACGCTCATGTACAGTACACACACACACAGAGGTAAGGAAGGCCGTGTTACATGCTCAGTTACATCACACGCTCATGTACAATACACACACACACAGAGAGCTAAGGAAGGTCGTGTTACATGCTCAGTTACATCACACGCTCATGTACAGTACACACACACAGAGGTAAGGAAGGTCGTGTTACATGCTCAGTTACATCACACGCTCATGTACAGTACACACACACACAGAGGTAAGGAAGGCCGTGTTACATGCTCAGTTACATTACACGCTCATGTACAGTACACACACACAGAGGTAAGGAAGGTCGTGTTACATGCTCAGTTACATCACACGCTCATGTACAGTACACACACACACAG
Organism: Bombina bombina; assembly: GCF_027579735.1. Lineage (NCBI taxonomy): Eukaryota > Metazoa > Chordata > Amphibia > Anura > Bombinatoridae > Bombina > Bombina bombina. The sequence goes on along the minus strand of NC_069503.1, from coordinate 1,156,949,886 downwards.
AGGTAAGGAAGGCCGTGTTACATGCTCAGTTACATTACACGCTCATGTACAGTACACACACACACACACAGAGGTAAGGAAGGCCGTGTTACATGCTCAGTTACATCACATGCTCATGTACAGTACACACACACACAGAGAGGTAAGGAAGGCCGTGTTACATGCTCAGTTACATCACACGCTCATGTACAGTACACACACAGAGGTAAGGAAGGCCGTGTTACATGCTCAGTTACATCACATGCTCATGTACAGTACACACACACACACAGAGGTAAGGAAGGCCGTGTTACATGCTCAGTTACATCACACGCTCATGTACAGTACACACACACACACAGGTAAGGAAGGCCGTGTTACATGCTCAGTTACATTACACGCTCATGTACAATACACACACACACAGAGAGGTAAGGAAGGTTGTGTTACATGCTCAGTTACATTACACGCTCATGTACAATACACACACACACAGAGAGGTAAGGAAGGCCGTGTTACATGCTCAGTTACATTACACGCTCATGTACAGTACACACACACAGAGAGGTAAGGAAGGTTGTGTTACATGCTCAGTTACATTACACGCTCATGTACAATACACACACACACACACACAGAGGTAAGGAAGGCCGTGTTACATGCTCAGTTACATTACACGCTCATGTACAGTACACACACACACAGAGGTAAGGAAGGCCGTGTTACATGCTCAGTTACATTACACGCTCATGTACAGTACACACACACACACACACAGAGGTAAGGAAGGCCGTGTTACATGTTCAGTTACATTACACGCTCATGTACAGTACACACACACACACACACACAGAGGTAAGGAAGGCCGTGTTACATGCTCAGTTACATCACATGCTCATGTACAGTACACACACACACACACAGAGGTAAGGAAGGCCGTGTTACATGCTCAGTTACATTACACGCTCATGTACAGTACACACACACACACACAGAGAGGTAAGGAAGGCCGTGTTACATGCTCAGTTACATCACACGCTCATGTACAGTACACACACACACAGGTAAGGAAGGCCGTGTTACATGCTCAGTTACATTACACGCTCATGTACAGTACACACACACAGAGGTAAGGAAGGTCGTGTTACATGCTCAGTTACATTACACGCTCATGTACAGTACACACACACACAGAGGTAAGGAAGGCCGTGTTACATGCTCAGTTACATTACATGCTCATGTACAGTACACACACAGACAGAGGTAAGGAAGGTCGTGTTACATGCTCAGTTACATCACACGCTCATGTACAGTACACACACACAGAGAGGTAAGGAAGGCTGTGTTACATGCTCAGTTACATTACAAGCTCATGTACAGTACACACACACAGAGGTAAGGAAGGCCGTGTTACATGCTCAGTTACATCACACGCTCATGTACAGTACACACACACAGAGAGGTAAGGAAGGCCGTGTTACATGCTCAGTTACATCACACGCTCATGTACAGTACACACACACAGAGGTAAGGAAGGCCGTGTTACATGCTCAGTTACATCACACGCTCATGTACAGTACACACACACACACAGAGGTAAGGACGGCCGTGTTACATGCTCAGTTACATTACACGCTCATGTACAGTACGCACACACACACAGAGGTAAGGACGGCCGTGTTACATGCTCAGTTACATTACACGCTCATGTACAGTACACACACAGAGGTAAGGAAGGCCGTGTTACATGCTCAGTTACATCACACGCTCATGTACAGTACACACACACAGAGGTAAGGAAGGTCGTGTTACATGCTCAGTTACATCACACGCTCATGTACAGTACGCACACACACACAGAGGTAAGGACGGCCGTGTTACATGCTCCGTTACATTACACGCTCATGTACAGTACACACACACACACACACAGGTAAGGAAGGCCGTGTTACATGCTCAGTTACATCACACGCTCATGTACAGTACACACACACACAGAGGTAAGGAAGGCCGTGTTACATGCTCAGTTACATCACACGCTCATGTACAGTACACACACACACAGAGGTAAGGAAGGCCGTGTTACATGCTCAGTTACATCACACGCTCATGTACAGTACACACACACACACAGAGGTAAGGAAGGCCGTGTTACATGCTCAGTTACATTACACGCTCATGTACAGTACACACACACACAGAGAGGTAAGGAAGGTCGTGTTACATGCTCAGTTACATTACACGCTCATGTACAATACACACACACACAGAGAGGTAAGGAAGGTCGTGTTACATGCTCAGTTACATTACACGCTCATGTACAATACACACACACACAGAGAGGTAAGGAAGGCCGTGTTACATGCTCAGTTACATCACACGCTCATGTACAGTACACACACACACAGAGGTAAGGAAGGCCGTGTTACATGCTCAGTTACATTACACGCTCATGTACAGTACACACACACACACAGGTAAGGAAGGCCGTGTTACATGCTCAGTTACATCACATGCTCATGTACAGTACACACACACACAGGTAAGGAAGGCCGTGTTACATGCTCAGTTACATCACATGCTCATGTACAGTACACACACACACAGGTAAGGAAGGCCGTGTTACATGCTCAGTTACATTACACGCTCATGTACAGTACACACACACACAGAGGTAAGGAAGGCCGTGTTACATGCTCAGTTACATCACACGCTCATGTACAGTACACACACACACACAGAGGTAAGGAAGGCCGTGTTACATGCTCAGTTACATTACACGCTCATGTACAGTACACACACACACACACAGAGAGGTAAGGAAGGCCGTGTTACATGCTCAGTTACATCACACGCTCATGTACAGTACGCACACACACACAGAGGTAAGGACGGCCGTGTTACATGCTCAGTTACATCACACGCTCATGTACAGTACACACACACACACACAGAGGTAAGGAAGGTTGTGTTACATGCTCAGTTACATCACACGCTCATGTACAGTACACACACACAGGTAAGGAAGGCCGTGTTACATGCTCAGTTACATTACATGCTCATGTACAGTACACACACACAGACAGAGGTAAGGAAGGTCGTGTTACATGCTCAGTTACATCACACGCTCATGTACAGTACACACACACAGAGAGGTAAGGAAGGCTGTGTTACATGCTCAGTTACATTACAAGCTCATGTACAGTACACACACACAGAGGTAAGGAAGGCCGTGTTACATGCTCAGTTACATCACACGCTCATGTACAGTACACACACACAGAGGTAAGGAAGGCCGTGTTACATGCTCAGTTACATCACACGCTCATGTACAGTACACACACACAGAGGTAAGGAAGGCCGTGTTACATGCTCAGTTACATCACACGCTCATGTACAGTACACACACACACACAGAGGTAAGGACGGCCGTGTTACATGCTCAGTTACATTACACGCTCATGTACAGTACGCACACACACACACAGAGGTAAGGACGGCCGTGTTACATGCTCAGTTACATTACACGCTCATGTACAGTACACACACAGAGGTAAGGAAGGCCGTGTTACATGCTCAGTTACATCACACGCTCATGTACAGTACACACACACAGAGGTAAGGAAGGTCGTGTTACATGCTCAGTTACATCACACGCTCATGTACAGTACGCACACACACACAGAGGTAAGGACGGCCGTGTTACATGCTCCGTTACATTACACGCTCATGTACAGTACACACACACACACACAGGTAAGGAAGGCCGTGTTACATGCTCAGTTACATCACACGCTCATGTACAGTACACACACACACAGAGGTAAGGAAGGCCGTGTTACATGCTCAGTTACATCACACGCTCATGTACAGTACACACACACACACAGAGGTAAGGAAGGCCGTGTTACATGCTCAGTTACATTACACGCTCATGTACAGTACACACACACACAGAGAGGTAAGGAAGGTCGTGTTACATGCTCAGTTACATTACACGCTCATGTACAATACACACACACACAGAGAGGTAAGGAAGGTCGTGTTACATGCTCAGTTACATTACACGCTCATGTACAATACACACACACACAGAGAGGTAAGGAAGGCCGTGTTACATGCTCAGTTACATCACACGCTCATGTACAGTACACACACACACACAGAGGTAAGGAAGGCCGTGTTACATGCTCAGTTACATTACACGCTCATGTACAGTACACACACACACACAGGTAAGGAAGGCCGTGTTACATGCTCAGTTACATCACATGCTCATGTACAGTACACACACACACAGGTAAGGAAGGCCGTGTTACATGCTCAGTTACATCACATGCTCATGTACAGTACACACACACACAGGTAAGGAAGGCCGTGTTACATGCTCAGTTACATTACACGCTCATGTACAGTACACACACACACAGAGGTAAGGAAGGCCGTGTTACATGCTCAGTTACATCACACGCTCATGTACAGTACACACACACACAGAGGTAAGGAAGGCCGTGTTACATGCTCAGTTACATTACACGCTCATGTACAGTACACACACACACACACAGAGAGGTAAGGAAGGCCGTGTTACATGCTCAGTTACATCACACGCTCATGTACAGTACGCACACACACACAGAGGTAAGGACGGCCGTGTTACATGCTCAGTTACATCACACGCTCATGTACAGTACACACACACACACACAGAGGTAAGGAAGGTTGTGTTACATGCTCAGTTACATCACACGCTCATGTACAGTACACACACACAGGTAAGGAAGGCCGTGTTACATGCTCAGTTACATTACATGCTCATGTACAGTACACACACAGACAGAGGTAAGGAAGGTCGTGTTACATGCTCAGTTACATCACACGCTCATGTACAGTACACACACACAGAGAGGTAAGGAAGGCTGTGTTACATGCTCAGTTACATTACAAGCTCATGTACAGTACACACACACAGAGGTAAGGAAGGCCGTGTTACATGCTCAGTTACATCACACGCTCATGTACAGTACACACACACAGAGAGGTAAGGAAGGCCGTGTTACATGCTCAGTTACATCACACGCTCATGTACAGTACACACACACAGAGGTAAGGAAGGCCGTGTTACATGCTCAGTTACATCACACGCTCATGTACAGTACACACACACACACAGAGGTAAGGACGGCCGTGTTACATGCTCAGTTACATTACACGCTCATGTACAGTACGCACACACACACACAGAGGTAAGGACGGCCGTGTTACATGCTCAGTTACATTACACGCTCATGTACAGTACACACACAGAGGTAAGGAAGGCCGTGTTACATGCTCAGTTACATCACACGCTCATGTACAGTACACACACACAGAGGTAAGGAAGGTCGTGTTACATGCTCAGTTACATCACACGCTCATGTACAGTACGCACACACACACAGAGGTAAGGACGGCCGTGTTACATGCTCCGTTACATTACACGCTCATGTACAGTACACACACACACACAGGTAAGGAAGGCCGTGTTACATGCTCAGTTACATCACACGCTCATGTACAGTACACACACACACAGAGGTAAGGAAGGCCGTGTTACATGCTCAGTTACATCACACGCTCATGTACAGTACACACACACACACAGAGGTAAGGAAGGCCGTGTTACATGCTCAGTTACATTACACGCTCATGTACAGTACACACACACACAGAGAGGTAAGGAAGGTCGTGTTACATGCTCAGTTACATTACACGCTCATGTACAATACACACACACACAGAGAGGTAAGGAAGGTCGTGTTACATGCTCAGTTACATTACACGCTCATGTACAATACACACACACACAGAGAGGTAAGGAAGGCCGTGTTACATGCTCAGTTACATCACACGCTCATGTACAATACACACACACACACACAGAGGTAAGGAAGGCCGTGTTACATGCTCAGTTACATTACACGCTCATGTACAGTACACACACACACACAGGTAAGGAAGGCCGTGTTACATGCTCAGTTACATCACATGCTCATGTACAGTACACACACACACAGGTAAGGAAGGCCGTGTTACATGCTCAGTTACATCACATGCTCATGTACAGTACACACACACACAGGTAAGGAAGGCCGTGTTACATGCTCAGTTACATTACACGCTCATGTACAGTACACACACACACAGAGGTAAGGAAGGCCGTGTTACATGCTCAGTTACATCACACGCTCATGTACAGTACACACACACACAGAGGTAAGGAAGGCCGTGTTACATGCTCAGTTACATTACACGCTCATGTACAGTACACACACACACACACAGAGAGGTAAGGAAGGCCGTGTTACATGCTCAGTTACATCACACGCTCATGTACAGTACGCACACACACACAGAGGTAAGGACGGCCGTGTTACATGCTCAGTTACATCACACGCTCATGTACAGTACACACACACACACAGAGGTAAGGAAGGTTGTGTTACATGCTCAGTTACATCACACGCTCATGTACAGTACACACACACAGGTAAGGAAGGCCGTGTTACATGCTCAGTTACATTACATGCTCATGTACAGTACACACACAGACAGAGGTAAGGAAGGTCGTGTTACATGCTCAGTTACATTACACGCTCATGTACAGTACACACACACACACACAGAGGTAAGGAAGGCCGTGTTACATGCTCAGTTACATTACACGCTCATGTACAGTACACACACAGAGGTAAGGAAGGCCGTGTTACATGCTCAGTTACATCACACGCTCATGTACAGTACACACACACACAGAGGTAAGGACGGCCGTGTTACATGCTCAGTTACATCACACGCTCATGTACAGTACACACACACAGAGAGGTAAGGAAGGCTGTGTTACATGCTCAGTTACATTACACGCTCATGTACAGTACACACACACACACACACACAGAGGTAAGGAAGGCCGTGTTACATGCTCAGTTACATCACACGCTCATGTACAGTACACACACACACACAGAGGTAAGGACGGCCGTGTTACATGCTCAGTTACATTACACGCTCATGTACAGTACGCACACACACACAGAGGTAAGGACGGCCGTGTTACATGCTCAGTTACATTACACGCTCATGTACAGTACACACACAGAGGTAAGGAAGGCCGTGTTACATGCTCAGTTACATCACACGCTCATGTACAGTACACACACACACAGAGGTAAGGAAGGCCGTGTTACATGCTCAGTTACATCACACGCTCATGTACAGTACACACACACACACACACACAGAGGTAAGGAAGGTCGTGTTACATGCTCAGTTACATCACACGCTCATGTACAGTACACACACACACACAGAGGTAAGGACGGCCGTGTTACATGCTCAGTTACATTACACGATCATGTACAGTATGCACACACACACACACAGAGGTAAGGACGGCCGTGTTACATGCTCAGTTACATTACACGCTCATGTACAGTACACACACAGAGGTAAGGAAGGCCGTGTTACATGCTCAGTTACATCACACGCTCATGTACAGTACACACACAGAGGTAAGGAAGGCCGTGTTACATGCTCAGTTACATTACACGCTCATGTACAGTACACACACACAGAGGCAAGGAAGGCCGTGTTACATGCTCAGTTACATTACACGCTCATGTACAGTACACACACACACACACACACAGATGTAAGGAAGGTTGTGTTACATGCTCAGTTACATTACACGCTCATGTACAGTACACACACACACACAGAGAGGTAAGGAAGGCCGTGTTACATGCTCAGTTACATCACACGCTCATGTACAGTACACACACACACAGAGGTAAGGAAGGCCGTGTTACATGCTCAGTTACATTACACGCTCATGTACAGTACACACACACACACAGAGG